>NC_084746.1:1463763-1708904 GCF_033978785.1 Entelurus aequoreus
AAAAGAGAAAAAGCCACCAAAATAGGAGCGCAAGACAAGATCTAAAACACTAAACTCCAAATAAGTCAGGGTGTGATGTGACAGGTGGTGACAGTACACCTACTTTGAGACAAGAGCTATAGTGATGCATGCTTGGTTATGTTTTAAAGTCATATCCAACAATTGCGACAACGACTTTTTACTGTCAATATCGACTGCTGAGTTTCATTTTTCAATGTTTTCTGCTGGTGGTGTGCCTCAGGATTTTTTCAATGGAAAAAAATGTGCCTTGGCTCAAAAAAGGTAAAAAAAAGACTGGCCTAGAGCATCGCAACAAAAGTCATGTTCCTAAAGCGCTCTCAGATTAAAAGTTTCCCCACATTTCCCCCAGCGCCCAAACTGATCAACACTGCGGTTGTCAGGACGATAGAAGGACTCCTGGGTGACGTCAGCGCTCGTCTAAAAGCTCGCTTGTTTCCATGGTGTGCTCGCAGTGCGGCTGCAAGCATCAACTTCAGCAGAATGGACTAATGCGCCGAGTTAAGCGGCGAGGCTCCAATGTGATGTGCTCAACCATGCGGCCGTGTCTGCCCTGCTAAAACGCCTGCTTGCCTCACACACACACACACACACTCTCGCTCACACACACGAGTGTGTGGAAAAAGACAGAGTCTTACCTATGGTGATGTTGAAGCCATCAATGCTGAAAGTGGCACTCCGACCCTTTCTAAAGCCGTGCTTTTTGGAGTTGGCTTCCATTGTTTAGGCACCCTGGCGACTGGAATCTGCTTCCTAAAGCAAGCCCTCAGTTGAGTCTTTGCCTTCAGTTCAACATCTCCCCGGGTGGGAAAAGAAAGGTAAATACAGCGGTATGGTCCTCTGGCTCCACTGCTGGCAGAGAACTGTCAGACTCGGGCAAAGACCTTCTCCACCACCTCCTCCTCCTCCTTTCCTCACACCTCAACAAGCTCATTTCAACTTATGCCTTATGACTTCTCCTCTCTCTCTCTCGCTCGCTCGCACGCCTCCAAGAGGTATGGTAGGTGTGTAGTGGGTAGGAGGCGAGCACATCTCTCCAGATCTTTTAAGAGAACATGACTCCTCCTACTACTATGAAGCATTTTTAGCAGAATCACCAGAGGCTGAGAATTGGAACCTATTCTTCAGGAAAAATGAAAAATGGTCAATTCACGTTTGTATTCTGGTGAGAAAAGTGGGAGATGGAACAAGAGTGATATGTGCACTGCAAAAAAGTCAGTGTTCAAAAACAATAAAAAATGAGGGGTATTTTATTTGAACTAAGGAAAAATTATCTGCCAATAGAACAAGAAAATTTGGCTTGTCAAGACTTTCCAAAACAAGTCAAATTAGCTAACCTCAATAAACCCCAAAATAGCTTAAAATAAGTATATTCTCACTAATAACAAGTGCACTTTTCTTGGTAGAGAAAAAAAAAAGAGGCCTTTTTTCTCAATATGTTGAAAAATATTCTTAAATGAAGTAATGCTAGTGCCATTATCTTGACATAATGATATTACATTTCTTGAAACCAGCAAACTTATACTAAAAACTAGTTTATTGTTCTTATGGAAAGGCAACAAGGCAAGCGCTTGTTACTCTCGGGGTCTCCTAGCCGCTCAGGCAAATCATATTGTCTAAAAATGCATTTTTCCATGGATAACATGACATCATCACGCCAAGTGCGTGCTCTTTCAGTCAATTAGTGCGCATATATACAGCCGGCCCCCGGCCAAAAATTTTTAATTGTAATTTTGAAGAATTTATCTGAATGTGCATGAACTATTTCTGTTCAAAAATTGTTAGAAATGTCACATGTTAAATGTTTAAATATTAACTGTCAGTTTACTGTACTGTGCCCACTGTACTACTATATGAGTACGTGTTTTCTATTGTTTCATTGGAAATAAAACAGCAAAGTCATTTTGGCTGTCATCTGTTTTAATTATGAGACACAATTGTGTCAAAGTCATGATTTTTTTTTTCATGCTGAAATAAGAAATGATTACTTTGAAAAAGAGTAGCAGTTTTATCCTTGTGAGTAGAGTTGTCCGATAATATCGGACTGCTGATATTATCGGCCGATAAATGCTTTAAAATGTGATATCGGAAATTATTGGTATCGGTTTGAAAAAGTAAAATGTATGCCTTTTTAAAAGGCCGCTGTGTACACGGCCGTAGGGAGAAGTACGGAGCGCCAATAAACCTTAAAGGCACTGCCTTTGCGTGCCGGCCCAGTCACATAATATCTACGGCTTTTCACACACACAAGTGAATGTAAGCATACATGGTCAACAGCCATACAGGTCACACTGAGAGTGGCCATATAAACAACTTTAACACTGTTACAAATATGCGCCACACTGTGAACCCACACCAAACAAAAATGAAAACACATTTCGGGAGAACATCCACACTGCAACACAACATAAACACAACAGAACAAATGCCCAGAACCCCTTGCAGCACTAACTCTTCCGGGACGCTACAATATACACCCCCCGCTACCCGCCCACCTCAACCTCCTCATGCTCGCTCAGGGAGAGCATGTCCCAAATTCCAAGCTGCTGTTTTGAGGCATGTTAAAAAAAAATAATGCACTTTGTGACGTCAATAATAAACATGGCAGTGCCATGTTGGCATTTTTTTCCATAAGTTGGGAAGTTGGATTTATTTTGGAAAACCTTGTTACATTGTTTAATGCATCCAGCGGGGCATCACAACAAAATTAGGCATAATAATGTGTTCATTCCACCACTGTATATATCGGTATCGATTGATATCGGATTCGGTAATTAAAGGACTACTGAAATGATTTTTTTTTAATTTAAACGGGAATAGCAGATCCATTCTATGTGTCATACTTGATCATTTCGCGATATTGCCATATTTTTGCTGAAAGGATTTAGTAGAGAAAATCGACGATAAAGTTCGCAACTTTTGCTCGCTGATAAAAAAAAAAGCCTTGCCTGTAGCGGAAGTAGCGTGACGTCACAGGAGCTAGTATTCCTCACAATTCCCCGTTGTTTACAATGGAGCGAGAGAGATTCGGACCGAGAAAGTGATGATTACCCCATTAATTTGAGCGAGGATGAAAGATTCGTAGATGAGGAACGTTACAGTGAAGGACTTGAGAGGCAGTGCAGGACGTATCTTTTTTCGCTCTGACCGTAACTTAGGTACAAGCTGGCTCATTGGATTCCACACTCTCTCCTTTTTCTATTGTGGATCACAGATTTGTATTTTAAACCACCTCAGATACTATATCCTCTTGAAAATGAGAGTCGAGAACGCGAAATGGACATTCAGTGCCTTTTATCTCCACGACAATACATCGGCAAAATGCTTTAGCTACGAGCTAACGTGATAGCATCTTGCTTTAACTGCATATAGAAAAAAAAGAAATAAACCCCTGACTGGAAGGATAGATAGAAAATCAACAATACTATTAAACCGTGGACATGTAAATACACGGTTAATGCTTTCCAGGCTGGCGAAGGTTAACAATGCTGTGCTAACGACGCCATTGAAGCTAACTTAGCAACCAGACTGCACAGAGCTATGCTAAAAACATTAGCTCTCCACCTACGCCAGCCAGCCCTCATTTGCTCATCAACACCCGTGCTCACCTGCGTTCCAGCGATCGGCAGAAGGACGAAGGACTTCACCCGATGCGTTTGACGGCCCGGAGACGTAGGAAGTCAAGGTGAAGTCGGCGGCTAGCGTGGCTAGCGCTCCAACAAAGTCCTCCTGGTTGTGTTGCTGTAGTCCGCTGCTAATACACCGATCCCACCTACAACTGTCTTCTTTGCAGCCTTCATTGTTCATTAAACAAATTGCAAAAGATGTCCAGAATACTGTGGAATTATGAGATGAAAACAGAGCTTTTTGTATAGGATTCTACGGGGTACCACAACTTCCGTTACTCTGACTTCGTCACGCGCATACGTTATCATACCGCGACGTTTCAGACGGATATTTCCCGGGAAGTTTTAAATGTCACTTTATAAGTTAACCCAGCCGTATTGGCATGTGTTGCAATGTTAAGATTTCATCATTGATATATAAACTATCAGACTGCGTGGTCGCTAGTAGTGGCTTTCAGTAGGCCTTTAAGAGTTGGACAATATCGGCAAAAAAAGCCATTATCGGACATCTCTACTTGTGAGTGTTAATGACACAGCTTTGCAACACTTGATATTCTAGTTTCAAGCATGTTTTACTCAATATAGGTAATCAAATCTCAGCAACAAGCTGTAATATCTTACTGAGATCATTTAGGACCAAAACACTTATAAGAAGTAAAACACTCTAACATAAAATCTGCTTAGTGAGAAGAATGATCTTATCTCAAATATCAGCCTTATTTGAGATATTTCATCTTAATTAGATGTCAATATTTTGCAGTGTGACGAGGAGTCGTTAATCAACGCCACCGAGCCTTTTCGTTTTGCAGGAGCTGATGCTGAGACGCAGAAAAACATTATGAACAAGGATTATGTAAGCGCACTTGTAAAAGTACACAAACGCTGCAAATGTCCCCTCCAGCGAATTCATGGACAACGGCAAGGTTTTCTCTTTTTTGCAAACATACCTTCTGTGCTTGTTGAAACCATCTCTCCTTTAAACGCACACACAAACACACGGCCTGACGCACACACGTGTACACACACACGTGTACACGCATGCACACACACTGGAACAACAAAGAGTATAAAGCTCCCCGTATTGACACCGTTTAACATTTAGCTATGGAATTTTCTTTCATTACCTGCTCCTCAAGAAAGCTTTCTACCCCAAGGCAGTTGTGGCTATGAAAGTAGCTTACCACCACCAGGTGTGAATGAATGATGGGTTCTCACTTCTCTGTGAAGCGCTTTGAGTGTCTAGAAAAGCGCTATATAAATCTAAACCATTAATATTAGGGATGTCCGATCGGCCGATAAATGCGTTAAAATGTAATATCGGAAATTACCGGTATCGTCTGTATCTTTTTTTAAATTTTTTTATTAAATCCACATAAAAAACACAAGATACACTTACAATTAGTGCACCAAGCCAAAAAACCTCCCTCCCCCATTTACACTCATTCACACAAAAGGGTTGTTTCTTTCTGTTATTAATATTCTGCTTCCTACATTATATATCAATATATATCAATACAGTCTGCAAGGGATACAGTCCGTAAGCACACATGATTGTGCGTGCTGCTGCTCCACTAATAATACTAACCTTTAACACTTCATTTTACTCATTTTCATTAATTACTAGTTTCTATGTAACTGTTTTTATATTGTTTTACTTTCTTTTTTATTCAAGAAAATGTTTTTAATTTATTTATCTTATTTTTTTTTTTTTTTTTTTAAAGTACCTTATCTTCACCATACCTGGTTGTCCAAATTAGGCATAATGTGTTAATTCCACGACTGTATATATCGGTTGATATCGGTATCGGTTGATATCGGTATCGGTAATTAAAGAGTTGGACAATATCGGAATATCGGATATCGGCAAAAAGCCATTATCGGACATCCCTAATTAATATTATTATTATTTCTCACGTTCGGTTTCAGTCCAGATGTCGGGTACACAACACATGATGGGATGGACACAAAATGTCAATTACTGTAATTTTAAGTAAATCATGTCTATAGAGAGAAAACAAATGAAAATTAAATATGTTTTCGGGCTATAAATCATTTTATTTTCTCAAAACTCGACATATTATCTGGCGTTTTGTTTCACAACGGCGTGGCGTAGTGGGTAGAGCAACCGTGCCAGAAACCTGAGGGTTGCAGGTTCGCTCCCCGCCTCTTACCATCCAAAAAATCGCTTCCGTTGTGCCCTTGGGCAGGACACTTCACCCTTTGCCCCCGGTGCCGCTCACACCGGTGAAATGAATGATGAATGAATGGTGGGTGGTGGTCGGAGGGGCCGTAGGCGCAAACTGGCACCTCGCTTCCGTCAGTCTACCCCAGGGCAGCTGTGGCTACAAATGTAGCTTACCACCACCAGGTGTGAATGAATGATGGGTTCCCACTTCTCTGTGAGCGCTTTGAGTATCTAACAATAGAAAAGCGCGATATAAATCTAATCCATTATTATTATTATTATTACAATATTATGCAAAACGAACTTTTCTTACCTTCTGGTACCTGCTGATGTGTATTTGAGATCTGCATAAGTCCTGAAAATGTGTGCATGTCCCCCAATGTAGTCTGTGATGATACCGTAGTCGATAATCTTCTTCTTTTTCCTCTATCGTCTTGTTATGTGACATTCATCCTCCACTGTTGCCATTTCTAATATAAAGTAGTGTAAAGTTCTAACTTATATCTGTCAGTAAACTCACCATGGAAGCACTAAAACATACCGGTGTAGTGACTTTACATTATTCACCCAAGGAACTTTAGTTATTAGAGAGTTCCGGTCGGAGGGTTTTTCACGGGACACATTTCGGGCGTTGTTGTTGCACTAGTGAGCCACGAATGAGGAGATGCTGCTCCGTTATTGATTGCAGTAAAGTGTGAATGTCATTAAAACAGTTAGCGCCATCTTTTGACACTTCTTCTCCCGTCCTTGCACGCTACACCGCTACGACAAAGAAGACGCTGTCCAAGTGGAAGCACGTAAATAAGAGCGCCCACAAAACGGCACATCCTGAAGAGACTGGAGGTGTGCCATCTCCCGGGTTGCGGAGGAGATCCTGCCCCAAGTGGAGGAGTTCAAGTACCTGGGAGTCTTGTTCACCAGTGAGGGAAGAGTGGATGGTGAGATGGACAGGCGGATCGGTGCGGCGTCTTCAGTAATGCGGACGCTGTATCGATCCATTGTAGTGAAGAAGGAGCTGAGCCGGAAGTCAAAGCTCTCAATTTACTGGTCACTCTACGTCTCTATCCTCACCTATGGTCATGAGCTTTGGGTTATGACGGAAAGGACAAGATCACGGGTGCAAGCGGCTGAAATGAGTTTCCTCCGCCGGGTGGCGGGTCTCTCCCTTAGAGATAATAAAACTCTGTCATTTGGGAGGAGCTCAGAGTAAAGCTCATGCTCCTCCACATGGAGAGGAGCCAGGTGAGGTGGTTTGGGCATCTTGTCGGAATTCACCCCGAACGCCTCCCTGTGGATGTATTTAGGGCGCGTCCGACCGATAGAAGACCACGGGGAAGACCCAGGACCCAGTGGAGAGACTATGTCTCCCAGCTGGCCTGGGGACGACTTGGGATCTCCTGGGAGGAGCATGGGCGAAGAAACTGGGGAGAGGGAAGTCTGGACTTCTGTGCTTAGGCTGCTGCCCCCGCGACCCGGCCTCGAATAAGCGGAAGAAGATGGATGGATGAACTTCAGTATCAAAACGTTGTCGATATTAACTCACGACCTACCCATCTCAGGGCGGACACTCTAATCTAACCACTGAGCAGGTAATAACTTCAAAATAAAAGGCGTAAGATATCTATCATATTTATTATAGTATTTATTTATTTGTCTATTTTGTTTACCAAATGTGTGTTGTTTCTTTAATCATACAACTTTGAAAAACAAAAATGTTAAATTGACGCCTTGTGCAGAATTGGCTATTTTTGGAATTCCACCAAACGATCAAAAAATGAAACAGCCTTTTAGGGATGGATTGATTGATTGATTGATAGTATCACCTTTGCATCATTACTAGCTCGTAGAAGGATTTTAGTGGAGTGGAAATCAACGTTTGGCCCCAAGGCATCCCTATGATTTAGGACCTCATGCTTTTCTTGGATTTAGAGAAAACTAAATATAATCTGAGGGGTACACCAAAACAATTTGACTTGACCTGGGGCTGCATAATTAGTTACATAACTACATTAAAGACACTATATGATGAGTTACATAGCTACATTAAAGACACTATATGATGAGTTACATAGCTACATTAAAGACACTATATGATGAGTTACATAGCTACATTAAAGACACTATATGATGAGTTACATAGCTACATTAAAGACACTATATGATGAGTTACATAGCTACATTAAAGACACTATATAATTAGTTACATAACTACATTAAAGACACTATATGATGAGTTACATAGCTACATTAAAGACACTATATGATGAGTTACATAACTACATTAAAGACACTATATGATGAGTTACATAGCTACATTAAAGACACTATATGATGAGTTACATAGCTACATTAAAGACACTATATGATGAGTTACATAGCTACATTAAAGACACTATATGATGAGTTACATAACTACATTAAAGACACTATATGATGAGTTACATAACTACATTAAAGACACTATATGATGAGTTACATAGCTACATTAAAGACACTATATGATGAGTTACATAGCTACATTAAAGACACTATATGATGAGTTACATAGCTACATTAAAGACACTATATAATTAGTTACATAACTACATTAAAGACACTATATGATGAGTTACATAACTACATTAAAGACACTATATGATGAGTTACATAACTACATTAAAGACACTATATGATGAGTTACATAGCTACATTAAAGACACTATATGATGAGTTACATAGCTACATTAAAGACACTATATGATGAGTTACATAGCTACATTAAAGACACTATATGATGAGTTACATAACTACATTAAAGACACTATATGATGAGTTACATAGCTACATTAAAGACACTATATGATGAGTTACATAGCTACATTAAAGACACTATATGATGAGTTACATAACTACATTAAAGACACTATATGATGAGTTACATAGCTACATTAAAGACACTATATGATGAGTTACATAGCTACATTAAAGACACTATATGATGAGTTACATAGCTACATTAAAGACACTATATGATGAGTTACATAACTACATTAAAGACACTATATGATGAGTTACATAACTACATTAAAGACACTATATGATGAGTTACATAGCTACATTAAAGACACTATATGATGAGTTACATAGCTACATTAAAGACACTATATGATGAGTTACATAACTACATTAAAGACACTATATGATGAGTTACATAGCTACATTAAAGACACTATATGATGAGTTACATAGCTACATTAAAGACACTATATGATGAGTTACATAACTACATTAAAGACACTATATGATGAGTTACATAGCTACATTAAAGACACTATATGATGAGTTACATAGCTACATTAAAGACACTATATGATGAGTTACATAGCTACATTAAAGACACTATATGATGAGTTACATAGCTACATTAAAGACACTATATGATGAGTTACATAGCTACATTAAAGACACTATATGATGAGTTACATAACTACATTAAAGACACTATATGATGAGTTACATAGCTACATTAAAGACACTATATGATGAGTTACATAACTACATTAAAGACACTATATGATGAGTTACATAGCTACATTAAAGACACTATATGATGAGTTACATAGCTACATTAAAGACACTATATGATGAGTTACATAACTACATTAAAGACACTATATGATGAGTTACATAGCTACATTAAAGACACTATATGATGAGTTACATAGCTACATTAAAGACACTATATGATGAGTTACATAGCTACATTAAAGACACTATATGATGAGTTACATAACTACATTAAAGACACTATATGATGAGTTACATAACTACATTAAAGACACTATATGATGAGTTACATAGCTACATTAAAGACACTATATGATGAGTTACATAACTACATTAAAGACACTATATGATGAGTTACATAACTACATTAAAGACACTATATGATGAGTTACATAGCTACATTAAAGACACTATATGATGAGTTACATAGCTACATTAAAGACACTATATGATGAGTTACATAGCTACATTAAAGACACTATATGATGAGTTACATAGCTACATTAAAGACACTATATGATGAGTTACATAGCTACATTAAAGACACTATATGATGAGTTACATAGCTACATTAAAGACACTATATGATGAGTTACATAACTACATTAAAGACACTATATGATGAGTTACATAGCTACATTAAAGACACTATATGATGAGTTACATAACTACATTAAAGACACTATATGATGAGTTACATAGCTACATTAAAGACACTATATGATGAGTTACATAGCTACATTAAAGACACTATATGATGAGTTACATAACTACATTAAAGACACTATATGATGAGTTACATAGCTACATTAAAGACACTATATGATGAGTTACATAGCTACATTAAAGACACTATATGATGAGTTACATAGCTACATTAAAGACACTATATGATGAGTTACATAACTACATTAAAGACACTATATGATGAGTTACATAACTACATTAAAGACACTATATGATGAGTTACATAGCTACATTAAAGACACTATATGATGAGTTACATAACTACATTAAAGACACTATATGATGAGTTACATAGCTACATTAAAGACACTATATGATGAGTTACATAGCTACATTAAAGACACTATATGATGAGTTACATAGCTACATTAAAGACACTATATGATGAGTTACATAACTACATTAAAGACACTATATGATGAGTTACATAACTACATTAAAGACACTATATGATGAGTTACATAGCTACATTAAAGACACTATATGATGAGTTACATAACTACATTAAAGACACTATATGATGAGTTACATAGCTACATTAAAGACACTATATGATGAGTTACATAACTACATTAAAGACACTATATGATGAGTTACATAACTACATTAAAGACACTATATGATGAGTTACATAACTACATTAAAGACACTATATGATGAGTTACATAGCTACATTAAAGACACTATATGATGAGTTACATAACTACATTAAAGACACTATATGATGAGTTACATAACTACATTAAAGACACTATATGATGAGTTACATAGCTACATTAAAGACACTATATGATGAGTTACATAACTACATTAAAGACACTATATGATGAGTTACATAGCTACATTAAAGACACTATATGATGAGTTACATAGCTACATTAAAGACACTATATGATGAGTTACATAACTACATTAAAGACACTATATGATGAGTTACATAACTACATTAAAGACACTATATGATGAGTTACATAGCTACTATATGATGAGTTACATAACTACATTAAAGACACTATAGGATAAATGTGACACTCAATGTTTACAATTAACCTTTCCACTTACCTCAACTCCTTTTCCTTTTTTGTTGTTGTTGGTTTTTATTCAGTGACACTTCTCTGTATGTTTGTAATTTTTATTTTTGTTGTTACTTTTTTTTTTTTTTTCAGTTTATGTGATTCCCTATCTGAGTCTGTAAATTACTTTGCTTGTTGATGATTTATGTTTGGTTTTGTATTGTGTAGTTATATTTATATTGTAATTAATATTATGTGGCTGTAAATTGTTTGCTTGTTGATGCTTTTATTTGTTTCTGTATTGTGTAGTTATAACTATATGCTTTTACTTGTAATTGTATTGAGTTTGTGGACCCCAGGAAGACTAGTGGGTTGTTGTGGCAACCAGCTAATGGGGATCCTTAATAAAAATCAAATAAAAATCTGCTGAAGGGAGGCAGTATTGACCTGCTGTTGTACTCTGTCTCAAAGTGTTAACATGTGCTCAATGTTTCCTTACCATTGTTGCTATGTTGTCTATTACCATTATTGCTATGTTGTCTATTACCATTATTGCTATGTTGTCTATTACCATTATTGCTATGTTGTCTATTACCATTATTGCTATGTTGTCTATTACCATTATTGCTATGTTGTCTATTACCATTATTGCTATGTTGTCTATTACCATTATTGCTATGTTGTCTATTACCATTGTTGCTATGTTGTCTATTACCATTAGTGCAATGTTGTCTATTACCATTATTGCTATGTTGTCTATTACCATTATTGCTATGTTGTCTATTACCATTATTGCTATGTTGTCTATTACCATTATTGCTATGTTGTCTATTACCATTATTGCTATGTTGTCTATTACCATTATTGCTATGTTGTCTATTACCATTATTGCTATGTTGTCTATTACCATTATTGCTATGTTGTCTATTACCATTATTGCTATGTTGTCTATTACCATTGTTGCTATGTTGTCTATTACCATTAGTGCTATGTTGTCTATTACCATTATTGCTATGTTGTCTATTACCATTATTGCTATGTTGTCTATTACCATTGTTGCTATGTTGTCTATTACCATTATTGCTATGTTGTCTATTACCATTATTGCTATGTTGTCTATTACCATTATTGCTATGTTGTCTATTACCATTGTTGCTATGTTGTCTATTACCATTATTGCTATGTTGTCTATTACCATTATTGCTATGTTGTCTATTACCATTAGTGCTATGTTGTCTATTACCATTGTTGCTATGTTGTCTATTACCATTATTGCTATGTTGTCTATTACCATTATTGCTATGTTGTCTATTACCATTATTGCCATGTTGTCTATTACCATTGTTGGTATATTCATTCTTCCTACATTGTTGATACAAATGATTGTTACAGTGTAATAATTATTGTTACCTGTGGTAATGCCACTATGATACAACATCTGTATTATAATCTTTAAATAAAGTAAGAGTGAAAGTCATGTGAATAATCTCTGAATGGAGAACTGGGGGTGGGATTAAATAAATGATCTTCTTCCCACTCCTTTTCAGGCAAAACTGGACAACCATGCATTACATACTATACATTACCTTTTGCACTATATTCATTTATATTATTATGTGTTGTCAACTTTGTACTTTTTTTAAATTATTATTATTATTTTTGTATGTCATTGACTGAAATAAATAAATAAATAAATAAATGGAAGAAAAAAAAAGTATATTGCTTTTTCCTTTCTTTTTTAAAAATATTTTTGTATTTATTTATTTTTTTCGGGAGGCGGGGGAACAAAAAAAAAGTGCCGTTTTTTTCAGTACCTGTATTATGATTTCCATATCAAATGAATGAAATTTAAAAAATTAAATGAAAGAATTAGTGTTGATTAAAAAACAATATATAATATATATGGACATATTGTTTTTAAAGTCTCCATTGTTGCTGCCCAACAGACAAAACAAGAAATGTTGTCATTTTCATAGATTTTCCAACAGCAGATGCAAGCACAAGACCTTAAGCACTATCAACACACAAAATATGAACTTGCTAGAACAATCTCTGCAGCTGAAATGAACGACAAGAAGAAAGAAGAAAAACAGAAGCAGTCAATTACACGAGGGTATATTTCAGGCAATGCCTGCCCCCAAAAGCCCCTCCGGTGCTATCACACTCTAATGAGCCAATCCACGTTGAGGTGAGTGTAAATTGAGATGAGTGTGAGTGATAGCTGGTTATTCAACACAATGTCAGAAGCCATGAAGCACTGTAGGGACGCCATGGCGTATAGAATACATGTTGCAAGTGTAGTGGAGTTAATGAAGATCAATCCCGATCATCAAGACACCTTTCCAATTATAACGCTGAGCCAGAGTAACCCTGAGCACCTCTGGGAGGAACATTACACTCCACACTTGTTAGATAATTACGCTGCGACTCATTTTGTCTGCTGCTGGTAAAGAGCTCTGAAAGCTGCTGGCGGCCTTCAGTCGAGCCACGCCGGCAATTTGTAAACATCCTCATTTTGTTCCACTCCCAATGTGTCAAAGTGGACTGTCCTTCGTACAGAGGTGGGTAGTAACACGCTACATTTACTCCGTTACATCTACTTGAGTAACTTTTGGGATAAATTGTACTTCTAAGAGTAGTTTTAATGCAACATACTTTTACTTGAGTATATTTATAGAGAAGAAACGCTACTTTTACTCCGCTCCATTTATCTACATTCAGCTCGCTACTCGCTACTGATTTTTATCCATCTGTTAATGCACGCTTTGTTTGTTTTGCTTTGTCAGACAGACCTTCAAAGTAGGATCTATCACATGCCTGCGTTTCACCAATCAAATGCAGTCACTGGTGACGTTTGATTCCGTTTCGCCAATCAAATGCAGTCACTGGTGACGTTTGACTCCGTTTCACCAATCAAATGCAGTCACTGGTGACGTTTGATTCCGTTTCGCCAATCAAATGCAGTCACTGGTGACGTTTGACTCCGTTTCACCAATCAAATGCAGTCACTGGTGACGTTTGACTCCGTTTCACCAATCAAATGCAGTCACTGGTGACGTTTGACTCCGTTTCACCAATCAAATGCAGTCACTGGTGACGTTTGACTCCGTTTCACCAATCAAATGCAGTCACTGGTGACGTTTGATTCCGTTTCACCAATCAAATGCAGTCACTGGTGACGTTTGACTCCGTTTCACCAATCAAATGCAGTCACTGGTGACGTTTGACTCCGTTTCACCAATCAAATGCAGTCACTGGTGACGTTTGACTCCGTTTCACCAATCAAATGCAGTCACTGGTGACGTTTGATTCCGTTTCGCCAATCAAATGCAGTCACTGGTGACGTTTGACTCCGTTTCACCAATCAAATGCAGTCACTGGTGACGTTTGACTCCGTTTCACCAATCAAATGCAGTCACTGGTGACGTTTGACTCCGTTTCACCAATCAAATGCAGTCACTGGTGACGTTTGACTCCGTTTCACCAATCAAATGCAGTCACTGGTGACGTTTGATTCCGTTTCACCAATCAAATGCAGTCACTGGTGACGTTTGACTCCGTTTCACCAATCAAATGCAGTCACTGGTGACGTTTGACTCCGTTTCACCAATCAAATGCAGTCACTGGTGACGTTTGACTCCGTTTCACCAATCAAATGCAGTCACTGGTGACGTTTGACTCCGTTTCACCAATCAAATGCAGTCACTGGTGACGTTTGACTGCGTTTCACCAATCAAATGCAGTCACTGGTGACGTTTGATTCCGTTTCGCCAATCAAATGCAGTCACTGGTGACGTTTGACTCCGTTTCACCAATCAAATGCAGTCACTGGTGACGTTTGACTCCGTTTCACCAATCAAATGCAGTCACTGGTGACGTTTGACTCCGTTTCACCAATCAAATGCAGTCACTGGTGACGTTTGACTCCGTTTCACCAATCAAATGCAGTCACTGGTGACGTTTGACTCCGTTTCACCAATCAAATGCAGTCACTGGTGACGTTTGACTCCGTTTCACCAATCAAATGCAGTCACTGGTGACGTTTGACTGCGTTTCACCAATCAAATGCAGTCACTGGTGACGTTTGATTCCGTTTCGCCAATCAAATGCAGTCACTGGTGACGTTTGACTCCGTTTCACCAATCAAATGCAGTCACTGGTGACGTTTGACTCCGTTTCACCAATCAAATGCAGTCACTGGTGACGTTTGACTCCGTTTCACCAATCAAATGCAGTCACTGGTGACGTTTGACTCCGTTTCGCCAATCAAATGCAGTCACTGGTGACGTTTGATTCCGTTTCGCCAATCAAATGCAGTCACTGGTGACGTTTGACTCCGTTTCACCAATCAAATGCAGTCACTGGTGACGTTTGACTCCGTTTCACCAATCAAATGCAGTCACTGGTGACGTTTGACTCCGTTTCACCAATCAAATGCAGTCACTGGTGACGTTTGACTCCGTTTCACCAATCAAATGCAGTCACTGGTGACGTTTGACTCCGTTTCACCAATCAAATGCAGTCACTGGTGACGTTTGACTCCGTTTCACCAATCAAATGCAGTCACTGGTGACGTTTGACTCCGTTTCACCAATCAAATGCAGTCACTGGTGACGTTTGATTCCGTTTCGCCAATCAAATGCAGTCACTGGTGACGTTTGACTCCGTTTCACCAATCAAATGCAGTCACTGGTGACGTTTGACTCCGTTTCACCAATCAAATGCAGTCACTGGTGACGTTTGACTCCGTTTCACCAATCAAATGCAGTCACTGGTGACGTTTGATTCCGTTTCGCCAATCAAATGCAGTCACTGGTGACGTTTGACTCCGTTTCACCAATCAAATGCAGTCACTGGTGACGTTTGACTCCGTTTCACCAATCAAATGCAGTCACTGGTGACGTTTGACTCCGTTTCACCAATCAAATGCAGTCACTGGTGACGTTTGACTCCGTTTCACCAATCAAATGCAGTCACTGGTGACGTTTGACTCCGTTTCACCAATCAAATGCAGTCACTGGTGACGTTTGACTCCGTTTCACCAATCAAATGCAGTCACTGGTGACGTTTGACTCCGTTTCACCAATCAAATGCAGTCACTGGTGACGTTTGACTCCGTTTCACCAATCAAATGCAGTCACTGGTGACGTTTGACTCCGTTTCACCAATCAAATGCAGTCACTGGTGACGTTTGACTCCGTTTCACCAATCAAATGCAGTCACTGGTGACGTTTGACTCCGTTTCACCAATCAAATGCAGTCACTGGTGACGTTTGACTCCGTTTCACCAATCAAATGCAGTCACTGGTGACGTTTGACTCCGTTTCACCAATCAAATGCAGTCACTGGTGACGTTTGACTCCGTTTCACCAATCAAATGCAGTCACTGGTGACGTTTGACTGCGTTTCACCAATCAAATGCAGTCACTGGTGACGTTTGATTCCGTTTCGCCAATCAAATGCAGTCACTGGTGACGTTTGACTCCGTTTCACCAATCAAATGCAGTCACTGGTGACGTTTGACTCCGTTTCACCAATCAAATGCAGTCACTGGTGACGTTTGACTCCGTTTCACCAATCAAATGCAGTCACTGGTGACGTTTGATTCCGTTTCACCAATCAAATGCAGTCACTGGTGACGTTTGACTCCGTTTCACCAATCAAATGCAGTCACTGGTGACGTTTGACTCCGTTTCACCAATCAAATGCAGTCACTGGTGACGTTTGACTCCGTTTCACCAATCAAATGCAGTCACTGGTGACGTTTGACTCCGTTTCACCAATCAAATGCAGTCACTGGTGACGTTTGACTCCGTTTCACCAATCAAATGCAGTCACTGGTGACGTTTGACTCCGTTTCACCAATCAAATGCAGTCACTGGTGACGTTTGACTGCGTTTCACCAATCAAATGCAGTCACTGGTGACGTTTGATTCCGTTTCGCCAATCAAATGCAGTCACTGGTGACGTTTGACTCCGTTTCACCAATCAAATGCAGTCACTGGTGACGTTTGACTCCGTTTCACCAATCAAATGCAGTCACTGGTGACGTTTGACTCCGTTTCACCAATCAAATGCAGTCACTGGTGACGTTTGACTCCGTTTCACCAATCAAATGCAGTCACTGGTGACGTTTGATTCCGTTTCGCCAATCAAATGCAGTCACTGGTGACGTTTGACTCCGTTTCACCAATCAAATGCAGTCACTGGTGACGTTTGACTCCGTTTCACCAATCAAATGCAGTCACTGGTGACGTTTGACTCCGTTTCACCAATCAAATGCAGTCACTGGTGACGTTTGACTCCGTTTCACCAATCAAATGCAGTCACTGGTGACGTTTGACTCCGTTTCACCAATCAAATGCAGTCACTGGTGACGTTTGACTCCGTTTCACCAATCAAATGCAGTCACTGGTGACGTTTGATTCCGTTTCGCCAATCAAATGCAGTCACTGGTGACGTTTGACTCCGTTTCGCCAATCAAATGCAGTCACTGGTGACGTTTGACTCCGTTTCACCAATCAAATGCAGTCACTGGTGACGTTTGACTCCGTTTCACCAATCAAATGCAGTCACTGGTGACGTTTGATTCCGTTTCGCCAATCAAATGCAGTCACTGGTGACGTTTGACTCCGTTTCACCAATCAAATGCAGTCACTGGTGACGTTTGACTCTGTTTCACCAATCAAATGCAGTCACTGGTGACGTTTGACTCCGTTTCACCAATCAAATGCAGTCACTGGTGACGTTTGACTCCGTTTCACCAATCAAATGCAGTCACTGGTGACGTTTGACTCCGTTTCACCAATCAAATGCAGTCACTGGTGACGTTTGACTCCGTTTCACCAATCAAATGCAGTCACTGGTGACGTTTGACTGCGTTTCACCAATCAAATGCAGTCACTGGTGACGTTTGATTCCGTTTCGCCAATCAAATGCAGTCACTGGTGACGTTTGACTCCGTTTCACCAATCAAATGCAGTCACTGGTGACGTTTGACTCCGTTTCACCAATCAAATGCAGTCACTGGTGACGTTTGACTCCGTTTCACCAATCAAATGCAGTCACTGGTGACGTTTGATTCCGTTTCGCCAATCAAATGCAGTCACTGGTGACGTTTGACTCCGTTTCGCCAATCAAATGCAGTCACTGGTGACGTTTGACTCCGTTTCGCCAATCAAATGCAGTCACTGGTGACGTTTGACTCCGTTTCACCAATCAAATGCAGTCACTGGTGACGTTTGACTCCGTTTCACCAATCAAATGCAGTCACTGGTGACGTTTGACTCCGTTTCACCAATCAAATGCAGTCACTGGTGACGTTTGACTCCGTTTCCCAATCAAATGCAGTCACTGGTGACGTTTGATTCCGTTTCGCCAATCAAATGCAGTCACTGGTGACGTTTGACTCCGTTTCACCAATCAAATGCAGTCACTGGTGACGTTTGACTCCGTTTCACCAATCAAATGCAGTCACTGGTGACGTTTGATTCCGTTTCGCCAATCAAATGCAGTCACTGGTGACGTTTGACTCCGTTTCACCAATCAAATGCAGTCACTGGTGACGTTTGACTCCGTTTCACCAATCAAATGCAGTCACTGGTGACGTTTGACTCCGTTTCACCAATCAAATGCAGTCACTGGTGACGTTTGACTCCGTTTCACCAATCAAATGCAGTCACTGGTGACGTTTGACTCCGTTTCACCAATCAAATGCAGTCACTGGTGACGTTTGACTCCGTTTCACCAATCAAATGCAGTCACTGGTGACGTTTGACTCCGTTTCACCAATCAAATGCAGTCACTGGTGACGTTTGACTCCGTTTCACCAATCAAATGCAGTCACTGGTGACGTTTGACTCCGTTTCACCAATCAAATGCAGTCACTGGTGACGTTTGACTCCGTTTCACCAATCAAATGCAGTCACTGGTGACGTTTGACTCCGTTTCACCAATCAAATGCAGTCACTGGTGACGTTTGACTGCGTTTCACCAATCAAATGCAGTCACTGGTGACGTTTGATTCCGTTTCGCCAATCAAATGCAGTCACTGGTGACGTTTGACTCCGTTTCACCAATCAAATGCAGTCACTGGTGACGTTTGACTCCGTTTCACCAATCAAATGCAGTCACTGGTGACGTTTGACTCCGTTTCACCAATCAAATGCAGTCACTGGTGACGTTTGACTCCGTTTCACCAATCAAATGCAGTCACTGGTGACGTTTGATTCCGTTTCGCCAATCAAATGCAGTCACTGGTGACGTTTGACTCCGTTTCACCAATCAAATGCAGTCACTGGTGACGTTTGACTCCGTTTCACCAATCAAATGCAGTCACTGGTGACGTTTGACTCCGTTTCACCAATCAAATGCAGTCACTGGTGACGTTTGACTCCGTTTCACCAATCAAATGCAGTCACTGGTGACGTTTGACTCCGTTTCGCCAATCAAATGCAGTCACTGGTGACGTTTGATTCCGTTTCGCCAATCAAATGCAGTCACTGGTGACGTTTGACTCCGTTTCACCAATCAAATGCAGTCACTGGTGACGTTTGACTCCGTTTCACCAATCAAATGCAGTCACTGGTGACGTTTGACTCCGTTTCACCAATCAAATGCAGTCACTGGTGACGTTTGACTCCGTTTCACCAATCAAATGCAGTCACTGGTGACGTTTGACTCCGTTTCACCAATCAAATGCAGTCACTGGTGACGTTTGACTCCGTTTCACCAATCAAATGCAGTCACTGGTGACGTTTGACTCCGTTTCACCAATCAAATGCAGTCACTGGTGACGTTTGACTCCGTTTCACCAATCAAATGCAGTCACTGGTGACGTTTGACTCCGTTTCACCAATCAAATGCAGTCACTGGTGACGTTTGACTCCGTTTCACCAATCAAATGCAGTCACTGGTGACGTTTGACTCCGTTTCACCAATCAAATGCAGTCACTGGTGACGTTTGACTCCGTTTCACCAATCAAATGCAGTCACTGGTGACGTTTGACTCCGTTTCACCAATCAAATGCAGTCACTGGTGACGTTTGATTCCGTTTCGCCAATCAAATGCAGTCACTGGTGACGTTTGACTCCGTTTCACCAATCAAATGCAGTCACTGATGACGTTTGACTCCGTTTCACCAATCAAATACAGTCACTGGTGACGTTTGACTCCGTTTCACCAATCAAATGCAGTCACTGGTGACGTTTGACTCCGTTTCACCAATCAAATGCAGTCACTGGTGACGTTTGACTCCGTTTCACCAATCAAATGCAGTCACTGGTGACGTTTGACTCCGTTTCACCAATCAAATGCAGTCACTGGTGACGTTTGACTCCGTTTCACCAATCAAATACAGTCACTGGTGACGTTTGACTCCGTTTCACCAATCAAATGCAGTCACTGGTGACGTTTGACTCCGTTTCACCAATCAAATGCAGTCACTGGTGACGTTTGAGTCCGTTTCACCAATCAAATACAGTCACTGGTGACGTTTGACTCCGTTTCACCAATCAAATACAGTCACTGGTGACGTTTGACTCCGTTTCACCAATCAAATACAGTCACTGGTGACGTTTGACTCCGTTTCACCAATCAAACAGAGCTAGCTAGCCACGTCTTAAAGCACCTCTTCCTGAGGGTGTTTCAGTGTTATAACTTCCCCTTTATATTTACTTTTTAAGCCAAAATGTGTCTGGTCTCCCTTTTCTGTCTACAGACTGTGTCTGCTTGTAAGTACTCTGTGCGTGTGCGTTGCCGAACATGCTCCTCTGCTCTCAAACCAGCAATGTCATGATGTGATGGCGGGCCGTCATGCCCGGTGGGAAGCGGTACTTTTCAAACAGAGTATAGTACCGTTTTTGATTCATCAGTACCGCGATACTATACTAGTACCGGTATACCGTACAGCCCTAGTAGGGACGTTTATTTTATTTTTTTCACTTAGCAGGCTACTACATTTCTTACTTGACCAGTCTTTTTAATATGTATATTAGGGCTGCAACTAACGATTAATTTGATAATCGATTAATCTGTCGATTATTACTTCGATTAATCGATTAATAATCGGATAAAAGAGACAAACTACATTTCTATCCTATCCAGTATTTTGTTGGAAAAAAACAGCATACTGGCACCATACTTATTTTGATTATTGTTTCTCAGTGGTTTGTAAATGTTGCAGTTTAGAAATAAAGTTTTTTTTTTTTTTTTTAAATTAAAAAATTAATTAATAAATTAATAAAATAAAAACCTCTGCGCATGCGCATAGCATAGATCCAACGAATCGATGACTAAATCAATCGGCAACTATTTTAATAATCGATTTTAATCGATTTAATCGATTAGTTGTTGCAGCCGTAATGTATATACCTATTGTGTGCACACTCATGTACAAAAACTGGAAATGACGCAATACTGCATACTTTAGTAGCCAAAGGAGGAGCTGCTTGTACACATATTATTAATAATTAAATGTCATACATGTTGAATATTCACTAATAATATACAGTACATTAAAACTATCCATATAATAATAAGATACAATATAATAATTAAAGATGTATAAATAATCGATTTATAATTGAAATGTAGCCCCCGAATCCCACCTCTAAGTCTGATCCATTAATGGTCGACTTCTTTTCTAAAGAGACATGCTCTACACCAGATGACGAATGCTAAATGTCACCTAGCGCCGTATATTTGCTGAGTCTTTGTCAACCATACTTTTTTTTTTTCAAAAGCCATTACTGTTTAGACGGGTGTGGGTGGGGGAGGGCGGGGTTTGGTGCTGATGCTGTTGCTAAGCGACGGAGGGACCTTTCAGACGTAACACATGTGTTACACGGGAGGTGACAAGGCACTGGCGCTCATTAGGCTGTGTGGATTCATGGTGGAGACAGTCTTCCCTGTCAGAAGACCGTTTAGTTTCACCACTATCACCCCTTTCATTGCTTTGTTGTGACACTTTAGCTCTTCATTCATTGACGATGAACTTCACACATAATAAACAACTAAAGGTCCAAAATGATTTGGAGCAAAGTGCAAGAGTACAAAAGAAACAGGTGTGCAAAAGTACTCAGTACAGCCCACTTCACTCAAAACTAAAAGAGGGATGTTCAGCTTTGTACTTACCATACCATACCAACTTTATTTACAAACCCCGTTTCCATATGAGTTGGGAAATTGTGCTAGATGTAAATATAAACGGAATACAATAATTTGAAAATCCTTTTCAACCCATATTCAGTTGAATGCACTACAAAGACAACATATTTTATGTTCAAACTCATAAACTTTATTTTGTAACACGTGGCTTGGCCTTGTCTTGCTGAAATAAGCAGGGGCGTCCATAGTAACGTTGCTTGGATGGCAACATATGTTGCTCCAAAACCTGTATGTGCCTTTCAGCATTAATGGTGCCTTCACAGATGTGTAAGTTACCCATGTCTTGGGCACTAATACACCCCCATACCATCACACATGCTGCCTTTAACACTTTGCGCCTAGAACAATCCGGAGGGTTCTTTTCCTCTTTGGTCCGGAGGACACGATGGCCACAGTTTCCAAAAACAATTTGAAATGTGGACTCGTCAGACCACAGAACACTTTTCCACTTTGTATCAGTCCATCTTCGATGAGCTCAGGCCCAGCGAAGCCGACGGCGTTTCTGGGTGTTGTTGATAAACGGTTTTCGCCTTGCAAAGGAGAGTTTTAACTTGCACTTACAGATGTAGCGACCAACTGTAGTTACTGAGAGTGGTTTTCTGAAGTGTTCCTGAGCCCATGTGGTGATATCCTTTACACACTGATGCGGCTTGTTGATGCAGTACAGCCTGAGGGATGGAAGGTCACGGGCTTAGCTGCTTACGTGCAGTGATTTCTCCACATTCTCTTTGATGATATTACGGAGTGTAGATGGTGAAATCCCTAAATTCCTTGCAATAGCTGCTTGAGAAAGGTTTTTCTTAAACTGTTCAACAATTTGCTCAGGCATTTGTTGACAAAGTGGTGACCCTCGCCCCATCCTTGTTTGTGAATGACTGAGCATTTCATGGAATCTACTTTTATAGCCAATCATGGCACCCACATGTTCCCAATTAGCCTGTTCACCTGTGGGATGTTCCAAATAAGTGTTTGATGAGCATTCCTCAACTTTATCAGTATTTATTGCCACCTTTCCCAACTTCTTTGTCACGTGTTGCTGCCATCAAATTATAAGTTAATGATTATTTGCAAAAAATAAATGTTTATCAGTTTGAACATCAAATATGTTGTCTTTGTAGCATATTCAACTGAATATGGCTTGAAAATTATTTGCAAATCATTGTATTCCGTTTATATTTACATCTAACACCATTTCCCAACTCATATGGAAACAGGGTTTGTATAAAGCCCTTTAAAAACAAGCACAGTTGAACAACAAAGGGCTGTACACCACAAGATAATAGAGGCAAAGGACAGACTAAAAAATAACATTTAAAACAGAAGTAAAATACACATTAAAAAAGCAAATACAAATTACCCTAAGAACAATTTGTTAGATAAAAAGCCGTTAAAAACACTTAAAAAAAGTTAAAACAGTTTAAAGTCTCATGCTGGGTTAAAAGCCAGTGAATAAAAATGGGTTTTAAGAAGAGTCTTAAAGTAGCCAAAGAAACTTCAAACAATGAGACTCATTAGTAGTAATTTATTCTCGGCATTTTAGTTATTTTGAAGGATTCATTGAATAATCATTATATTATTGATAAAATCATGGTATTTTTGCTTCATAATAGACCCATTGTATATTCATTATTTTGTTATATATTTGCACCGCGTGCGTGCGTCCGTGTTTTTGATGCACTGCAAACTGACGCTGCTTCAGCTCTGAAGATCCAAATGGATGAATAAAAGCACCTGAATGAATTGAACTGAATTGAAAGAAACAAGTGCACAAAAGACTGCAAAAGACGCATGTGTGCAAAGGTGCAAGAGTACAAGAGAAATGTGTAAAACAGTGCAAGACTTGCATGTGTACAAGAATGGAGGAAAAGTCATTAAAAGTCTCTAGACACTTTAAAATTTCTCAACAAAGTGTATTGTACGATAAGCAACAATTGAAAACAGAGCAAAACTATATAAAATAAAAATATAAGTTACATCCATCTTCTTCCGCTTATCCGAGGTCGGGTCGCGGGGGCAGCAACCTAAGCAGGGAAGCCCAGACTTCCCTCTCCCCAGCCACTTCGTCCAGCTCCTCCCGGGGGATCCCGAGGCGTTCCCAGGCCAGCCGGGAGACATAGTCTTCCCAACGTGTCCTGGGTCTTCCCCGTGGCCTCCTACCGGTCGGACATGCCCTAAACACCTCCCTAGGGAGGCGTTCGGGTGGCATCCTGACCAGATGCCCGAACCACCTCATCTGGTTCCTCTCGATGTGGAGGAGCAGCGGCTTTACTTTGAGTTCCTCCCGGATGACAGAGCTTCTCACCCTATCTCTAAGGGAGAGACGCGCCACCCGGCGGAGGAAACTCATTTGGGCCGCTTGTACCCGTGATCTTGTCCTTTCGGTCATAACCCAAAGCTCATGACCATAGGTGAGGATGGGAACGTAGATCGACAGGTAAATTGAGAGCTTTGCCTTCCGGCTCAGCTCCTTCTTGATCAAAACGGATCGATTCAGCGTCCGCATTACTGAAGACGCCGCACCGATCCGCCTGTCGATCTCACTATCCACTCTTCCCTCACTCGTGAACAAGACTCCCAGGTACTTGAACTCCTCCACTTGGGGCAGGGTCTCCTCCTCAACCTGGAGATGGCACTCCACCCTTTTCCGGGCGAGAACCATGGACTTGGACTTGGAGGTGCTGATTCTCATCCCAGTCACTTCACACTCGGCTGCGAACCGATCCAGTGAGAGCTGAAGATCCTGGCCAGTTGAAGCCATCAGGACCACATCATCTGCAGAAAGCAGAGACCTAATCCTGGAGCCACCAAACCAGATCCCCTCAACGCCTTGACTGCGCCTAGAAATTCTGTCCATAAAAGTAATGAACACAATGGGTGACAAAGGGCAGCCTTGGCGGAGTCCAACCCTCACTGGAAACGGGTCCGACTTACTGCCGGCAATGCGGACCAAGCTCTGACACTGATCATACAGGGAGCGGACCGCCACAATCAGACAGTCCGATACCCCATACTCTCTGAGCACTCCCCACAGGACTTCACGGTCGAATGCCTTCTCCAAGTCCACAAAGCACATGTAGACTGGTTGGGCAAACTCCCATGCACCCTCAAGACCCTGCCGAGAGTATAGAGCTGGTCCACAGTTCCACCACCAGGACGAAAACCACACTGTTCCTCGCGAATCCGAGGTTCGACTATCCGGCGTAGCCTCCTCTCCAGCACACCTGAATAGACCTTACTGGGAAGGCTGAATATAAGTTAATACTGATTAACAGATTTGTTGTAAATGTATGTACTGTAAACATAAAAGAAAATCATATCATAGAAATGTATGCAAATTGTACGATGACATCATGGTGACCACGCCCCTAACCACGTATCAGGTATCTCGGGGAAACCGTGTTGTTCTCTGAGAAATTTCACTTGATTATGCCTTTTTTAACATTACTTACAACAAAGTAATTCAAGTAAGTAGAACTTTTATGCCTTAAAGGGAACCCATTATGCAAAACCAACTTTTCTTCCCTATTGGTACCTGATTTTGTGCATTTGGGATTAGCGCGAGTCCCGAAAATGTCTAAATCAAACCACAAAAGCATTGCAAAGATATTTAGAAAAATTATCGTGCCTTCCTTCTCAGTACCTGCTCAGTGGCCTAGTGGTTAGAGTGTCCGCCCTGAGATGGGTAGGTCGTGAGTTCAAACCCCGGCCGAGTCATACCAAAGACTATAAAAATGGGAGCCATTACCTTCCTGCTTGGCACTCAGCATCAAGGCTTGGAGTTTGGGGTTAAATCACCAAAAATGATTCCCAGGCGCGGCCACCGCTGCTGCTCACTGCTCCCCTCACCACCCAGGGGGTGATCGAGGGGGATGGGTCAAATGCAGAGGAAAATTTTCACCACACCTAGTGTGTGTGTGTGACTATCATTGCTACTTTAACTTTAACTTCATTCAGTACTTTCTATAAACGAGCCGTTTGGAATTTGCCCAATTCGTGACGTGGTCCTAATGAATAAAAATGGTACTATAATGCTCTAGATGAATACCGGTACTTTTTTTTTTTTTTACGGACATGACGGCACACTGTCATGACATTGCTGGTTCTACGAGCAGAGGAGCATGTTTGGCAGCGCACAATCACCGACTACTAACAAGCATACAGTGTGTATGCTTGTGAGCATATTTGGCACGGGAAATGCTGCCAAAAATGTATTATTTGCACAGGTATGTTATCTATTTTACGTAGAAAGAATATTTTTCTATTGTATTTATGTTATGTCATTCTGTGCTACTTAAACTGTTTATTTTCTGTGCTGTTAATACCCATCTTGACTAACTGGCTCAATAAAAGTGTTTGCAGTACACTTGTCATTCACTTCAATTTCACTGAATCCCGCTCAAAAATGAATATCTTTATATGTAGACTTTCCCCGGAAAACATATCCAATATCGCGTTTAAGTAAAAATACTTCGAGATATACTTTTCCGACCATGTCGCCCTGCCCTATGGTGAGGAGTTCATTTGCATCTAACAACCCAACTTCTTTTCAGAGGAAACCAAAAAGTCGCTTGAAGATAAATCTTTGCAAAATTTAGACCAAAGAACCAGCATTTCATGTTATGTAGACTACAAGGAAGTGGTTTGAAAATAGAAAATAAAGGTAAATATGACCCCTTTGTAAGGTGAGTGTTAGTGCTGTTAACTAATTTCACTTAATCAAACATTTTCTAACTTTCCACACTGCAAAGTAATAAAAGTATGTAGTAGGAATCCTGCAGATATCTCATCGGATTATAGCAGTATCGGCCAACACTCAAGGCTCCAATATCGATATCGCAAGTGAATAAGTCGAATCGGGACACGGCTAATCACAATTACTAAAACCTGCTGCGGAGTCAGTTTGACCGCTTTTTGAGGACACATGTAGTCTCCCAATGGCATCGCCACAATAACAATCAGACAGCAAAACAAGCTCATTAGAGGTTTCTCCAGGTCTGTGGAAAGACTACCACTGTCACCACAGTGACACACCAGAGTCATTAAGACTGGGTGCTTTCCTTTTCCCCTGCTAAATGCTCATTACAGGCACCTTTTAAAAAGGTAATGTTGGACCGCAATGGAAACCCAAGGGAACAATCAGAGAGGAGAAAAAAAAAATGGAATATATTAATACAACTGCCGGTAGCCCGTATCAGAGCAGCGGCAACACCGTCCTGAAGGAAACATGACCAGACAACTGGCTAATGACTTTTTGTGTGCCCTCATGGTCGCGGTTTAAAGGAGAAAAGGAAACAGTCGGGAAGAGTTTGGGGTCAACGTTGTGATTTAATGCCTCACATATTGTTTTCTCCCTCTCAGCTGACTGGAGCTGATCACGTTTGGCCGACACTAAAACCGTCTGAGTAATTAGCGGAAGCATTTCCCCACAGAGGTTTGAACAGGAACAAACAAACATAGCTACTCTGTTGTTGGACAACACAATGGACACCACGGCACAACGCCAAAGTCGCAGGATGTTGCCTACAGTGTTGGGCAGTAGCTCCTTACATGTAGCCAAGCTACGTGCACTGCAAAAAGTCAGTGTTCAAAAACAAGGAAAAATGAGTAGTATTTTACTTGAACTAAGCAAAATTATCTGCCAATAGAACAAGAAAATTCGGGTTGTCAAGACTTTCCAAAATAAGTCAAATTAGCTAACCTCAATGAACCCCAAAATAGCTTAAAATAAGTATATTCTCACTAATAACAAGTGCACTTTCCTTGGTATAAAAAAAAAGACCTTTTGCTCAATATGTTGAAAAATATTCTTCAATTAAGTAAATGCTAGTGCCATTATCTTGACATAATGATTTCTTGAAACCAGCAAACTTATACTAAAAACTAGTTTATTGTTCTTAATGGAAAGGCAACAAGGCAAGCGCTTGTTACTCTCGGGGTCTCCTAGCCGCTCAGGCAAATCATATTGTCTAATAATGCATTTTTCCATGGATAACATGACATCATCACGCCAAGTGCGTGCTCTTTCAGTCAATTAGTGCGCAAAGAATATATATATATCTAAAGACATGCACCTGGGGATAGGTTGATTGGCAACACTAAATGAGCCCTAGTGTGTGAATGTGAGTGTGAATGTTGTCTGTCTATCTGTGTTGGCCCTACGATGAGGTGGCAAATAAATAAATATATATATATATATATATATATATATATATATATATATATATATATATATATATATATATATATATATATATATACACTACCGTTGAAAAGTTTGGGGTCACATTGAAATGTCCTTATTTTTTAAAGAAAAGCACTGTACTTTTCAATGAAGATAACTTTAAACTAGTCTTAACTTTAAAGAAATACACTCTATACATTGCTAATGTGGTAAATGACTATTCTAGCTGCAAATGTCTGCTTTTTGGTGCAATATCTACATAGGTGTATAGAGGCCCATTTCCAGAAAGTATCACTCCAGTGTTCTAATGGTACAATGTGTTTGCTCATTGGCTCAGAAGGCTAATTGATGATTAGAAAACCCTTGTGCAATCATGTTCACACATCTGAAAACACTTTAGCTCGTTACAGAAGCTACAAAACTGACCTTCCTTTGAGCAGATTGAGTTTCTGGAGCATCACATTTGTGGGGTCAATTAAACGCTCAAAATGGCCAGAAAAAGAGAACTTTCATCTGAAACTCGACAGTCTATTCTTGGTCTTAGAAATGAAGGCTATTCCACTAAATTGTTTGGGTGACCCCAAACTTTTGAACGGTAGTGTATATACATTATATATCAACAAAAAAAATGTTTATTGTAATTTTGAAGAATTTATCTGAAAGTGCATGAACTATTTCTGTTCAAAACAGTTAGAAATGTCACATGTCAAATGTTTAAATACTAACTGTCAGTTTACTGTACTGTGCCAACTGTACTACTATATGAGTACCTGTTTTCTATTGTTTCATTGAAAATAAAACAGCAAAGTCCATTTGGCTGTCATCTGTTTTAATTATGAGACACAATTGTGTCAAAGTCATGATTTGTTTTTGTTCATGCTTGAAATAAGAAATTATTACTTTGAAAAAGTAGTTTTATACTTGTGAATGTTGATGACACAGCTTTGCAACAGTTGATGTTCTAGTTTCAAGCATGTTTTACTCAATATAGGTAATCAAATCTCAGCAACAAGCTGTAATATCTTACTGAGATCATTTAGGACCAAAACACTTAAAACAAGTAAAAAAACTCTAACATAAGATCTGCTTAGTGAGAAGAATGATCTTATCAGACAGAAAATAAGCAAATATCACCCTTATTTGAGATATTTCATCTTACTTAGGTTTCACTTTTTGCAGTGTAGCCTAACTACATTTCCCAGTAGCTTGGCAGAAGCTTCACGAGTAGCGATTTCCGTAGCTTAGCTACTTTTAGACCCATGTAGCTTATAGCTTTGCTACAAAGCTATAAGCTACAAAAGAAGGGAGAGAGAGAAGAGAAAGAGAAATGGACTAGTGCAACTTTATGGGCAGGGGACAAAAACATACGAAAAATGATGATTGGTTGGTAGGGATGATGTTTGATAAGAAATTATCGAGTTCAAGCCCATTATCGAATCCTCTTATCGAACCAATTCCTTATCGATTCTCTTATCGAATCCAGATAGGTTGTTGTATATGGAAAAAAACACAATATTTGGTTTAACAAAAGCTCACTTTTATTTTATAAGAACAAAATTAAATTAAATAAATAAATAGCGATTTCCGTAGCTTAGCTACTGTTAGACCCATGTAGCTTATAGCTTTGCTACAAAGCTATAAGCTACAAAAGAAGGGAGAGAGAGAAGAGAAAGAGAAATGGACTAGTGCAACTTTATGGGCAGGGGACAAAAACATACGAAAAATGATGATTGGTTGGTAGGGATGATGTTTGATAAGAAATTATCGAGTTCAAGCCCATTATCGAATCCTCTTATCGAACCAATTCCTTATCGATTCTCTTATCGAATCCAGATAGGTTGTTGTATATGGAAAAAAACACAATATTTGGTTTAACAAAAGCTCACTTTTATTTTATAAGAACAAAATTAAATTAAATAAATAAATAAATAAATATTGACTGTTGTTACCCAAAGTATATTAAGTGGGATTTTTCAGAAAAACAAATATATACAGTAACACAAAAACAACCTCTCTGTGATCACTATAGGTGTATAAGTAATAATATAGTGTTAAATAAAATCAGTCTCTTGGGCACAAAACTAAAAATAATAAAGCTCTCCAAAAAGTGCACTTCTGCTGCTATTGGAACATACTAACTACACACACAGGCAGACAGCTAACAAACAATCCAAGACGTCTAATAAAGTTCCAAAGCAGATTAATCCATTTAGGCTCTTTATTGTTGTTGATCTTGCTTTGTCTTTTCCTATCTTTACTTTTGTCTTGCACTGGACTGTTTTTTTTTTTGTTTTTTTAAACTGAAATACACACAATGACAAATGTATAAGCTATGTGATTCAATTAACATACTGAAATGTAATACACAATATGTAAATATTAGCTTCACACAAATATACAGTACTATCATCAAACAAATACTTCTGAGTGTTGAAACTATTTCGATGGTGGAAATACACGACTGGCAGCCATTTTAAGTCCTCAAAACATCCATTGAAACAGTGCACAAAAATCGTTTTTCAATAAACATCTTACTATAAAATGTAACCACTTTCCACCTTAATATTGAGTTACATGAACAAGTTCAACAGTTTACTTACAGACTTATCTTTTCCAAAGCTTGTAAGAGCTAACACAACTTGTCTACTTCTCAATTGTCTCATGAACTGAACTGACGTCGGCAACCCGGAAGTGCCCAAACTATTGACGCGTAGTATTTTCATATCGCCACAAGGTGTCAGTAAGAGTCTACAATCAAATGGGCATAACATTGCCCATTTGGGATTCGTTCCTAGGGATTCGAATAAAGAACCAACTCTTTTTCTTTACTATAGTGGCCTCGATAACGGGAACCGGTTCTCCAAAAGGGATTCGAGTCCATGGAATCGGTTCTTTTCTTATCGAACAACCGGGAGAATCGGTTTCGAACATCATCCCTATTGGTTGGTTTACGTACAAGAAAATCCATGATGAGGTGGTGACTTGTCCAGGGTGTCCCCCGCCTACCGCCAGAGTGCAGCTGGGATAGGCTCCAGCAACCAATTTGAACCGTGAGGTGGCGAGGGATTACTGTTGTGGCAAAGTGTCCTCTATGAGGTATTTGAGCACTGGGACTGTCTGACACAGAGTCGGCCAGGAGACACCGCCACACACAGGAGCATCACTGATTGTGTGGGGAGACATATCATCTACGCTGTGACGCGGTCATGGAAACGCCACAGCTGAGGGGATATTTTAGGAGTCAGCCAGGGAGAGGGCTTTCCCTCGGAGGACTGAGGGCGTTGGAGGCAGCAGCAATAGAGAAGGTGGATTATAAACAAGGAGAGGAGAGCTGCATGTGCTTTTAACCGAAAACCAACCCGAAAAATGTTGGCCTGTTTTACTGAGACACTTTACATATTTCCAGGATTTATTAACCGTTGCCTTTTAAACAATACAGTAAAAACCCTAAAAGCAGTGAAGTTGTCACGTTGTGTAAATGGTAAATAAAAAGAGAATAATGTAGGAGTGTAGGCAGAGAAACGACGGAGATTTATTCCTCTTTGGAGAGCCAAGTAACACTCTGTTTATTTTCAGAGAGAACAACCACAAACCTGTCGCACAGGTAATTACGTCAGCACCACAGAGGTGTGTCTCAACACTTCAAAGTAAAAGCACCTATGCAAGTAAACATGGGCTAGAACGCAGTGAATTATAACCGTAATAATTAATAAGTGTCCTGTGTGTGAATATCCACCACACACGTCCCCCCAGAATTCACAAGAACTGGCCCAGTGAAACGACCAGGGACCCGAATGACCCGCCCAAAGCGATTCCGAAGCTCCTGGGCAGGCGGAGGGGGGTGAAGCGGGAGGGTGACAGCCGGCTGCTGACGGCGAGCAGACGTCGGTTGGCAGTGTGGGGGTCGACCGCGACGTGGTGCCTGAGCCACCTCAACTGAACGGCCCAAATCCAGGTGGGCTGGCTTCAGCCGGTCCACTGAGACGCGATCCAGTCTGCCCCCAATGTCAATGACAAATGTCTTATCCCCAGCCTCCACAACCCGATAAGGACCGTCGTATGGTGGTTGCAAGGGCCCCCTATGGGCATCGTGGCGGATGAACACATACCCCGCTGCTCGCAGGTCAGGGGGAATGTGCACCTGGGGCAAGCAGTGGTGCGAGGTCGGGACTGGTAGGAAGGTACGGGCAGTGTCCATGAGGCTACGCCGCTGGTCAGAAGCAGACCAGGGGACTGTAGTGCGGGGTATAAATTCACCTGGGACTCTGAGGGTCTGGCCATAAACTAACTCCGCTGAGGAAGACAGGAGGTCCTCCTTAGGCGCAGTTCTAATCCCCAGCATCACCCACGGGAGCTTGTCCACCCAGCCGTCGTCTGTGAGAGAAGCCTTAAGGGCGGCCTTCATGTCCCTGTGAAAACGTTCACACATGCCGTTTGCTTGAGGGTGGTATGCTGTAGTGCGGTGGAGTGAGACACCCAACTGACAGGCAACAGTATTCCAGAGCTCGGAAGTAAACTGGGGGCCACGATCAGACGAAAGGTCAGATGGGGCACCATACCGGGCGACCCAGGTACCAATGAAGGCCCGGGCCACATCAGCTGATGTCGTTGCCGACAGTGGGACAACCTCCGGCCAACGGGTGGTCCGGTCCACCATAGTCAGAAGGTGAGTAAATCCCCTGGAGGGAGGAAGGGGTCCCACCAGGTCAACGTTGACGTGGTCAAAACGCCTTTCGGGAACTGCAAACTGCTCCAACGGGGCCTTAACATGGCGATGGATCTTAGCGCGTTGGCATGCCACACAGGTCCTGACCCAGTCGCGAATGTCCTTCTTGAGGCCATGCCAGACAAACTTTGCTGCCACGAGACGCTGTGACGGCTTGCTGCCTGGGTGCGAGAGGCCATGTATGGCGTCGAAAACTTGCCGTCTCCAGACCTGCGGCACCACAGGACGGGGCAGGTCCAGAGATACGTCGCAGAGCAGCGTTGTGCCGGCATCGCCGAACGGGACGTCCGCCAACTGGAGGCCAGTGACCGCTGTTCTGTACGCCTGAATGTCGGGGTCCGAAACTTGGTCCACAGCCATTCGGGCATAGTCTATTCCAAGGTGGACAGCACCAATGACCACACGGGAGAGGCAGTCAGCCACGGGATTGTCTTTTCCTGACACATGTTTAATGTCCGTGGTAAATTCAGAAATAAAAGCTAGGTGGCGCTGTTGCCTGGCAGACCATGGTTCCGACACCTTGGCCATGGCGAAGGTCAAAGGCTTGTGATCCACAAAGGCAGTGAACGGACGGGCTTCCAGCAGGAAACGGAAATGACGGATGGCTAAATACAGGGCGAGGAGTTCACGGTCAAAAGTGCTATATTTCTGCTCACTGGACCTAAGTTGGCGGCTGAAAAAAGCGAGAGGTTGCCAAACACTATTGACCAACTGCTGGAGAACAGCACCAACAGCATAGTCTGAGGCGTCCGTGGTCAGAGCAACAGGGGCGTCAGGCACCGGGTGAGCCAGCATAGTTGCGTCCGCGAGTGCATCCTTTGTAGCAGAGAAAGCTGCCAACATGTCCGTGGACCAAGAAAGGGCATGCTTAGAAGTTTTTTTACCCTTGAGAGCGCTGTATAGGGGGCGCATAAGGTCGGCAGCCCGAGGCACAAAACGGTGGTAAAAATTGACCATGCCGCAGAACTCTTGTAGAGCCTTGACAGTGTGAGGCTGCGGAAGCCCCAACACTGCCTCCACCTTTGACGGCAGAGGAATCGCCCCTGCTGTAGTGATGTGGTGGCCCAGGAAATCCATGGAAGACAGTCCAAACTGGCATTTCGCTGGGTTGATGATCAAGCCGTGCTGCTGGAGACGACTGAAGAGAAGACGCAGGTGTGATAGGTGCTCTGCCTCAGACGTGCTGGCCACTAGGATATCGTCCAGGTAGACAAAAACTAATGACAAGTCACGCAGCACCGTGTCCATCAATCGCTGAAAGGTCTGGGCAGTATTTTTTAGTCCGAATGGCATCCGTAGAAACTCAAAAAGCCCGAATGGGGTAATCACCGCTGTTTTGGGAATGTCCTGAGGCTGAACTGGTACCTGGTGATAGCCCCGGACGAGGTCCACTTTAGAAAAAATAGACGCACCCGCCAGGTGGGCAGAAAAGTCATGGATGTGTGGAATAGGGTACCGGTCCGGCGTAGTGACAGCATTAAGGCGTCGGTAGTCGCCGCACGGGCGCCAACCACCATTGGGCTTTGGCACCAGGTGAAGGGGGGAGGCCCAGGGACTGTTCGACCGGCGGACGATGCCAAGGCGTTCCATGGCGTCGAACTCAGCTCTTGCGATACTGAGCTTGTGTGGGTCAAGGCGCCGGGCTTTAGCGTGCACAGGCGGGCCATTGGTGGAGATGTAGTGCAACACCCCATGTTTGGCGGAGGCGGAGGAGAAGGTAGGTGCGGTGATGTCTGAGAACTCCTTGAGGAGGTGAGAAAAGTCATCAGCGGGCGAGAGGGCACTGGACAGCTTCGTCGGGGCAGTGTCACTGTGTTCACAGGGAAATGAGCCGAATGTTTCAGCATGGACGAGGCGGCGGTTCCTCACATCCACTAGAAGCTTGTTGGCAAAAAATAAGTCAGCACCCAACAGGGGAGTGGACACCTTTGCTGACACAAAATCCCAGGTAAAACGCTGACCAGCAAAACTCACTGTCACAGTGCGTGTGCCAAAGGTGTGGATTGTGCTGCCATTTGCGGCCAGAAGGGGGGGGCCACACGGCCCTGCGCGAATGTCTGTGGCTGATGCTGGCAGCGCACTCATATGGGCACCTGTGTCACAAAGAAAGCGACGACCGGAGAGGGAGTCAGTAATAAACAGCAAGCCGCTGGTACGGCCGTCACCCACGGCTGCTAATAGGTGGCGGCCGGTGCGTTTCCCGACGCACTGAATGTGCAGGGGGGAAGGCATTTCTTGGCTTTGTTGCCAAACTTGGCGTGGTAGAAACACAATCCTCCTGACTGCTTTGCACGTCGGGGCACAGTAGTGGTGGCAGAGATGGAGTATGGCTGGTGCATATGGTCATCACTGGTGGCAGTAGACGTGGAAGGGGGCGTGGCTGCAAAACATTTCTTCCCAGCTGAGAAAAATTTGTCCGCCTCCCTGGCCAACTGGCGAAAATCAGTAATAGATGAATTTGCAAGTGCCAAACGAACCTGTTCTGGAAGCTGCTGCAGGAATAGTTCTTTGAAAAGAAAACACGGCTGATGGTCTCCCAGCAGAGCCAGCATGTGATCCATCAGCTCAGAAGGCTTACTGTCGCCGAGACCGGGAAGTGAGAGGAGTTGGCGCGCACGTTCGGATTCAGAAAGTCCAAAAGTCTCCAGTAGATGCGCCTTCAGAGCGGCGTATTTGTTGCGTGCAGGAGGACGTTCTAGCAGACTCACCACTCTCCCCGCAGTCGAGCTTGTAAGGGACGCCACCACATGATAAAACTTTGTTTCGTCCGCCGTAATGTCTTTGATGGCGAATTGAGCCTCCGCCTATGCGAACCACGCAATTGCGTTCCCTTCCCAAAAGTCGGGCAACTTTAGTGTAGCAGACATGTTCAGTAAACTCTGGAAACGTCCAAGAGTAAAAAGGGGTCACCAATGTAGGAGTGTAGGCAGAGAAACGACGGAGATTTATTCCTCTTTGGAGAGCCAAGTAACACTCCGTTTATTTTCAGAGAGAACAACCACAAACCTGTCGCACAGGTAATTACGTCAGCACCACAGAGGTGTGTCTCAACACTTCAAAGTAAAAGCACCTATGCACCTATGCAAGTAAACATGGGCTAGAACGCAGTGAATTATAACCGTAATAATTAATAAGTGTCCTGTGTGTGAATATCCACCACAATATAATGATTTGCAAATTATTTTCAACTTATATTCAATTGAATAGACTGCAAAGACAAGGTTTTTCATGTTCACACTGGAAAACTTTGTTATTTTTTGCAAATATTAGCTCATTTAAAATGTGATGCCTGCAACATGTTTCAAAAAAGCTGGCACAAGTGCCAAAAAAGACTGAGAAAGTTGAGGAGTGCTCGTCAAAGACCTATTTGGAACATCCCACAGGTGAACAGGCTAATTGGGAACAGGTGGGTGCCATGATTGGGTATAAAAGCAGCTTCCATGAAATGCTCAGTCATTTACAAACAAGGACGGGGCGCTTTGTCAACAAATGCCTGAGCAAATCGGCGAACAGTTTAAGAACATTTCTCAACGAGCTATTGCAAGGAATTTAGGGATTTCACCATCTACGTTTCGTAATATCATCAAAAGGTTCCGAGAATCTGGAGAAATCACTGCAGGTAAGCCATGATATTATAGACCTTCCATCCCTCAGGCGGTACTGCATCAAAAAGCAACATCAGTGTGTAAAGGATATCACCACATGGGCTCAGGAACACTTCAGAAAACCACTGTGAGTAACATCTGCAAGTACAAGTTAAAACTCTACTATGCAAAGCCAAAGCCATTTATCAACAACACCCAGAAACGCTGCCGGCGTCGCTGGGCCCGAGCTCATCTAAGATGGACTGATGCAAAGTGAAAAAGTGTTTTGTAGTCTGACAAGTCCACATTTCAAATTGTTTTTAGAAAATGTGGACGTCGTGTCCTCCGGACCAAAGGGGAAAATAACCTTCCATTATAGGCGCAAAGTGTAAAAGGCAGCATGTGTGATGGTATGGGGGTGTATTAGTGGCCAAGACATGGGTAACTTACACATCTGTGAGGGCACCATTAATGCTGAAAGGTACATACAGGGTTTGGAGCAACACGTGTTGTTGCACTAACAAAAACCCTACTGGTGGATCTGTAGCATTCCTCTCAGGGAATAAAACACTGGTCAATCCCAAATTATTTTGGATGACATATATGTTGAGTAAGAAGGACCACCGAGACAGAATAGTACTTGGCCAAGTTTTACTAAAGCTTTAGGAGACCAGCCCTTACAATGCGATAATAGCAGCATGAAGAAGGAAAGAAATATAGCTGTTCTGTCTCACTGGTCCTTATTACTCAACATATATGTCATCCGAAAGAACTTGGGATTGACCCGTGTTTTATTCCCTGAGAGGAAGACTGGTCGGACGCAACAGTCTCCTTTACCATTGATATTCCGTATCGGCACTGACAAAAACCCTACTGGTGGATCTGTAGCATTCCTCTCAGGGAATAAAACACTGGTCAATCCCAAATTATTTTGGATGACATATACAGTATGTTGAGTAAGAAGGACCACCGAGACAGAATAGTACTTGGCCAAGTTTTACTAAAGCTTTAGGAGACCAGCCCTTACAATGCGATAATAGCAGCATGAAGAAGGAAAGAAATATAGCTGTTCTGTCTCACTGGTCCTTATTACTCAACATATATGTCATCCGAAAGAACTTGGGATTGACCCGTGTTTTATTCCCTGAGAGGAAGACTGGTCGGACGCAACAGTCTCCTTTACCATTGATATTCCGTATCGGCACTGACAAAAACCATATCGGTGGATCAGTAGCATGGAGGTAAAATAAGGCCTGCCTGTTATATTTGTTGCACTCTCAAGGACACCTTCCTACTGAGGCCTCGCTAGTGGAGATATGCTGCATTGAGGTTGGCCTTCAAAGAGCGTTGCATTCATCCACTAAATAGCTTTTTCTGTAAAGAAGAATATTCACAGCCATCCTCTGAAGTGACCACTTGCTCTCATCTACAGATTCAAGCATGCAATGAGCCGAAGGGAAATAACACAGCAGCTGTATAGAGCAACAGAATGCCCCGTCATTGATTGATTGATTGAGACTTTTATTAGTAGGTTGCACAGTGAAGTACATATTCCGTACAATTGACCACTAAATGGTAACACCCCAATAAGTTTTTCCACTTGTTTAAGTCGGGGTCCACTTAAATTGATTCATGATACAGATATATACTATCATATATACTATCATCATAATACAGTCATCACATAAGATAATCACATTGAATTATTTACATTATTTACAATCAGGGGTGTGGGGGGGGGGGGGTAGGATATGGACATCAAGTAGTGGACATAGAGAGAGAGGGAGAGAGAGAGAGAGAGAGAGAGAGAGAGAGAGAGAGAGAGAGAGAGAGAGAGAGAGAGAGAGAGAGAGAGAGATCAGAAGGCATAAGAAAAAGTATCTGCATTTGATTGTTTACATTTGATTATTAGCAATCTGGGGAAGGTGTTAGTTTAGGGTTGAAGCTGCCTGGAGGTGAACTTTTATTGCGGTTTTGAAGGAATATGTTGAAGAGGTTCATTTAGCCTACTAATGTGTATTTATAAATGGTTGATTTATACCTCTGAGGAAGGCTGCAGAAGCAAGATAGCCGAAACGTGTCAGGTACAAAACTTTACCTTACTAGCCTATATAAATCAACCATTTATAAATAAAAAAGGTTTTGAAGGAAGATAGAGATGCCCTTTCTTTTATACCTGTTGGGAGCGCATTCCACATTGATGTGGCATAGAAAGAGAATGAGTTAAGACCTTTGTTAGTTCGGAATCTGGGTTTAACGTGGTTAGTGGAGCTCCCCCTGGTGTTGTGGTTATGGCGGTCATTTACGTTAAGGAAGTAGTTTGACATGTACTTCGGTATCAGGGAGGTGTAGCGGATTTTATAGACTAGGCTCAGTGCAAGTTGTTTAACTCTGTCCTCCACCTTGAGCCAGCCCACTTTGGAGAAGTGGGTAGGAGTGAGGTGGGATCTGGGGTGGAGGTCTAGAAGTAACCTGACTAGCTTGTTCTGAGATGTTTGGAGTTTAGATTTGAGGGTTTTGGAGGTGCTAGGGTACCAGGAGGTGCATGCGTAATCGAAAAAGGGTTGAACGAGAGTTCCCGCCAGTCAAACACATGCATTGTTGTTTTGACAAAAAAGATGAAGCAGTTTCTTTTCCTTCTTGCAAAGCAGCAATGTGTGCAAAGAATGCTTGTCTCCTTTTTCCTGTTTCCATGATAACAGTTTTGGTGCTGCGTAATTGGGACGCTTTAGCTTGATTGTAAAAACCTCAATGTCACCTTTGGCTGATAAGTAAAGCACAAACATTTAAGTGCTTGAGTATTTTCCACTTTGAATTACCTGCAGTGTCTTTGCAATGAAAATATTGTGAAGCTGAACAATGCTGTATCATGCTTAGAAGGTAAAGGTAACACAAATATGACACACCAGTGATTTACTCTATAGCACGTATAGCACGTAGAGCAGCAAACAGACAAAAGTTTATGTATACTTGTGGTAACTGTAAATGCCGACTGAAAAAACACAGGGACTAATTGCACATAAAAATACTAAAATACTCAATGAACTAAAATGACCCACCTCTATGGTGGAAGAACAATGAGCCTATATATCCTCTTACTGCCAAGTTAGCCAGGCTGGGGGGGAGAAAAGTTAATCTGAGGCTGGGTTGACTTGAAACTGTTTAATGTTGCACTTTTTATATGTAGAAGAAGAGTTTTGTCATTTTATTTAATCTGAGCAACAACTTGAGGCAGTTTAATGTTGATTAACGTGGACCCCGACTTAAACAAGTTGAACAACTTATTGGGGTGTTACCATTTAGTGGTCAATTGTACGGAATATGTACTGTACTGTGCAATCTACTAATACAAGTCTCAATCAATCAATCAAAAAAAGCACTTTATATGTAGTAAGATTTTGTTAAGAAACCATTCTGAGCCTTATCTTATATAGTTTTTATTTGATATATGTTGACCACATTAACCCTGACAATGGACCCTGTGTGTATATGTATGTTATGCCATTGTTTACAAATTTGGTAAATAAATAACCAAAAAATTTATATTTTTTTGTTTTCTTACTGTACTGAAAATGAACCGAACTGTGACCTCTAAACCGAGGTACGTACCGAACCCAATCTTTTGTGTACCGTTACACCCTTATGGAAATGTGTGCAAAACTGTAGCATAAGAGCCCTATAATTAAGGAGCTGGTCTATGGTCCAAGACGCGTGACGTCAATAGTTAAACGGAAGTATTCGGACACCATTGAATCCAATACAAAACAGCTCTGTTTTCATCTCAAAATTCCACAGTATTCTGGACATCTGTGTTGGTGAATCTTTTGCAATTTGTTTAATGAACAATGGAGACTGCAAAGAAGAAAGTTGTAGGTGGGATCGGTGTATTAGCGGCTGGCTGCAGCAACACAACCAGGAGGACTTTGACTTGGATAGCAGACGCGCTATCCGACGCTAGCCGCCGACCGCACGGATGAAGTCCTTCGTCCTTCCGTCGATCGCTGGAACGCAGGTGAGCACGGGTGTTGATGAGCAAATGAGGGCTGGCTGGTGTAGGTGGAGCGCTAAAGTTTTTATCATAGCTCTGTGAGGTCCCGTTGCTAAGTTAGCTTCAATGGCGTCGTTAGCACAGCATTGTTAAGCTACGCCAGCCTGGAAAGCATTAACTGTGTATTTACATGTCCATGGTTTAATAGTATTGTTGATTTTCTGTCTATCCTTCCAGTCAGGCGTTTATTTATTTTGTTTCTATCTGCATTTAAGCACGATGCTATCACGTTAGCTCCGTAGCTAAAGTGCTTCGCCGATGTATTGTCGTGGAGATAAAAGTCATTGTGAATGTCCATTTCGCGTTCTCGACTCTCATTTTCAAGAGGATATAGTATCCGAGGTGGTTTAAAATACAAATCCGTGATCCACAATAGAAAAAGGAGAAAGTGTGGAATCCAATGAGCCAGCTTGTACCTAAGTTACGGTCAGAGCGAAAAAAGATGCGTCCTGCACTGCACTCTCGTACTTCACTCTCACGTTCCTCATCCACAAATCTTTCATCCTGGCTCAAATTAATGGGGTAATCGTCGCTTTCTCGGTCCGAATCGCTCTCGCTGCTGGTGTAAACAATGGGGAAATGTGAGGAGCCTTTCAACCTGTGACGTCACGCTACTTCCGGTACAGGCAAGGCTTTTTTTATCAGCGAGCAAAAGTTGTGAACTTTATCGTCTATGTTCTCTACTAAATCCTTTAAGCAAAAATATGGCAATATCGCGAAATGATCAATAATGGATCTGCTATCCCCGTTTAAATAAAAAAATGTAATTTCAGTAGGCCTTTAAAGTAGATTCAAAGGACACCTGCAGAACTGTCTATAACAGGGGTGTCAAACTCATTTTAGACCGGGGGCCACGTGGAGAAAAATCTACTCCCAAGTGGGCCGGACTGGTAAAATCACGGCACGATAACTTAAAAATAAAGACAACTTCATATGGTTTTCTTTGTTTAAAAATAGAACAAGCACATTCTGAAAAATGTACAAATCATAATGTTGTTGGGGTTTTTTTTTTACACTTACATGTTTCGGTTAATAATATTCTATTTTTATTTGTCGTTATTTATACTTTCTGAACAAATGATGTGATAATGTTCATCTGTCAACTCTTTGGTGTTAATTTTGAATCTATCAAGATAAAAAAAATAATATCCAAATCAAATTACAGGATGTTATTTATGTAGTTTGATCATTTTCCTCGTCTGGTGCACTAACATCATGTGGTTTATTTTGTACATATGTAGCATCATCTACAATGATACAAAGAATTGCTATTGTGACATCTAGTGGACACATTCAGAACAGCGGTTTCTTTCATTCAAAAATTTCTGCTCATTTTCATACTTAGCAAGCTCGTCCCGCGGGCCGGATAAAACCTGTTTGTTGCCTTATGTTTGACACCCCTGGTTGAGAATGATGTGGGGTGTCAAACTCACTTTAGTTCAGGGGCCGCATGGAGGAAAATCTGTGCAGACGGGAGCCGGACTATAAAAATCATGGCATTAAAACTAAAAAATAAAGACAACTTCAGATTGTTTTCTTTGTCTTACTTTGGCCAAAAATAGAACAAACACATTCTGAAAATATTACAATAAAATATAGAAAAAACTACTGGCATCAGTAAAGTTTAGATCCATGAAGGAAAGAAGAAAGTGAATGAATGTTTATAACTGAATACATTTACATATGCATAAAAATGTGTTTTCTTTTGTATTACTGTTTTTTAATGAGGGAAGTAATGTTTATGACAAGCTTTCTCCAAAACACAATATAGAATGTGAGATATAACAGCATAATGCATACATTTATCATTTGTTTGCAAAATGCTCACAAAAAAGTGGAACCCCAAAAATTTTCTGTGGGACCCCATTTTTATGACTTGATGGGGTCTCAGGGACCCCATTTTGAAAATTCCTAGCGCCAACATTTATGGTACGTCGAAAACAGCAGCAGGCGGCTGTGGCCTGTGGGCCGCTTCTAATTAGGGATGTCCGATAATATCGGACCGCCGATATTATCGGCCAATAAATGCTTTAAAAAGTAATATGGGAAATTATCGGTATCAGTTTCAAGATTATCGGAATCGGTTTCCAAAAGTAAAATGTATGACTTTCTAAAACGCCGCTGTGTACACCGACGCAGGAAGATGTACAGAGCGCCAATTAATCCTTGAAGGCGCTGCCTTTGCGTGCCGGCCCAGTCACATAATATCTACGGCTTGACACACGCACTCGCGAATGCAAGCATACTTGATCAACAGCCATACAGGTCACACGGAGGGTAGCCGTATAAACAACTTTGACACTGTTACAAATATGCGCCACACTGTGAACCCACACCAAACAAGAATGACAAACACATTTCGGGAGAACATCCGCACCGTAACACAACATAAACACAACAGAACAAATACCCAGAATCCCTTGCAGATGCTTGTTTTCATTCAGAAAAATCTACCTCTCACATGTGATGACAAGGAGAAAAAGAATCAGCCCACTCTTTGAGTTTCATCTGTTGCACAAATAGACTAATAGTCTGGACTGAGTGAAGCTGTTTTATTTATGTTTTGTGCCTTTTTTACCCATGCACTTTAAAGTGTTATCTACTAGTCTAGACTGAAGCAGTTTTATTAATGTTCATGCACTCTAAGGATGGCTGTGTTTTCTACTAGTCTAGACTGAAGCAGTTTCATTAATGTTCATGCACTCTAAAGGATGGCTGTGTTATCTACTAGTCTAGACTGAAGCAGTTTTATTAATGTTCATGCACTTTAAAAGGATGGCTGTGTTTTCTACTAGTCTAGACTGAAGCAGTTTTATTAATGTTCATGCACTTTAAAGGATGGCTGTGTTATCTACTAGTCTAGACTGAAGCAGTTTTATTAATGTTCATGCACTTTAAAGGATGGCTGTGTTATCTACTAGTCTACACTGAAGCAGTTTTTTATTTTTGTGCCTTTTTTGTTTTTATTTGCACATTTTTGTTACTCATACGAATACTTTAAGAACAGGGCAGATTGAGGCCAGTTTCTAGTATACTCTGGACTGAAGCTGTGTGCCTTCATTGTTTTTGTAGCTGTTGTTTTGAGGCATGTTTAAAAAAAATAATAATGCACTTTGTGAAAGTCAAAGTAAAGTATTTCCCATAGTTGTAGTGGGTATCAGGATTATCTCAGGGAGAGCATGTCCCACATTCCAAGCTGCTGTTTTGAGGCATGTTAAAAAAAATAATGCACTTTGTGACTTGAATAATAAATATGGCAGTGCCATGTTGGCACTTTTTTCCATAACTTGAGTTGATTTATTTTGGAAAACCTTGTTACATTGTTTAATGGAGTGTTTTTCAACCGCGGCACACTAGTGTGCTGTGAGATACAGTCTGGTGTGCCGTGGGAGATTATGTCATTTCCCCTATCAGGGTTAAAAATATTTTTTGCAAAGCAGTAATTATAGTCTGCAAAGTATGTGTTGTTGTAGAGTGTCGGTGCTGTCTAGAGCTCGGCAGAGTAACCGTGTAATACTCTTCCATATCATAGCTGACAACAAGCTATCCATCCACTTGGGTAAAACAGAATCCATCCTGTTTGGGTCCCACATCAAACTTAAGAGAGTCAATGACTTCAACATAAAAGTAGGTGACAGTGTCATCACCAGGAAAGATGAGGTCACCTACCTTCTTCCATTCTAGAGGCTAACCTTTCCTGTGACAAAATGGCAACCAAGGTAATCAAAAAGGTTAACCAACGAACGAGATTTCTCTACAGAATTTCCTCTCTGGTCAACAAAAGCACCTTGAGGATTCTGGCAGGAACTCTCGTTCAACCCTTTTTCGATTACGCATGCACCTCCTGGTACCCTAGCACCTCCAAAACCCTCAAATCTAAACTCCAAACATCTCAGAACAAGCTAGTCAGGTTACTTCTAGACCTCCACCCCAGATCCCACCTCACTCCTACCCACTTCTCTAAAGTGGGCTGGCTCAAGGTGGAGGACAGAGTTAAACAACTTGCACTGAGCCTAGTCTATAAAATCCGCTACACCTCCCTGATACCGAAGTACATGTCAAACTACTTCCTTAACGTAAATGACCGCCATAACCACAACACCAGGGGGTGCTCCACTAACCACGTTAAACCCAGATTCCGAACTAACAAAGGTCTTAACTCATTCTCTTTCTATGCCACATCAATGTGGAATGCGCTCCCAACAGGTATAAAAGAAAGGGCATCTCTATCCTCCTTCAAAACCGCAATAAAAGTTCACCTCCAGGCAGCTACAACCCTAAACTAACACCCTCCCCGGATTGCTAATAATCAAATGTAAACAATCAAATGCAGATACTTTTTCTTTTTCTTATGCCTTCTGATCTCTCTCTCTCTCTCTCTCTCTCTCTCTCTCTCTCTCTCTCTCTATGTCCACTACTTGATGTCCATACCCCCCCCCCACCCCCTCCACACCCCTGATTGTAAATAATTCAATGTGATTATCTTGTGTGATGACTGTATTATGATGATAGTATATATGATAGTATATATCTGTATCATGAATCAATTTAAGTGGACCCCGACTTAAACAAGTTGAAAAACTTATTGGGGTGTTACCATTTAGTGGTCAATTGTACGGAATATGTACTTCACTGTGCAACCTACTAATAAAAGTCTCAATCAATCAATCAATCAATCAGTAGGTGGCAGCAGGTAGCCAATTGCTTTGTAGGTGTGGGAAACAGCGGGAGGCAGTGTGCAGGTAAAAAGGTATCTCATGCTTAAACCAAAAATAAACAAAAGGTGAGTGCCCCTAAGAAAAGGCATTGAAGTTTAGGGAAGGCTATGCAGAACAAAACTAAAACTGAACTTGCTACAAAGTAAACAAAAACAGAATGCTGGACGACAGCAAAGACTTACTGTGGAGCAAAGACGGCGTCCACAAAGTACATCCGAACATGACATGACAATCAACAATGTTCCCACAAAGAAGGATAAAAACAACTGAAATATTCTTGATTGCTAAAACAAAGTAGATGCGGGAAATATCGCTCAAAGGAAGACTTGAAACTGCTACAGGAAAATACCGAAAAAAGAGAAAGCCACCAAAACAGGAGCGCAAGACAAGAAGTAAAACACTACACACAGGAAAACAGCACAAAAGTCCAAATAAGTCAGGGTGTGATGTGACAGGTGGTGACAGTACACCTACTTTGAGACAAGAGCTATAGTGATGCATGCTTGGTTATGCTTTAAAGTCATATCCAACAATTGCGACAACGACTTTTTACTGTCAACTGAGTTTTGTTTTTTAATGATTTCTGCTGATGGTGTGCCTCCGCATTTATTCAACGCAAAAAATGTGCCTTGGCTCAAAAAAGGTTGAAAAACACTGGTTTAATGCATCCAGCGGGGCATCACAACAAAATTGGGCATAATAACGTGTTAATTCCACAACTGTATATATTGGTATCGGTTGATATCGGTTGATATCGGTATTGGTAATTAAGAGTTGGACAATATCGGAATATCGGATACTGGCAAAAAAGCCCTACTTCTAATACTAATCAAATATCATCCTGGGTGCCATAAATCATTCATTCGCAGGTTTTGACTTTGACACAGCGGATATTGTAAGCAATGTTCCCTCTAAGGTGCACACCTGCGCAATTGTGCACTGCTCACGCGTCTTCTGCGCACAGTAAATCTATGCCGCACAAAAAATCAAATCCCACTCTAAACAAAATAAACAAATCGTTTGTTTTGTATGAGTTTGCAATGCAACTGTGAGTAACAGGTGACGAAAGGCGGCCACAACAATGTTTGTCAACACTTAAATGATTGTAACGTCTGTGGAGACACTTAAAGGAGGACAGGAATTCCATCGGTCCCTTTATTGAGCGAAAGTGTTTGTCGGCCATAACCACACCAAAACAATGTCTAAAATACTTTTATCTAGCAAAACTGGTCGTTGTCTACCGTACAAACCAAGCCAAAAGCAACTCTTTGTCATCTGTTATATCAACAGCAGCCGCTTGCTCTCTCTCACCTGCACCAACACATACACTATGGCAATTAGCCACTGGTAAGTTTATGGCCACACAAAAAGTTGGACAACTCCAACACTACACGTAAAGTGTAAATTCCAGGTCGTTTTACTATGACTCCTCAATCAGTGTGCTTATTCTACTGTCATTGTTAAGAATGTTATTTTTTGGATATTAATCATGAAATTATGTTACAGGACTACATAATTGCTAATAAAAATATTTATTTTACGGACAGAAAGGTAATAAACACTTCATCTCATGCAACATGTGAATGTTTTAAGGGGAACTAGTCTTGTTCACGAGTGAGGGAAGAGTGGATGGTGAGATCGACAGGCGGATCGGTGTGGCGTCTTCAGCCATGCGGACGCTGTATCGATCCGTTGTGGTGAAGAAGGAGCTGAGCCGGAAGGCAAAGCTCTCAATTTACCGCTCGATCTACGTTCCCATCCTCACCTATGGTCATGAGCTTTGGGTTATGACCGAAAGGACAAGATCACGGGTACAAGCGGCCCAAATGAGTTTCCTCCGCCGGGTGGCGGGGCTCTCCCTTAGAGATAGGGTGAGAAGCTCTGTCATCCGGGAGGAGCTCAAAGTAAAGCCGCTGCTCCTCCACATGGAGAGGAACCAGATGAGGTGGTTTGGGCATCTGGTCAGGATGCCACCCGAACGCCTCCCTAGGGAGGTGTTTAGGGCACGTCCGACCGGTAGGAGGCCACGGGGAAGACCCAGGACACGTTGGGAAGACTATGTCTCCCGGCTGGCCTGGGAACGCCTCGGGATCCCCCGGGAAGAGCTGGACCAAGTGGCTGGGGAGAGGGAAGTCTGGGCTTCCCTGCTTAGGCTGCTGCCCCCGCGACCCGACCTCGGATGAGCGGAAGAAGATGGATGGATGGACTTTTTACTGTCAACCGAGTTTTGTTTTTTAATGATTTCTGCTGATGGTGTGCCTCCGCATTTTTTCAACGCAACTAATGTGCCTTGGCTCAAAAAAGGTTGAAAAACACTGGTTTAATGCATCCAGCGGGGCATCAAAACAAAATTAGGCATTATAATGTGTTAATTCCACGACTATATATATCGGTATCGGTAATTAAGAGTTGGACAATATCGGATATTGGCAGAAAAGCCATTATCGGACATCCCTACTTATCAAATATCATCCTGGGCGCCATAAATCATTCATTCGCGGGTCTTGACTTTGCCACAGCGGATATATTATAAGTGTTCATTGGTTCCACTCACCGCTCGGTTGCGCCGCTCCTGACTTTTTGGTTCCGTCCAAATCCTGCCGGCTCAGCACCGACTGGCGGGAAATTTGCCGCGCTGTTTGGCCGGCGACGTGGAAGAGTCCGCTCCTCCTCCGGACCCGCGCGGAGTGGCTCCTCTCCGGGTCGTGACTCTGCGGCTCCGAGCCCACTTTGACCAGAGCGTGTCGCGTCCTCGTCAGGGCGGAAGTCACGGTGCCCATCGCCGGGTGGAGGGACGGCGGAAGTGTGGAGCTAGCGTCACTGTTGACTAGTCATTGGAAAGAAAAGAAAGCTGCCGCCATGTACTTGCTGCTGTGGTGGTAACTTGCGAGGAAGGGGACAATTAACCGGGCCACCTCAGTGAGCTTCTCCCGGCGTCGCCAACACGTCACGGGCGGAGAAGTTGCCCCGCCAACTAAGCACCGCACTCAAGGGACACCCGCCGGAAACAGCTGGTATATAAATCTAACAATGACATTATTCGCTATACACTTAACAATAACAATAACAATCACCACACTGCAAAAAGTCAGTGTTCAAAAACAATTAAAAAAAGAGGGGTGTTTTATTTGAACTAAGCAAAATTATCTGCCAATAGAACAAGAAAATTCAGCTTGTCAAGACTTTCCAAAACAAGTCAAATTAGCTAACCTCAATGAACCCCAAAATAGCTTAAAATAAGTATATTCTCTCTAATAACAAGTGCACTTTTCTTGGTAGGAAAAAAATATTTATGAGACCTTTTTGCTCAATATGTTGAAAAATATTCTTAAATGAAGTAAATGCTAGTGCCATTATCTTGACATAATGATATGCGCTCGGCATTACATTTCTTGAAACCAGCAAACTTATACTAAAAACTAATTTATTGTTCTTAATGGAAAGGCAACAAGGCAAGCGCTTACCAGGCCCGGCCCTAACCAATCTGGCGCCCTAGGCAAGATTTTAGGTGGCGCCCCCCCACATCGGCAGTGAAGTGTATATACTCACAAGAAACCGAATAGCTTTGTCTTTGACCTTTTTTTTTACTTAAAGAAAGCAAATTAACAATCAGAATAGTTAACAAGATTTTAAAAAAATATGGATAAATAAATGAATACAAAAAATAAAAAATGAATATATGAAATACAATATTTTTTACATACATAAACACAAAATAAAACGTGTCAACAAGTTGCATAAAATAAATTAAAAATACAATATAAATAAGGCACTGCACAAAACAAGATATCAAACCAGTATGACTTTAACAACTATATTACAAAAAAAGGGCATCCAACAGAGTTCTCTATTTGTGCTTTTTAATATTGCATTAACTAGAATGACTTACAAATGACTGTACACCAGGGAGTACTGTAATTACCTAACGTTACATTATTATTTTCCATAACAATTTAGCCCCCTCCACAATATTAACCCGACGTTAAAACGGAACTAGCTATTTATTGATTAGCAATTGCCGAATCATGTAACATTAGCTTAATGCTAAAAAGCCAGGTTACTATCACATTCTGTAACAGACAAATAATTTCATGTAGGCTAACGTTACCTACCTGCTACCTCTGTCTTTTTCTCGTTTCTCCTCTTCTTTTCTCTTTTTTCTTCCCTGGGCACCTGACAGTTTTGGCCGTTTTGACATCTTGTGTTGATTTTTTTAAAGTTAAAGTTAAAGTACCAATGATTGTCACACACACACTAGGTGTGGTGAAATTTGTCCTCTGCATTTGACCCATCCCCTTGTTCACCCCCTGGGAGGTGAGGGGATCAGTGGGCAGCAGCGGTGCCGCGCCCGGGAATCATTTTTGGTGATTTAACCCCCAATTCCAACCCTTGATGCTGAGTGCCAAGCAGGGAGGTAATGGGTCCCATTTTTTTATAGTCTTTGGTATGACTCGGCCGGGGTTTGAACTCACAACCTACCGATCTCAGGGCGGACACTCTAACCACTAGGCCACTGAGTAGGTGGTGACGTCCAAAAAGAGTCATGATACGGGAAGGGAGGGGGCGCACCGTGCGGGGGGGGGGGGGGGGGGGGGGCGTAATGTTGTAACAAATAATATTTCTATTAAATAGGCTTTACTTTGCATTTTAATTAACGTGGGATTATTTTATGTATTTAGAAATAATAGTACCAATTTTTTTTTTTTTTTTTTTTTTTTTCCTCCAACATTTGTGGCACTGGCGTGGCGCCCCCTGATGGACGGCGCCCTTAGCATTTGCCTATACGGCCTATGCCACGGGCCGGCCCTGCTTGTTACTCTCGGGGTCTCCTAGCCGCTCAGGCAAATCATATTGTCTAAAAATGCATTTTTCCATGGATACCATGACATCATCGCACCAAGTGCGTGCTCTTTCAGTCAATTAGTGCGCATATATACAGCCCGGACCCCGGCCAAATTTTTTAATTGTAATTTTTTGAGGAATTTATCTGAATGTGCATGGACTATTTCTGTTCAAAATTGTTTGAAATGTTACATGTTTAAATATTAACTGTCAGTTTACTGTACTGTGCCAACTGTACTACTATATGAGTACCTATTTTCTATTGTTTCATTGAAAATAAAACAGCAAGACCCCCAGACTGTTGAATTAAATAAAATGATAAATGGGTTATACTTGTATAGCACTTTTCTACCTTCAAGGTACTCAAAGCGCTTTGACACTATTTCCACATTCACCCATTCACACACACATTCACACACTGATGGCGGGAGCTGCCATGCAAGGCGCTAACCAGTAGCCATGAACAACTTAAGCTGTACATCAAGCAAGAATGGGAAAGAATTCCACCTGAGAAGCTTCAAAAATGTGTCTCCTCAGTTCCCAAACCTTTACTGAGTGTTGTTAAAAGGAAAGGCCATGTAACACAGTGGTGAACATGCCCTTTCCCAACTACTTTGGCACGTGTTGCAGCCATGAAATTCCATCCATTTTCTACCGCTTATTTCCCTTCGGGGTCGCGGGGGGCGCTGGAGCCTATCTCAGCTACAATCGGGCGGAAGGCGGGGTACACCCTGGACAAGTCGCCACCTCATCGCAGGCCATGAAATTCTAAGTTAATTATTATTTGCAAAAAAAAAAAAAAAAAGTTTATCAGTTTGAACATCAAATATATTGTCTTTGTAGTGCATTGAACTGAATATGGCTTGAAAATGATTTGCAAATCATTGTATTCCGTTTATATTTACATCTAACACAATTTCCCAACTCATATGGAAACGGGGTTTGTATATACTCTGATGATGAACTTGTGTGATGACTGCATTATGCTGATAGTATATATTTGTACCATGAATTCATTAAGGTGGACCCCGACTTAAACAAGTTGAAAAACTTATTGGGGTGTTACCATTTAGTGGTCAATTGTAGGGAATATGTACTGTACTGTGCCATCTACTAATACAAGTTTCAATCAATCAATCCGCCGGAAATGTTTTTTTCTTTTGAGTTCTTCGTTTTGTAGCGCGTCGCAACCAACGTTATGTGCATAACGCCACCTGCTGTAGCGGAGTATGGCTGCCTTTGTAACTCAATCATATTCCAATATTAATCAATAAGGACTCCCCTCATTATAATATTACACGACTGTGTATGTGTTTTTTTGTATATTTTTTACATACACCATTAAAATAAAATCTTTTTTTTTTACAACATCACTGTTTTTGGCAGTAAAATTCTGGCGCCTGACCTCCAACTATTGTCATCGTTAATATAGGTCAAGTAGATTTTTAAGTACCGTAATTTCCGGACTATAAGCCGCTACTTTTTCCCCTCGTTCTGGTCCCTGCGGCTTATACAAGGGTGCGGCTTATTTACGGCCTGTTTTTCTCCGACACCGACGAAGAGGATTTCGGTGGTTTTAGTACACAGGAGGAAGACGATGACACAATGATTAAAGACTGACTTTTCATATACCGGTAGGCTGGTTATTTTGATAACATACAGGCGAGCACTTTGTATTACTTTGCACCGTTGTATTATTTGTACTCTGCACGAATGCTGTTCGCCATGTCAAAGATGTGAAAGTTTGATTGAATGATTGAAAGATTTATTGTTAATAAATGGGACGCTTTGCGTTCCCAAACAGTCATCTCTGTCCCGACAATCCCCTCCGTGGTAGCAGGAACCCCTATATACTACGCTAATTACACATCAAAACCCTGCGGCTTATAGTCGGGTGCGGCTTATATATGGAGCAATCTGTATTTTCCCCTAAATTTAGCTGGTGCGGCTTATAGTCAGGTGCGGCTTATAGTCCGGAAATTACGGTATTTATTTACATTTTAATACATTGTATATTACATGTATATTATTAGATACTACAAGACTTAAACAACTGCATGTTTTCCTGTCAAATGGAAAGAAAGAGTATACTTTATTGACGCGCACTATTGTGGCGGCCCTTGAGTTTGACACCTGTGATGTACGCCATACCTACTTCCCATTATTCATAGTAATAATAACATTATGGTTGACAACTGTTATATTTGTAATAATATTGAAAGTGGGAGTCATTCATTTTTGGAATGGGACACTGTACATTTATTTTGGGAGGAGATAAGAGGTTGGTTGGGAGACATTTATGGAGATGTCCCAACTTAATGGAGAAGACATTACATTTGGATTTTTTTATAGACGATATCAACCTAGAAATGATTATCATTCTTATTCTGTTGCAAGCTACATTTGTCATTCATAAAATAGATTTGAAAGCCAAATTCTCCCATCGGAGAGATCATTGAATCTAACCCTGGTCTCTTCTTTGCCAAGTGTCCATGTTTCTGCACCGTACAGCCATGTACTCCAGACCACCGTCTTGATTATTCTCTTTTTCAAGGTCAAACTAAAGGCCTTTGTCAGCAGTTTTTTCCTCCTAGAAAACACATCTTCCGCATGTGCGATCCATGACTTGATGTTATTATCACAGTATCCATCTTGTGCAATTATACTGCCAAGGTAGATCAACTGTCACTTGGTTCAGCTGCACACCACCAAGGCGGATCTCAAAGTCTTCAACCGGCTGCTTTGAGATCTTCAACAGCTTTGTTTTCTTACCACGTGTCTTGGTGCCGTACTCTTCTGCCGCTTCATGCATCCTGGTCATCATGACTTGTAAAGCGTTAACAGAGCCAGCTACTGTGGCCTGGTCACCCGTGTATCTCACGGGCTTGATGACATGTCCTCCCACATGAATGCCTTCATCCACCCGACCTAAGGCATCTCCCAGCAAAGCTTCAGCATAGACATTAAACAACGAGGGTGATAAACAACACCCCTGTCTGCTTCCACGTGCGATCACAGCAGGATCTGTCATACTATCCTTCAGCCTGACTGTGGCAGTCTGTTCCTTATAGTGCTGCAATCAACCTTCCATCACGCCAATCCACACCAACGCTCTGAAGGATCTCCAGGAAATGTAACCAATCTACTCCGGCAAAGGCTTTTTTCAATCCACAGAGCACACATATATGTCCTGGTTGTGGTTGATACATCTCTGACTTAGTAGTCTTTTAAGACTATGATACCAATGATGTAATATTGTATAACCATGAACATCTTTCATCAATCTACTTGACTTTACGTCCTAATGCGAGTAGGACATGTTTGATGTCCTTCATGCTAATATGACATCACATGACATGCATAAGCTATAAGGAAGGGAGTTGTCCTGCACTCCATGGAACACAACTACAGGAATGAAATTGTAAAGCGGGAAGGACACAGGTATGTCATTTCTAGATCTGAGATACTTCTATGTAAATATTATAAGTATATTTGTTGTTGTTGTTACCGACACATTCATGTCTGGTGCAAGTACAATAAGCCATTCTTTGGTTCAATGTTAGCAAGCTATCCTGCAAAGATCCTGTAATAGATGTGCTGTGAAATAACACCAGGACAAGCTACTGGACTTCATTTGAGAAAGTGTCCTCTACCGTCTTCTCAGACATTTCAAGTGCAGGCGCACAAAAGTCCTAAAAGTAGTTGACAGTAAAACAAAAGTCCCAAATAAGTGCACTGTAAGACAAGGCGTTCTGCAGTGTACAGCAGTGTTTTTCAACCTTTTTTCAGCCAGGGCACATTTTTTGCGTTGAAAAAATGCGGAGGCACACCACCAGCAGAAATGATTAAAAAACAAAACTCAGTTGACAGTAAAAAGTAGTTGTCGCAATTGTTGGATATGACTTTAAAGCATAACCAAGCATGCATCACTATAGCTCTTGTCTCAAAGTAGGTGTACTGTCACCCTGACTTATTTGGACTTTTGTGCTGTTTTCCTGTGTGTAGTGTTTTACTTCTTGTCTTGCGCTCCTATTTTGGTGGCTTTTTCTCTTTTTTTGTTATTTTCCTGTAGCAGTTTCATGTCTTCCTTTGAGCGATATTTCCCACGTCTACTTTGTTTTAGCAATCAAGAATATTTCAGTTGTTTTTATCCTTTGTGGGGACATTGTTGATTGTCATGTCATGTTCAGATGTACTTTGTGGACGCCGTCTTTGCTCCACAGTAAGTCTTTGCTTCCCGCCCTGAAATGTACATCATGTAACAGTTCCCGCCCACACAGCCAACAACTTCAGGAGATGGTAACTTGGAAACGGGGCATTTGAGAAGAAAAACATATTTTCCATACATTAGCCGCACCGCAGATATCCACCTTGTGAAATGGCTTACAGTATGTACTCAGAAATATCTAGTAAAGGTTTACTTACATACCTTAAGTGTTTCCAAACGGTGTCTGTAACACGGCAGTAAAACGGCTGATCAAACAAAATAGAAGTCACGGCGCAAGCTAGCTCTCCGATCAGCTAGACAGACTCCATAACTCCACGGTGACGTGAAACTGAAACGATAGGAAAAGAATGAATACTAATACAGCGTTTCCACAGAGTGTTTCCAGAGCCTGAAATAGGGGTTTCAGGGACAGACGCGGTAAGAGATTTTTACAACAAAGTTCTAAAGCTTAGTGATATATCACATATATCAGATTGTAGGTGGGTTTTTGTTTTACCTTTTGCGTTCATATTTCACTGTGTTTGTTGCATTTGTGTTGCGTTTCGCTTGATTGTAAGGGGAGAGGGGGTGTGACACTCATATGTTGTCAATATTCAGTGTTTTATTGTTCATAGTTAATATTGTAAATCCCACATTCTTTATTTTCATGTACATTCTGGGTGTCTCATTCAGTCCAAAAATGTACAATTCTATTCCGTTTTTTCAGGCGGTCTGTCGTAACGTTTTTAGTATTCAATTAGACATTATTGTGAGGTTTTGTATTAGTTTTCCTAAAAATAGATATACGGCCCCCAGACACATTTTCTTATCTAAATTTGGCCCCCGAGTCAAAATAATTGGCCAGGCCTGCACTAGAGTACTGTATTGTTGAACTGTAATGTTGATGCTTGCCACTATAGCTTCCCCTGCATGGAGAGTAACTTGTAGCGGACATTTTCCAGGTATCTTGCCCATCACTGAGCGTCTGAGGAAGATGAAGGTGGAGATGAGGAAGGTGCACGCCACGCTGCAGGATGGCATGGTGGGGAGTTGGACACCTCCAAATGCGGTAATGAAACTAGGCATGCATGAAACACCCTGCCAGCTCAGCATTGCACGTGAAAATATGTTCATTGGCTTAGCCTAAAACATCATCCATTTCTACACTTGATTCATCCCACAAGAAGGAAATGTGCAATAATCCTCTCATCATCTTGATATGCCACACCTGTGAGGTGGGATGGATTATCTTGGCAAAGAACACACTTTTGAGAGGAATTGGTCACCTAGCTCACCCTGGTGAATGAATGATGAATGACAGGTGGTGGTCGGAGGGGCCGTAGGCGCAAACTGGCAGCCTCGCTTCCGTCAGTCTACCTCAGGGCAGCTGTGGCTACAAATGTAGCTTACCACCACCAGGTGTGAATGAATGATGGGTTCCCACTTCTCTGTGAGCGCTTTGACGATCTAATAATACAAACCCTGTTTCCATACGAGTTGGGAAATGGTGTTAGATATAAATATAAACGGAATACAATGACTTGCAAATCCTTTTCAAGCCATATTCAGTTGAATATGCTACAAAGACAACATATTTCATGTTCAAACTGATAAACTTGTTTTTTTTGCAAATAATAATTAACTTTAGAATTTGATGGCAGCAACACGTGACAAAGAAGTTGGGAAAGGTGGCAATAAATACTGATAAAGTTGAGGAATGCTCATCAAACACTTATTTGGAACATCCCACAGGTGAACAGGCTAATTGGGAACAGGTGGGTGCCATGATTGGGTATAAAAGTAGATTCCATGAAATGCTCAGTCATTCACAAACAAGGATGGGGCGAGGGTCACCACTTTGTCAACAAATGCCTGAGCAAATTGTTGAACAGTTTAAGAACAACCTTTCTCAAGCAGCTATTGCAAGGAATTTAGGGATTTCACCATCTACACTCCGTAATATCATCAAAGGGTTCAGAGAATGTGGAGAAATCACTGCACGTAAGCAGCTAAGCCCGTGACCTTCCATCCCTCAGGCTGTACTGCATCAACAAGCCACATCAGTGTGTAAAGGATATCACCACATGGGCTCAGGAACACTTCAGAAAACCACTGTCAGTAACTACAGTTTGTCGCTACATCTGTAAGTGCAAGTTAAAACTCTCCTATGCAAGGCGAAAACCGTTTATCAACAACACCCAGAAACGCCGTCGGCTTCGCTGGGCCTGAGCTCATCTAAGATGGACTGATGCAAAGTGGAAAAGTGTTCTGTGGTCTGACGAGTCCACATTTCAAATTGTTTTTGGAAACTGTGGACGTCTTGTCCTCCGGACCAAAGAGGAAAAGAACCATCCGGATTGTTCTAGGCGCAAAGTGTAAAAGGCAGCATGTGTGATGGTATGGGGGTGTGTTAGTGGCCAAGACATGGGTAACTTACACATCTGTGAAGGCGCCATTAATACTGAAAGGTACATACAGGTTTAGGAGCAACATATGTTGCCATCCAAGCAATGTAACAATACAATAAAACAAATATATCTAATTATGTTTTTTCCATTATTTTAACTATAGGCTAATGTATATTACTTTATATAAAGATTCTACCTTAAACACAAAACTTAAAAACTAAATTATTTACAATTGCAGACACAAGGTTGAGTGAATAATGACAGGTTATATGATTATTTATTTAAACACATATTCGGGCCACTTTATAATGAATATGTCGGCATGTATTTGTAAAAAAAAATAAAATAAAAAATAAAATACAATAAAAAAAATGTCCCCAAATTATTTAGGGGGGCTTAAGAATATTTTAGGGCCCCCTAAAACAGGCCTAACAACGCCAATGGGTCCCACAGTACATTTTTGAGGTCCCACTTTTTTGTAAGTGTTTTGAAAACAAATGATAAAAGTATGCATTATGCTGTTATATCTCACATTCTATGTTGTGTTTTGGAAAAATCTTGTCATAATCGTTACTTCAGTCTTTAAAAAAACCGTATTAAAAAAAGAAAAACAAATGTGTATGCACATGTAAATGTATCCAGTTATAAACATTCATTCACTTTCTTCTGTCCTTCATGGATCTAAACTTTACCGCTGCTGCTCGTTTTTCTTGAATAAGTTGTAGGTGTATTTATTTCAGTATAAAAGTGTAAAGAGTGTTTTGCTTGGGTCATGAAATGTTGATAATGGTGTGCCAGGGGCCAGGGCATACACTGTAAAAAGAAATTCTGTTAAAAAACGGTCATCTACTGGCGGCTACGGCTGCCAAACGAAAAGCATAAAATGATAGTAAAACATTGTAAACCAAATAATGATCAAAAACATATTTACAGAAATTTTCATGAAACGTTTTGCGGAAAAAATATCGTAATTTTACAGATTTGTACTAAATTATTAAGATCAACCACCTTTAATAAAGTGACGATGCAAACAGTTCTGCAGAAAAATCACATGTTCCCCTTTTTTTCCCACCCACTTCCAAGAACAGCAACCCAACACATACCCCATACACACAACCCCCCCCCCCCCCCCCCCACCCCAAAAAAATAATTAGGACATCACTTTCTTCTCAACATAGGCAGATAGTAAATATACACCCAGAATAAATATAAATAAAAAATTAAAAAATTAAAAAGGAAGCTGGATATACACCCAGAATAAATATAAATTTTAAAAAAAAAAATTAAAAAGGAAGCTGGTTTGTGAAAGGTGAACTTTTCATGTGTCCTATAGCGTCTTTAATTTAGCTATGTAGTCTACCACACCGCCCCAAACAGAATAAAACTTCCCAGGTGCCCCCCTAAGATTGAACTTTATTTTCTCCAGATCTAAATCAATCATAAGGTCTTGCAAACAGTTCTGCAGAAAAATACCTTTATTCTACAGTTTTTCCAAATTATTACGATCAAACACCTTTAATGAAGTGACAACGCTGGCAGTTCCACAGAAAAATAACATTATTTTACAGATTTTTTCTGAATTGCTAAGATCAACCACCTTTAATAAAGTGACGATGCAAACAGTTCTGCAAAAAAATACCTTTATTCTACACTTAGATTGTTAGTATGGACATAGACTTTTATATAACAAGCTACATATTTAATGAAAGATAATTACTGTAATTTTACATGAATTTGAAAGTAATTGAAGAAAACAGAAAATGCTATGTAAAATTAAATTGGTATTTTTCTGTAAAAAAAAATAGAAATATACATAGTTTGTCATTACTGGCATATTACTTCAAATAACAGGCAGATTGTTTATTTACAGATAATGTCTTCAATTCTACAGTTTTATAAACTATTGAAAAAAAAGAAGAAAAATTACCGTAGAAATTTAGAGTAAATTAACCATAAAAATAAGGATTTTTTTTTACAGTGTAGATATATTATTTAACGCTCTGATCCCTGGAGTCTACATCAAATTCACATCTATCCCTCATTTCAAAATGTTTAATAGTTTTTTTTTATGTTGCTTCTTTGGTTTGTTTTCCGCCCTTTTTTTGTCAAACAAAACTGTTTTTTATGGCAAACACACAAAATATGCAAAACCTTCCACCAGAAATATTCTTCAAAGTGTAATATTTGATTTTTTTTTGATTGATTGAAACTTTTATTAGTCGATTGCACAGTGATTCCGTACACTTGACCACTAAATGGTAACACCCCAATAAGTTGTTCAACTTGTTTAAGTCGGGGTCCAATTAAATTGATTGATGATACAAATATATACTAACATCATAATACAGTCATCACACAAGATAATCACATTGAATTATCTCCAGAGAGCCACTAGGGCGGCGCTAAAGAGTCCCGGCCTATACTATAATATAAATATAATAATTCACTTCACTTTAAAACATTAGCTGTGGGCCGCAAATGGCCTCCGGGCCACACTTTTGACACCCCTGCCATAGATAATAAAAAACTTTTTTTTTTTTTACAACTCTTAATTATCGCTAAAAAGAAGACTTGCGCGCGCACGTCACTACAATTTGAATCTGTTCAGAAGAATAGCTCTTTTATCCTTTAATGTCTTCAGAAGAATATTCAGTTATCTCTTTAAAGTCCACAGTGTTTGATGGCAACACAACATATTGACTCGATCGTCTGTGTGGGAACATTCATTCTGACTTTCCAAAGAAGAATATATGGAGCCATCCAACGACGTGAGTGTATTCTTTTATTCACAAATTGTTTCAACTTTTATCTTCGTGGATTTTGTATCGTTGTATATGATTTATGACTTTATCTTGCCCAAAAAAGGACACTTTGTACGTTAATTCTGTGGTGTAATGAGATTTAAAAAGTGTGGTTAGTCTGATGTTGAATTGAGATACCAAGTATAGTCAAAAGATGCGAAAAAATACGTATCTTTTGCATCCTGGGGATTTATTGAAAACAGGAATGACCTAATCGGCAGAGACATCATCGCTCCGTATCAGACGCTACTCAACCCTCTCAGCAAACTCAACATTCTCAACAACCTCCACTCACATTTTCTCCTGGTGGACGACTGCACGGTGGGCATGTACGGCGCGGAGGTACAACTGCGACGGGACCTAGAGAAGCACATCAACCTCCAAAGAATACATGCGCGTATTGGTCAAGGTGTTCCTGTAGTGGCACTCATCTTCGAGGGCGGTCCCAATGTGATCTTGACCGTGCTTGATTACCTTCAGGAAAGCCCTCCTGTCCCGGTGGTGGTGTGTGAGGGAACGGGCCGAGCTGCTGACATACTGGCGTATGTCCACAAGCAGACCGAGGAGGGAGGCGGTCTTCCAGATGGCGTGGAGGCAGACATCATTGCAACCATCAAGAAAACCTTCAACTTCAGCCAGAGTGACGCCATCCATCTTTTTCAGACTTTGATGGACTGCATGAAGAGGAAAGAATTGATCACTGTGTTTCACATCAGCTCAGAAGAGAGCCAGGACATTGACGTTGCCATCCTGAAGGCCTTACTCCAAGGTACAAACGCGTCTGCCTTCGATCAGCTGGTCCTGACTCTAGCCTGGGACCGTGTGGACATTGCCAAAAATTATGTGTTTGTGTACGGACAGCAGCTTTTGGTTAGCTCTTTGGAACAAGCCATGCTCGACGCACTCGTCATGGACAGAGTGGACTTTGTCAAGTTACTAATTGAAAACGGCATCAGCATGCACCGCTTCCTGACAATCAGTCGACTGGAAGAGCTTTACAACACGAAACAACCTCCTAACAATCCAACTCTTCTTCACCTGGTTAGAGATGTTAAGCAGAGTCACCTGCCTCCAAATTACAAGATCACCTTGATTGATGTCGGCCTGATTATTGAGTACCTGATGGGTGGGACCTACACCAGGAAACGCTTTAGAATCATTTACAACAATCTCCATGGCAACAGTCGGAGGTCTGGGCGCCACCCAACCGGTCCGGGCTCTCATTTGAGGAAAAGTCATGAGTCATTCAGCATGCAGGCCGATAAAAAGGAGAAGACGAGGCACAACCATTTCATCAAGACTGCACAGCCTTACAAACCCAAGCTGGAGTCCCCCAAAGAGCAGAACAAAAAGCGGGTCAAAGAAGAGATCGTGGACATCGACGACACCAGAGCCTTGGCCATGTTTTCCTCGCCATGCTGCCAGAAGAACAGCGACATTTTCTGCCGTTTCAAGAGTACGGCCCACACCAGCAGTTCATTGAATGAGAGCTCTCAACGCTGAGTTGAGCGTCCTCAATGGTGAATGTAAGGAACGTAGATTCTACAATCTGACATTACAATATTGTGGTTCAATTTAAACCATGTCTTGCAGTGAAGTTTCTGAAGGCAGAACGGGCCCATCAAATAGAGCTGGCCCAACTCAAGGCACAGGTATGTGTATTTAAGTGGGCTGATAATGAACTGTTTCATTTGTAACTTGTATTTCTGTATCTTGACCTCCAAACACAGTTGGGAGGAGGTGGCCCGCCGCCGCCTTGTGAGTAATTGTGTTCATATACTTCAAACTGGAGGAAGAATTACTGATAACTTTTTTCCACAACTCAAGCTCCTGGAGATGATACCAGCCAGGATGACATGTACATGGAACACCAAAGCCCGCTGCCTTGTGAGTACTTGTGTGCATATACTTCAAAACTGGAGGAGTATTCTGTCATAACTTTTTCTCCACAGCTCAACGTCCTAGAGATTGTGGCAATGAAGGTACCAGCCATGACCCGGACATGCCACCAGCCAAAAAGACAAAAAAATAAAAAGGTAAAATAAGGTAGCACACATAACCTCACTGATACATACGTACATATTTGACGTCTTTTTTATTAAAGGTGTGTGTGCGCTGACAAGAAGGTCAATTTCATCCATCCCATTTTCTACCGCTTGTCCCTTTTGGAGTGGCGGGGGGTCGCTGGAGCCTATCTCAGCCACTTTTTTAATAAAATTATTGACAATGCTACAACAATGTGTTCAAATGAATGGCATAAAATCAGACTGAATAATTAGTGATTTGGGTGTGCCACAAGGATCTATTTTCTAGGGATGTCCCGATCCGATATAGATATCGGAAATCAGTCCGATATTAGCCAAAAAAGTGAATATCGAAAAAGTCCCGATAAAGCTGTCCATTTACCGCTGCAGCACTTCTATAATAGGTGACTCTGGTTTGATCACACTCCAACACAGTAGGTAGCGGCAATGCCCCTTAATTAACGCTGGTGCCGGCCGCGGAAGAATAGAGTCTCTGATCCAGCATGCACAACCCACGTGATCACAACGCGTGTGCTTGAAGCAAAGTGCAGTGATGTCGGCTGTGTGGAAGTATTTTAACCTAAACTCTGACAAAGACGTTGCCGCTAAATGCAACATTTGTCAGGCGCAAGTGTCCCATGGAGGGACAGAACCGGGGAAGGTTCAATACAAGCAACGGAGGCCAAAATACGTGGCATGGCATACAGGAGCAAACAGACCGCTCTTAAAACTGCCAAGAAGACTAACCGAGCTGAGATGGCTTCTATCTTGAAGACCTTCAGATCTGCCAAGAGAGCTATCTTGAACACCTACCAATCTGCCAAGAGAGTAATTGTGTTCATATACTTCCAACTGGAGGAAGAATTACTGATAACTTTTACCACCACAGCTCAACCTCCTGGAGATGACGACAATGATCGTGATGAAGGTACCAGCCAGGACCCAGAGATGCCGGCGGCCAAAAAGCAAAAAAATCTTGCCCATCACTGAGCGTCTGAGGAAGATGAAGGTGGAGATGAGGAAGGTGCACGCCACGCTGCAGGATGGCATGGTGGGGAGTTGGACACCTCCAAATGCGGTAATGAAAATAGGCATGCATGAAACACCCTGCCAGGTCAGCATTGCACGTGAAAATATGTTCATTGGCTTAGCCTAAAACATCCATTTTTACACTTGATTCATCCCACAAGAAGGAAATGTGCAATAATCCTCTCGTCATCTTGATATGCCACACCTGTGAGGTGGGATGGATTATCTTGGCAAAGAACACACATTTGAGAGGAATTGGTCACCTTGCTCACCCTGGTGAATGAATGATGAATGAATGAATGACAGGTGGTGGTCGGAGGGGCCGTAGGCGCAAACTGGCAGCCTCGCTTCCGTCAGTCTACCTCAGGGCAGCTGTGGCTACAAATGTAGCTTACCACCACCAGGTGTGAATGAATGATGGGTTCCCACTTCTCTGTGAGCGCTTTGAGTATCTAATAATACAAACCCCGTTTCCATATGAGTTGGGAAATGGTGTTAAGATATAAATATAAACGGAATACAATGACTTGCAAATCCTTTTCAAGCCATATTCAGTTGAATATGCTACAAAGACAACATATTTGATGTTCAAACTGATAAACTTGTTTTTTTTGCAAATAATAATTAACTTTATAATTTGATGGCAGCAACACGTGACAAAGAAGTTGGGAAAGGTGGCAATAAATACTGAAAGTTGAGGAATGCTCATCAAACACTTATTTGGAACATCCCACAGGTGAACAGGCTAATTGGGAACAGGTGGGTGCCATGATTGGGTATAAAAGTAGATTCCATGAAATGCTCAGTCATTCACAAACAAGGATGGGGCGAGGGTCACCACTTTGTCAACAAATGCCTGAGCAAATTTTTGAACAGTTTAAGAACAACCTTTCTCAAGCAGCTATTGTAAGGAATTTAGGGATTTCACCATCTACGCTCCGTAATATCATCAAAGGGTTCAGAGAATCTGGAGAAATCACTGCACGTAAGCAGCTAAGCCCGTGACCTTCCATCCCTCAGGCTGTACTGCATCAACAAGCCACATCAGTGTGTAAAGGATATCACCACATGGGCTCAGGAACACTTCAGAAAACCACTGTCAGTAACTACAGTTTGTCGCTACATCTGTAAGTGCAAGTTAAAACTCTCCTATGCAAGGCGAAAACCGTTTATCAACAACACCCAGAAACGCCGTCGGCTTCGCTGGGCCTGAGCTCATCTAAGATGGACTGATACAAAGTGGAAAAGTGAAGATGGACTGATACAAAGTGGAAAAGTGTTCTGTGGTCTGACTGTTTGTATTGTGTGGTTAGCTTTTACACTCTTGTTACTGCAATTATCACGCCATATTGATTGCCAGTATTTACTTGTGTTGAACAGGACTTTCAACTCACATTGGCCGAATTGGTGCCACACCAGAGAGAAGCAGTGGAGGCCAAAATGCGTGGAATGGCATATAAGAGCGAAGAGTTTGCTCTTAAAACTGCCAAAAAGAAGAACAGAGCGGAGATGGCTTCTTCTTTGAAGACCTTCCAATCTGCCAAGAGCGATGCCCTGAACACCTCCCAATTCAACAAGAGAGCTCTCAACGCTGAGTTGAGCGTCCTCAATCGTGACTGTAAGGAACGTAGATTCTACAATCTGACATTACAATATTGTGGTTAAATTTAAACCATGTCTTGCAGTTAAGTTTCTGAAGGCAGAACGGGCCCATCAAATAGAGCTGGCCCAAATTCAAGGCACAGGTATGTCTATTTAAGTGGGCTGATAATGAACTGTTTAATTTGTAACTTGTATTTCTGTATCTTGACCTCCAAACACAGTTGGGAGGAGGTGGCCCGCCGCCGCCTTGTGAGTAATTGTGTTCATATACTTCAAACTGGAGGAAGAATTACTGATAACTTTTTTCCACAACTCAAGCTCCTGGAGATGATACCAGCCAGGATGACATGTACATGGAACACCAAAGCCCGCTGCCTTGTGAGTACTTGTGTGCATATACTTCAAAACTGGAGGAGTATTCTGTCATAACTTTTTTTCCACAGCTCAACGTCCTAGAGATTGTGGCAATGAAGGTACCAGCCATGACCCGGACATGCCACCAGCCAAAAAGACAAAAAAATAAAAACTACGAAACCGCGGTGATTGTTTCTACTACGGCTGTGGTCATGCTGACATGTGAGATTTGCAGCGAGGAAATCATGTTGGAGGAAGACATGAAAACACATCTTCTCCTAAGCCACCTGGAAAATGACGTCCACTGCCCGCTGTGTTTTTTGTCCGGGGTGTCTTGCGACGAACTGGCCTTCCACATAAGCATCGCCCACCCGGAGAGCTGTTCCCAGCCCCAGAGTTCACCTCACACCTCATCCGGCGCTTCATGCACAACCATCACCAGCTTCACCGACGGCGAAGAGCCCCAGGCTGCGAGCGGGTGTAGCACAGAGCGAGACGCTGCACCCTTTGGATCTCATAGTGTTTCATTCCCACCCCAGGAGTGTAATCATGCTATTTCCATGCCAATTGAAGTTGTTTTAACATCGGAGGTGAATCCAGCCACGTCGTCAACCCCTGAAAGTCCACACCCAGAGCAGGACGTCACCGGCGTTCCGAAACAAAAAGCTGCCAAACAGAAGCCACTCTCTTCCCCCAAAAATGAGCGGTTCTCTTGCCCCATGTGTGCGCTGGTCTTCAGCAGCAGCCTCATCCTGCAGGAGCACGTTGAGCTACATCTGCAGGATCACCACCCTGCTTGACAAGGAGACGAAGCACTTGAGTGCCCACTGTGCCCAGTTGTTTGCATTGACAGCGCCTCGCTGCAGCAACACGTGGAACTGCACTTAGACAGTGGAGCAGGGAGCTCTGAGTCAGACGAAACGCTGGCCTGGAGACTTCAACAGGAAATGGAGAAGAAGAGAAAGGTGGAGGAGAGCCGTCTAGAGAGGGAGGAGTTCAAGAAGTTGCAGAGGCAGTTTGGCCTGGATGGCAGTGGCGGCTATCGCTCCCAGATGGAAAGAAACATGGCGAGGGATGTGGCCAGAGGCGTCTTGGCCCCAGCAGAGTATCACTGTAAGAGGGTGGAGTTGTTGGAGTCGCTCGCCTCAGGAGTTGACGATGGCAGGTCCAGAACTCAGGGGCCCCTTGTACGAGTACTATCAGATTGAGTGCAGAGAATGTGTGCATGTGTGGTTAAGCGCGGACACTGACCACTACTGCTCCTCGACTTCAGCAGCAACATGAAGCAGATTGCAACAAGCTCAACGGACTGCTGTGTGATGATCTGGAACATGAAACCTCAAAGGCGCGCATATCGTTTTAACGGCCATAAAGACGCTGTCACGTCGGTCCAATTTTCTCCCTCGGGTCACCTCGTAGCCTCCAGTTCCAGAGACAAGACTGTACGCCTTTGGGTGCCCAACATGAAGGCTGAATCAACCGTATTCAAGGCTCACACTGCCACGGTGCGAAGCGTCAACTTTTCCAGCGACGGCCAGTCTTTGGTGACGGCGTCCGATGACAAGACGGTCAAAGTTTGGACCTTGCACCGGCAAAAGTTCCTCTTCTCTCTCAACCAGCACATCAACTGGGTCCGCTGTGCCAGGTTTTCTCCAGACAATCGCTTGATCATCTCTTCGAGTGACGATAAAACTATTAAATTGTGGGACAAAAACAGTAGGGAATGCATTCACTCTTTTTATGAACATGCAGGTTATGCAAACCATGTGGATTTTCATCCCAGTGGAACATGTGTGGCTGCAGCGAGCACTGACAACTCAGTCAAGTTGTGGGACATCAGATCCCTGAAGATGCTCCAACATTATCAAGTCCACAGTGGTGTGATGAACAGCTTGTCTTTTCATCCGTCTGGTAATTTCCTTCTCACTGGGTCCAATGATTCGACAACCAAGATACTGGACCTTGTTGAGGGAAAACTGTTGTTCACACTTCACGGACACCAGGTATAAAAGAAAGGGCATCTCTATCCTCCTTCAAAACCGCTATAAAAGTTCACCTCCAGGCAGCTACAACCCTAAACTAACACCCTCCCCGGATTGCTAATAATCAAATGTAAACAATCAAATGCAGATTCTTTTTCTTATGCCTTCTGATCTCTCTCTCTCTCTCTCTCTCTCTCTCTCTCTCTCTCTCTCTCTCTCTCTCTCTCTCTCTCTCTCTCTCTCTCTCTCTCTCTCTCACTCTATGTCCACTACTTGATGTCCATATCCCCCCCCCCCACCCCACCCCCCTCCACACTCCTGATTGTAAATAATGTAAATAATTCAATGTGATTATCTTGTGTGATGACTGTATTATGGTGATAGTATATATGATAGTATATATCTGTATCATGAATCAATTTAAGTGGACCCCGACTTAAACAAGTTGAAAAACTTATTCGGGTGTTACCATTTAGTGGTCAATTGTACGGAATATGTACTTCACTGTGCAACCTACTAATAAAAGTCTCAATCAATCAATCAATCAAACGGGGGACAAAGGCTGGGGCTGTGGCTACAGAAACTTCCAGATGCTGCTGTCATCTCTACTCAGAATCGAGATGTATGCACCCTCCTTCCCAGACAAAGTGGTGCAAAGTATTCCACACGTGCAGGGCCTGATTGAGGAGGCCTGGAGAGCAGGTCTGGATCCGCAAGGTGCGTCCCACTTTAACCACCGACTTCAAGGAACGCGAGCTTGGATCGGCGCCACGGAGATCTACGTGCTCCTTACCTCTCTAGGATTCAGTGGCCGTATCATTGACTTCCACCAGCCAACAGGCTCAGGAGGCACCCATCCTCAGCTCTTTGAGTGGGTCAGAGAGTACTTCAATCAGTCCCGCTGGATTAGCAAATTGACTCCCAGACTGATCCAGACCTCCCTGCCCCCGCTCTACCTGCAGCATCAAGGTGCACCCAAAAGCCTGACACTTGAACACATGAATATCTAGTCTGCTATGTTCTTGCCCTGGACTTTATGGACTCTCACACTGAGTGGCAGTGCCAGGTCCAACACTGATAGGCAGGCAGGGCAGTAGGGATGCACCATTAATTGACATAGAGGCTTTAATTAGTGCCATAAATGATAAATAACCACAAGAGTCACCGGCATTTGAGTGACAGACATGTTGGCTAATCCGAATTGTTGAGCCTCGCGTTTCTTCGTCTCGCGCTTCAAACCAAAAGAAAGAGGTCTCACTTCTGCTTTGCTCTCAGCACCTGAGCGCCTTTATTGAACTGAACGCAGTGAGCCCTCTTTTCAGTCATCCACAATCTTTGTTTCGGTGGGCAGAGGGCAAGACTGACTCGCTAGTGAAAAGTGCTGCAATGTAACAAAAATAGGAGAAAAACAAATATGATTACAAAGCCAAGTGTCCCTTTGTGGTAATATTGCAGCTTCAAATCGGATGGGCAATATGAGCCCATCAACATGAACGAACAAGCAAGAATGCCGTGATCATGTGATGCCAACAAACAAAAATACAACGTCCAACCCCGTTTTTCCAACTGGGAAAAAAATACACTTTAAGATGTTCAATATTTATTTAAGTTAACGGCGTGGCGAAGTTGGTAGAGTGGCCGGGCCAGCAATCGGAGGGTTGCTGGTTACTGGGGTTCAATCCCCACCTTCTACCATCCTATGACTAGGATGGTTGTGTCCTTGGGCAAGACACTTCACCCTTGCTCCTGATGGCTGCTGGTTAGCGCCTTGCATGGCAGCTCCCGCCATCAGTGTGTGAATGTGTGTGTGAATGGGTAAGTGTGAAAATACTGTCAAAGCGCTTTGAGTACCTTGAAGGTAGAAAAGCGCTATACAAGTATAACCCATTTATCATTATTTGTTATAAAAAGGTAAAATAAGGTAACACACATAACTTCACTGATACATATGTACATATTTGACGTCTTTTTTATTAAAGGTGTGTGTGCTGACAAGAAGGTCAATTTCATCCATCCCATTTTCTACCGCTTGTCCCTTTTGGAGTGGCGGGGGGTCGCTGGAGCCTATCTCAGCCACTTTTTTAATAAAATTATTGACAATGCTACAACAATGTGTTCAAATGAATGGCATAAAATCAGACTGAATAATTAGTGATTTGGGTGTGCCACAAGGATCTATTTTCTAGGGATGTCCCGATCCGATATAGATATCGGAAATCAGTCCGATATTAGCCAAAAAAGTGAATATCGAAAAAGTCCCGATAAAGCTGTCCATTTACCGCTGCAGCACTTCTATAATAGGTGACTCTGGTTTGATCACACTCCAACACAGTAGGTAGCGGCAATGCCCCTTAATTAACGCTGGTGCCGGCCGCGGAAGAAGAGAGTCTCTGATCCAGCATGCACAACCCACGTGATCACAACAACGCGTGTGCTTGAAGCAAAGTGCAGTGATGTCGGCTGTGTGGAAGTATTTTAACCTAAACTCTGACAAAGACGTTGCCGCTAAATGCAACATTTGTCAGGCGCAAGTGTCCCATGGAGGGACAGAACCGGGGAAGGTTCAGTACAAGCAGCGGAGGCCAAAATACATGGCATGGCATACAGGAGCAAACAGGCCGCTCTTAAAACTGACAAGAAGACTAACCGAGCTGAGATGGCTTCTATCTTGAAGACCTTCAGATCTGCCAAGAGAGCTATCTTGAACACCTACCAATCTGCCAAGAGAGTAATTGTGTTCATATACTTCCAACTGGAAGAAGAATTACTGATAACTTTTAAAACCACAGCTCAACCTCCTGGAGATGACGACAATGATCGTGATGAAGGTACCAGCCAGGACCCAGAGATGCCGGCGGCCAAAAAGCAAAAAAAATAAAAAGGTAAAATAAGGTAACACACTTCACTGATACATACGTACATATTTGTGTAAATATCACTCATTCTGATTGTCGTCTTTTTTATTAAAGGTGGTCAATATCATCCATCCATCCCATTTTCTACTGCTTGTCCCTTTTGGGGTGGCGGGCGGTCGCTGGAGCCTACTCAGTGAATAAAAAATGATTGACTACAACAATGTGTTCAAATGAATGGCGTAAAATCAGACTGAATAATTAAGTGATTTGGGTGTGCCACAAGGATCTATTTTCTAGGGATGTCCCGATCCGATATTGATATCGGAAATCAGTCCGATATTAGCCAAAAAAGTGAATATCGGATTTTTATCGGACTGAATCTAAAAATCAGACTGAATCTAAAAATTACCGCTGCAGCACTTCTATAATAGGTGACTCTGGTTTGATCACACTCCAACACAGTAGGTAGCGGCAAGCCCCTTAATTAACGCTGGTGCCGGCCGCGGAAGAAGAGCATCTCTGATCCAGCATGCACAACCCACGTAATCACAACAACGACAACACGCGCAGTGATGTCAGCTCTGTGGAGGTATTTTAACCTAAACTCTGACAAAGACGTTGCCGCTAAATGCAACATTTGTCAGGTTCAAGTGTCCCGTGGAGGGACTGAACCGGGGAAGGTTCAATACAAGCAACCTCATCGCACATTTGAAATAACACCACAAAAAAAGAACATGAGGATTTTCGAGAGAGCAGCAAGGCGAAGCAACAAACCTCTGGCTCGCTTCAGCAACCCACGCTGGCCGAAAGCTTTGCAAGACGTGACAAACTACCACGGGACAGCAAAAAGGTAATGGCCACCAAACAGAAAAGATAGCCCAGTTTATTGTGCTTGATGACCAGCCCGTTGGTGGATAATGTCGGGTTTAAACACTTAATGGAGCACCTCGCTACATTATTCCTAGCCGCCACTACATTGTAGACAAAACTATACCCCAGATGCACGAAGAGGTTAAAAAGTGTATTGCCGCACACGTGGAGAAGGCAAATGCTCATCTTCTTAAAAAAAAATCTCCACATTATACTCTTGACTGCAGAAAGTGGAGGAGGAGTAGTAGTAGTAAGGGTAGTCAGCACTGACTGATTATTTGTTTTATGCTCTTGTTATTAGAGTGATATGTTTGTGTTTACAGACTAAGAGTAATAACTACATTGTTTTGGGCACAGTCACTCTTAACTTAGAGCAGTTGGACAGTGGACAATATTGTGTTGTTTTTGTCCCTGCCCAGTTTCCAACATATGCTGACAGTAAAAGAATAACTTAAGTGAACGTGAATTGTTTGCACTTTAAAACATTTTTGTTTTTTTAGGATTTATTTAGGTTATTTTTCAGGGTCTTCTAATTTATTGTATTCAATTGTATAATTATGTTGGTATTAGTGGTTATTTTGCACTTTAAATATAACATTTTGTTTTTATTGGATTTGTTGAGGTAATACTCTTATGTTGAAGGTTAAAATTTATGTAACCAATTGGTTAATAATAAATGGGTCAGTTTTTCCTATACCTACTCTTGCTGACTATTGTTTTCTGTTTTAACACTACAACAGTAACATCACTTTATCAAGCCTTTTCTAACATTCCACACAACAAAATAAGGAATAAATGTATGATTGATTCGTGCCTATATCGTATCGGAAGTGTCCCTACTATTTTCAAATATACACATATACATACTGTTACGGCGCACGCGCAGTCCAGCACCTAGAGCAGGGGTGTCAAACTCAAAGGGCCAAAATTTAAAACTGAACAAAGCCGGCTTATATAACTTCATAGTGAAATGCAAAATCCAGTTTCGAATAATAATTAAAAAATATCAATGGCATATCAAATACAGTTTAAATAAAAGTTCAATGCCTCTTTTCTATTTGCAATACAACTTAAATAAAAGTTGAATGCCTCTTTTCTATTTGCAGCCTTCTGAGGTAAATATCAACATTAACTTTTTCCACAGGCTAATAAATTTGAAAATAAAATAATGAATAAAACAACCATTCAGGACTTTAAACTGCTCAGTTTGCAACACTCTGATCTAATCTGATGTGCCCAAGCCAGATACCTGCCATCTTTTCTTGAATGCTACATCATTAATGTCGGGGCTCAGGCTTTGAGCTGAGGCAACCTTCATTATCCAACGAAGGTGTTCATCAGTCATATCTCGTAGTCCACCCGGACCACAGTCTTGGGGGCCTTTTGCCTTTAACGTCCTCCACGAGCTGTCGTCACGTCCGCTTTTCACGTACCGGCCCAGTCACAAGATATGTGCGGCTTCTGTATGAACACACCTGGGAATGCAACGCATACTTGGTCAACAGCCATACAGGTTACACTGAGGGTACCAGTATAAATAACTTTAACACAGTTAGAATTACACGCCACACTGTGAATCCACACCAAACAAGAATGACAAACACATTTCGGGAGAACATCCGCACCGAAACACAACATAAACACAACAGAACAAGTACCCAGAACCCTTTGCAGCACTAACTCTTTCGGGATGCTACAATATACGCTACTAAATATGTACGAAAGTATCAGTGAAGTTATGTGTGTTACCTTATTTGAACTTTTTATTTTTTTGCTTTTTGGCCGCCGGCATCTCTGGGTCCTGGCTGGTACCTTCATCACGATCATTGTCTTCACCCTCTCCAGAAAGTTGAGCTGTGGAGAAAAAGTTATCACAAAATACTCCTCCAGATTTGAAGTATATGAACAGAAGTACTCACGAGACGGCGGGCCACCTTTTTCAGGCTGGTACTTTCAGCAGGATCACTGTCTTCACCAGGTTGAGCTGTGGAGAAAAAAAGTTATCAGTAATTCTTCCTCCAGTTGGAAGTATATGAACAGAAGCACTCACGGGGCGGCGGTCCGCCTTTTCTAAACCGCCACCCCAAAAGGGACAAGGGGTAGAAAATGGGATGGATGATATTGACCTGCACACACCTTTAATAAAAAAAGACGACAATCCGAATTAGTGATATTTACACAAATATGTACGTATGTATCAGTGAAGTTATGTGTGTTACCTTATTTTACCTTTTTATTTTTTTGGCTTTTTGGCCACCGGCATCTCTGGGTCCTGGCTGGTACCTTCCTCCCGATCATTGTCACCATCTCCAGGACGTTGAGCTGCGGAGAAAAAGTTATCACAGAATACTCCTCCAGTTTTGAAGTACCGTAATTTCCGGACTATAAGCCGCACCTGACTATAAGCCGCACCTGACTATAAGCCGCACCAGCTAAATTTAGGGGAAAATACAGATTGCTCCATATATAAGCCGCACCCGACTATAAGCCGCAGGGTTTTGATGTGTAATTAGCGTAGTATATAGGGGTTCCTGCTGCCACGGAGGGGATTGTCGGGACAGAGATGACTGTTTGGGAACGCAAAGCGTCCCATTTATTAACAATAAATCTTTCAATCATTCAATCAAACTTTCACATCTTTGACATGGCGAACAGCATTCGTGCAGAGTACAAATAATACAACGGTGCAAAGTAATACAAAGTGCTCGCCTGTATGTTATCAAAATAACCAGCCTACCGGTATATGAAAAGTCAGTCTTTAATCATTGTGTCATCGTCTTCCTCCTGCGTACTAAAACCACCGAAATCCTCTTCGTCGGTGTCGGAGAAGAACAGGCCGTAAAAAGGCCGCACCCTTGTATAAGCCGCAGGGACCAGAACGAGGGGAAAAAGTAGCGGCTTATAGTCCGGAAATTACGGTATATGCACACAAGTACTGACAAGGCAGCGGGCTTTGGTTGTCCACGTCCACGTACATGTCCTGGCTGTTATCGGCAGTATCAGTCTTCACCATCTCCAGCAGGTTGAGCTGTGGAGAAAAGGTTATCAGTAATTCTTCCTCCAGTTTGAAGTATATGAACACAATTACTCACAAGCCGGCGGCCAGCCACCTCTTCCCAACTGTGTTTGGAGGTCAAGTTGTTGGCGTTGTTTCGGTTAAAGTAAGATACAGGAATACAAGTTACAAATGAAACTGTTCATTATCAGCCCACTTAAGTAGTCATAGCTCTGCCTTGAGTTGTGCCAGCTCTATTTAATTCCCGTTCTGCCTTCAGCAACTTCACTGCAAGAGATGGTTTAAATTTAACCACAATATTGTAATGTCAAGATTGTAGAATCTACGTTCCTTACAGTCACAATTGAGGTTGCTCAACTTAGCGTCGAGATTTCTCTTGGCAGATAGAAAAGTTTTCCTGTCTGTTTGGAAATTGCGCTTGGCAGATTGGAAGGTCTTCAAGGTAGAATCCATCTCAGCTCGCTTAGTCCTCTTGGCAGTTTTAAGAGAGGCCTGTTTGCTCCTGAATTCCATGCCACATATTTTGGCCTCCATCGCTTCTCGTTGGTGTGGCGCCATTTGGGCCAATATGAGTTGAAAGTCCTGTTCAACACAGGTAAATACTGGCAATCAATATGGCATGATAATTGCAGTAACAGAGTGTAAAAGCTAAACACAATACAAACAGTCACAATATGACTGATAAAAAGTAAAAAAAAAAAAAAAGATCAAAATCTTTTACAATCAAGCAAAACAACAAAAATGTAACAAACAGCAAAATATAAATGCAACTGCTATTAAACACCTACAACATGATATATTTTCACTTTTATGCAAAAGTTTTCTTCTGCATTTGTTCCTGACACATGCGTTTGGGGCTGCCTGCTCCGAAAACGCATTTGTTCCTGACACATGCGTTTGAGGCTGGCTGCTCCGAAAACGCATTTGTTCCTGACACATGCGTTTGGGGCTGCCTGCTCCGAAAACGCATTTCTTCCTGACACATGCGTTTGAGGCTGGCTGCTCCGAAAACGCATTTGTTCCTGACACATGCGTTTGAGGCTGGCTGCTCCGAAAACGCATTTCTTCCTGACACATGCGTTTGAGGCTGGCTGCTCCGAAAACGCATTTGTTCCTGACACATGCGTTTGGGGCTGGCTGCTCCGAAAACGCATTTGTTCCTGACACATGCGTTTGAGGCTGGCTGCTCCGAAAACGCATTTGTTCCTGACACATGCGTTTGGGGCTGCCTGCTCCGAAAACGCATTTGTTCCTGACACATGCGTTTGAGGCTGGCTGCTCCGAAAACGCATTTCTTCCTGACACATGCGTTTGGGGCTGGCTGCTCCGAAAACGCATTTGTTCCTGACACATGCGTTTGGGGCTGGCTGCTCCGAAAACAAACCCCGCCCACTCTTCTTTGTTCCTCGTCAGAGCTGCTGTGACGTAACTACAGTATTAACTCCTATAACACCCAAAAGCGCAGATTTCAACCATTGAAATACTTTCTATAGTTTAAGACTTACAGTAATTTAAAAAAAAAAAAAAAAAGAAGAGCACTGCACATCATATGGGCGGCAACAGTTTTGATGTTAAAGCTCAAAAGCGCAGATTTCAACCATTGAAATACTTTCTATAGTTTAAGACTTACAGTAATTTAAAAAAAAAAAAAGAAAGAAAAGAGCACTGCACATCATATGGGCGGCAACAGTTTTGATGTTAAAGGTCTAAAAAAATGATGTACAAGGTCCGGCGGGCCGGCTTGAAAATCTTAAATGGGCCGCAGGCCGTATTTTGCCCAGGTCTGTTGTAGACCGACCTGATTGTCTTCACACATACCAGCGTGGTGAATTGTTTTTGGTCTTTTTTTTACATTTGTCTCAACATTTTAATACTATTTGATTCCGACATGAATTTCACTATCTGTTGGTTTGTGTCTAACAGACAAGTCTAAGAAAACACAAAAACTATCCAATAAAGCAGCATGGACAACATTACCAAGACTCTTGGCAATTAGTGGGGGCCCTTAGGGAGATTTTAGGGTGTGTTCGTTCACTTTTGTCTAAAAGCGCCAAATTTGGCACAGGTGTAGTTCAGGGCATACTTAAATGATTTGGCTAGGGCGCCGGTGACCTTTGGGGTCGCCACAGCGGCTGATCCAATATGGCCACCACCTGAACACGCTTTTGCCTCTACATTTGAACCAGATGAGCTACAAATCCAAACTTGGTGTCTATTTCATGTTTTTTGACAATTAGAAATATGATGGAAAAATCATTTTTATTATTGGGTGTGTCTGGACACCTAATTAGCATATTTCCAAGATGGCAGCTATGTAAAAATTAGGTGTACCTTAACTTTTGGCATACTATTTTAGTTTTTTTTAGCATCAGAAACATACTGGAATGATCATCATGGCCTCTAGCTACACTGTCCCCCCCCAAAAAAAATACAAAATGGAGAGAAGAAGACAGCCTCCATGTGGCCTCCCCCCGCAAGTAGTTGCCCTTTAAGCGAAACCAATGTCTTCAAATGTCACAACCACAGCCGACCCCCCCCCCCGACATTTCATATAAACATTAGAAGGGAATCATGCATGTTGCACCAGCTTTTACTCATATCAATGCCCAAGTTACATCCAATGTCTTCATAATAGCAAAACGCCACTTGAAAATATGCAAATTAGGGGTCTAGACACCCCCCCCCCCCCCCAAAAAGAGCATTCCAACACATTTCTAATTGTCAAAACACATGAAATAGACACCAAGTTGACATTTGTAGCTCATCTGTTTCAAATGTTAAGAGACAAAAGCTTTTACAAGCGGTGGCCATATTTGATTGGCCGCTGTGGCGAGCCCATAAGTCACCGGCGCCCTAGCTAAATCATTTAAGTATGCCCTGAACTACACCTGTGCCAAATTTGGCGCTTTTAGACAAAAGTGAAGGAAAATTTCCATAAGGGCCTCCACTAAATGGTCAAATCAAGAGTGTTGTACTATTCTTAGGTAATACGATCGCCGAGCGGTCCCTGAAGTATACACGAATATGATCGAAGCATGGCGGAAATTAAATCATGTGTCCTTCCAAACAAGAAAGAGGTGTTAGAAGAAAGACAGCACCATTTGAAGAAAATATTTTAGTGTTTAAAGACATGAAAACATTAATAGAACATGCATAACCCAATTATCCTAATGAATCACTGTATATGGTTCAGTCCCAACAGTATTTAGTCACTAATATTTACATCTTGCGTTCATTTCACATCCACAGGTGTCACATTGATCAGTGATATTATCTACACTTTATTTACAGTATTACCACATTACTTCATGTAATGTAAACATTTCATTCTTTTCGCCAAAATAGGATATACATTTATGAAAATAATTAAACATGTTTAGTATTGTTTACTCATATTTGAAAATAGGAAATAATAATGTGAGGACACTGACATATTGCATGAAATAAGTGTGAAAATATTTACCTTCAAGATTGTTACACCACTGACAATAGTTTCAAGAGACTACATAAGAGCTTAATATTACAAAATTGTATTATATGCAAACTTATTTCAAATAAATTGTTAACTAGAATCAATAATGCGACTCTTTGAATTTCTGTAATTTCATAATATATTTTCACGTGGCTTTTTATTTTTAGAAAAACCCATTTATATTTCGCAAAGCAATAATTGGTTAATATTTAAAACAAACATGCGTATTTCGCAAGCAAATATTTTTTAGCTTACCTCATTATTAACAACCCTGTCTGCAACTGAAGTGGGTGGATCTTTCCTCTCGATGTCTACGGCAGTTGTAGATGTAAACAAGATGAAGTCGGTAAGGTTTGCTCACTTTCGGTTGACATCCAAAAGTACCAGCTAGTGAAAAGTTTGTTTTCCTTGCTTCAAGTTGTTTCATATGTTTTTGGCGTTTCACATGTACTTCCAAAGCCTTGAGACCTCGTGATCCATAGTCAATATTATCATGACACCACGTGCACAAAACCTTTCCGGGACGATCGATTTTCCGAATAAAATCACCGAACAAAGTCGTAACTTCCTTCTTCCCAACAGTATCAGTGATTTCCCTTCCCATCCAGTCCCATCGAAACTTATTTTTGACATGTTTATCAATTTCTTTTACTCGTAAAGCGTCCTTTCTCTCGAGAACCGACATCGTTTACATACGGAAAATGGCCATAATAACCATTATGAATGATGACGTTATTAACGTCATCATTCATAACAGATGTCCTGATTGGTCACAAGGAACATATCGACCAATCAACTACGGCGTAATATAAACTAGTCTCGAATCTTGATTTAGGGTCGGGAAAAAAACGGAAAAACGGGAGATAATTTTTTTTTTTTTCCCCGAGATTAAAAAAGACGGAATTCCGACTTCAGACGGAAAAATCACATGCCTGAATGTTCTTTTTTATTTTTGCAATAACATTTCCAGAATGTGTGGCGAGCCGGTTAACAATTAGCTGCGGCCCGCAAATGGCGGCCCGCCAAAAAAAACTATCGGCGCAGGCGCTTCGATGTCGTATTTGGCAGTGTAGACACACGTTATTTAGTCTTAAACTGTATATATGTAACCGCCGGTCTTTTCCTCCGCGTTGTGTGGGAATTTTATGGAACACGACCGACTCAGCAGCACTTTACTGATAATACACAGAATACAATTGTTGTCAATAACTTCTTCCCATCGTCGAGCCCCTCTCCCGTTATCGTAGACAAAAGGGCGAGTTACGTACAACAGTGAAATAATTTACATACCTCATTATTCAATTGTCGTCAATAACTTTCTGCCATCGTCGAGCCCCTACACAAATGTAATAATGAACAAGAAAGTGAACTTAAGTTCTTAACAAGACAAACATTTTGTGTCGTCGCATGCACACCTACCTCTCCCGTTATCGAAGACAAAAAGGAAGTCGGGAAGGCGTGTCCAACTTATATAAGAAGACAGGTGTCACAGTAATTATTGCAGTAGGAGGGACAACGAGACAATGGTTCCACATTGACAAAACATCAAACAACATTCAGGTATTTACATGTAACTTACACATTTTGTGTAATTATAACAATAATAAAACATTATAAAATACAGTATTTACCAGACATAATTGACCCTGTTACATATACACGTAACAATATCATTGCTAACACACTGCTGAATATTTACGTTTGTTTTGGTCAATTTGACGGAGATGTAACCAATGTTCCCTCTAATTGTTCATGTGTGTGAGCAAAGGCAAAAAGTCCCTGAGCATTGAGTGGAGGCCATGTGAGCAACATCAGACGTGCACACTGTGGCTACACCAGCAGCACACCTGTCCCAAACATGACTAAATAACAACTTACATCTCCATCCATCCATCCATTTTATGCCGCTTGTCCCTTTCGGGGTCGCTGGAGCCTATATAAGCTGCATTCGGGCGGAAGGCGGGGTACACCCCGGACAAGTCCCCACCTCATCGCAGGGCCAACACAGATAGACAGACAACATTCTCGTATTATTATAATCAAATGACAGCAGTCATTTCCATTTCTAATATAAGTGTTTAGGCCCACTTACAATGACAATAACAACAAATATAGTTGTTCATGAACTGTGTACTGGTATTGTTTGTCTGGGTGGAGGTCCTGCTTTGGAAATAATTTGTAGCCCTTTCAGACATTGCATTTAGTTCCCAGTAAAACATTCACATGTTGCACAATGAGATGTAAGCAGGGGATCATGTGTACATTCCTGCAACTTCCTGTTTGTAAAAAATATATTTTTATTAGTATTTCTTTAATATACTAACAGCCTTTCATGATTAATATTTATAAATTAAGATTCCTAATAAATGACACTAGAATAAGCACACATTTGATTGGTAAATCATGGTGTAACGACCTGGAATGACACTTTATGTGTGGTGTTGAAGTTGTCCGACTTTTTGTGTGGCTGTAAACGCATCACTGGCTAAGTGCCATATGAGTTGAGTTGAGTTGAGTTTGAGTTTATTTGGAACATGCAAGCATACAACATGATACATCACAATTTCCAGTTTCTCTTTTCCACAAGTTCGAAAAGGAGTAGGAAGAAGCAGAGCTTATTTAATCCTACCCCTTTTCTTTACATAACAGTTGCAAAACTTTTTGTACACTTCCTGTTCACAATTTTTTCACAATAAACTCCATAAGTAATCACAATAAAAATAAATAAATAAATAATAGTAAGAATTTAATAATAATAATTGGTGAAGTAAGTCATATTTCATATGATGAGATAAGTAAGATTACTTTAAGAATGAATAAATGGATGGATGAAATAAATTGAGAATGTTTGTCATGGTTCTTCTTCTTTGTACTTTGTAAACACTTTAAGTTTGAAGAGTTTCTTGAAGTGTATCATATTAGTACATTGTTTGATTGCTTTGCTTATGCGTATGTTCTCTATATCCAACATTATGTATTATTCTAACTGTATATGTGCATGTGTTGGCGCAAGTGAGAAAGAGCGAGCGGCTGCTGTTGATATAACAAAGTTGCTTTTGGTCTGGTTTGTACTGCAGAAAATGACCACTTTTGCTAGATATCTTTTTTTTTTACTAATGTTTTGGTGATGTGTTTATGGCCGACAATAAAGAGTTTTGCTCAGTAAAGTGATGGATGGAATTCATGTCCTCAAAGCGTCTCGACAGACGTTACAATATTTGAACAATAATGACAAAAACTGTTTTCTGGGGGCGTGCCTTGAAGGCACTGCCTTTAGCGTCCTCTACAACCTGTCGTCACGTCTGCTTTTCTTCCATACAAACAGCGTGCCGGCCCAGTCACATAATATGTGCGGCTTCTACACACACACACACACACAAGTGAATGCAAGGTATACTTGATCAACAGCCATACAGGTCACACTGAGGGTGACCGTATAAACAACTTTAACACTGTTACAAATATGCGCCACACTGTGAACCACACTGTGGTGGTAGTGGGGGGTGTATATTGTAGCATCCCGGAAGAGTTAGTGCTGCAAGGGGTATTTGTTCTGTTGTGTTTATGTTGTGTTACGGTGCGTACACTACCGTTCAAAAGTTTGGGGTCACATTGAAATGTCTTTATTTTTGAAGGAAAAGCACTTTAAACTAGTCTTAACTTTAAAGAAATACACTCTATACATTGCTAATGTGGTAAATGCCTATTCTATCTGCAAATGTCTGGTTTTTGGTGCAATATCTACATAGGTGTATAGAGGCCCATTTCCAGCAACTATCACTCCAGTGTTCTAATGGTACAATGTGTTTGCTCATTGGCTCAGAAGGCTAATTGATGATTAGAAAACCCTTGTGCAATCATGTTCACATATCTGAAAACACTTTAGCTCGTTACAGAAGCTACAAAACTGACCTTCCTTTGAGCAGATTGAGTTTCTGGAGCATCACATTTGTGGGGTCAATTAAACGCTCAAAATGTCCAGAAAAAGAGAACTTTCATCTGAAACTCGACAGTCTATTCTTGCTCTTAGAAATGAAGGCTATTCCACAAAATTGTTTGGGTGACCCCAAACTTTTGAACGGTAGTGTATGTTCTCCCGAAATGTGTTTGTCATTCTTGTTTGGTGTGGGTTCACAGTGTGGCGCATATTTGTAACAGTGTTAAAGTTGTTTATACGGCCACCCTCAGTGTGAAATGTATGGCTGTTGACCAAGTATGCATTGCATTCACTTATGTGTATGTAAAAGCAGCATATATTATGTGACTGGGCCGGCACGCTGTTTGTATGGAGGAAAAGCAGACGTGACGACAGGTTGTAGAGGACGCTAAAGGCAGTGCCTTCAAGGCACACCCCCAATATTGTTGTCCGGGTGGAAATCGGGAGAAATTCGGGAGAATGGTTGCCCCGGGAGATTTTCGGGAGGGGCACTGAAATTCGGGAGTCTCCCGGGAAAATCGGGAGGGTTGGCAAGTGTGCTCTACCACCGTGTGTGCGCAGTTTGCTGAAAAACTCAGTGTACTCGGCGCTGAGTTTAGCTGGCGATTTGGCGACTTTGATGGTCAGAAATGTAGATTTGAACTGCTTAGTAACTTGGCAGTTGATGTGGAAAAAGCAGCAACTAACCTCCAAATGGAGCTGATTGAACTCCAGTGTGATGACACGCTGAAGTCAAAGTATGATGCTGTTGGCGCCGCACACTTTCCACAATTCATCCCTGACACAATGCCTCAGCTTCGCACCCGAGCTGCTCAATTGCTCTCCATGTTCGGCAGCATTTATCTATGTGAGCAACTTTTCTCCTCAATGAAGATGAGTAAAACGTCTCACAGGATACGTCTGACTGATGAACACCTTGGTTGGATAAGGAAGGTTGAGCCCCGACATTAATGAGCTAGCATCCTAGCAAAGATGGCAGGTATCAGGCATTATAACACTGAAATGAGACTTTTAAAGTCATTTTGATAGTAGGCTAATATAGACACTTACGTCATGTGTTGCCTTCACTATAACACTTATATTCGGCTTTCCATTTTTTGCGGCTCCAGACAGATTATTTTTTTGTATTTTTGGTCTAATACGGCTCTTTCAATGTTTGGGGTTGCCGACCCCTGCCCTAAACTTACAAGCTCCAATGGTTCCATGACCGAGTTTTTCATTCAAAACATTCGCATCTCAAAACATCACAGCCCTTTAAAATAATTTTAAAAAAATTTGTTAGGGTTGCCAAACCCCTGAAATAAAATAAGGGACACCTTGCAGGGCTGGTTGACCTTATTTATTTCTTCTGGCCTTTTTTTTTTGTATGAAAGGAGTTTTATACTATCCACAAAGGTTGAATGGAGGCAACTGGACTACTCTTGTTTGTTGAAGATGTTTTAGAGTTGCATCCATTCAACCCTACAAACCCCAAAAGCAGTGAAGTTGTCACGTTGTGTAAATGGTAAATAAAAAGAGAATACAATGATTTGCAAATCCTTTTCAACTTACATTCAATTGAATAGACTGCAAAGACAAGATATTTAATATATTTGCTCATTTGGAATTTGATGCCTGCAACATGTTTCAAAAAAGCTGGCACAAGTGGCAAAAAAGGGTGATAAAGTTGAGGAATGCTCATCAAAGACTTATTTGGAACATCCCACAGGTGAACAGGCTAATTGGGAACAGGTGGGTGCCATGATTGGGTATAAAAGCAGCTTCCATGAAATGCTCAGTCATTCACAAACAAGGACGGGGCGAGGGTCACCACTTTGTCAACAAATGGGGTTTTAAAACAACATTTCCCCGTAATATCATCAAAAGGTTCAGAGAATCTGGAGAAATCACTGCACGTAAGCGGCAAGGCTGAACACCAACATCGAATGCCCGTGACCTTCGATCCTTCAGGCGGTACTGCATCAAAAAGGGACATCAGTGTGTAATGGATATCACTTCAGAAAACCACTGTTGGTCGCTACATCTGTAGGTGCAAGTTAATACTCTACTATGCAAAGCGAAAGCCATTTATCAACAACACCCAGAAACGCCGCCGGCTTCGCTGGGCCCGAGCTCATCTAAGATGGACTGATACAAAGTGGAAAAGTGTTCTGTGGTCTGACGAGTCCACATTTCAAATTGTTTTTGGAAACTGTGGCCGTCGTGTCCTCCGGACCGAAGAGGAAAAGAACCAGCCAGTATCTGTGATGAATGGGGGTGTATTAGTGCCCAAGACATGGGTAACTTACACATCTGTGAAGGCACCATTAATGCTGAAAGGTACATACAGCTTTTGGAGCAAAATATGTTGCCATCCAAGCAACGTTAGCATGGACGCCCCTGCTTATTTCAGCAAGACAGTGCCAAACCACGTGTTACATCAATGTGGCTTCATAGTAAAAGAGTGCGGGTACTAGACTGGCCTGCCTGTAGTCCAGACCTGTCTCCCATTGGAAATGTGTGGTGCATTATGAAGCCTGCAATAGCAGAAGGGAGACCCCCGGACTGTTGAACAACTTAAGCTGTACATCAAGCAAGAATGGGAAAGAATTCCACCTCAAAAATGTGTCTCCTCAGTTCCCAAACCTTTACTGAGTGTTAAAAGGAAAGGCCATGTAACACACTGGTAAAAATGCCCCTGCGACAACTTTTTTGCAATGTGTTGCTGCCATTTAATTCTAAGTTCATGATTATTTACAAAATCAAATTTAGCTGCTCAGTTTGAAGGTTACATGTTTTGTCTTTGCAGTCTATTCAAATGAATATAAATTAAAAAGGATTTGCAAATCATTGTATTCTCTTTTTATTTACCATTTACACAATGTGACAACTTCACTTGTTTTGCGTTTTGTGTTATTGCATGAAGGTGTGCTGTTATTTGACAGTTTCACATTGCACAGCAGGGGAGAAGATAGGTGTTAATCATCATAAAAGAACTGACTGAGTCCATATTAAACATTAATGGCACTGCACGTGTGGATCTTTTCTTATTAGTTTCACACAAACTCTATCACACCTGCTTCACAATCGTATGACTTTATTGCTGCTTACAGGGAATTGTGACATGATTTCTCATATTGGGGACTGCTGCTGCTCGTGTGCTCGCGCCCAAAATGGACTACAAATGAAGATGTTTGTAGACGTCTACAAAGGAGTGTTAAGGCCACGTTGAAAACATAAAAAACGAGTTTAAGTACATGGTTCATTTTTTTTGAGAAAAAAAGTCATATTTTCCAGACAACATTATGATCTTGAGAAAAAAAGGTTTTATAAGACACTGCAGTCACATTTTAATGAATTTTGTCCTGTGATGTATTGTCTTAACTCCCATGAGTGACATTTGGAGCATTTATTCTTACATTCATACTGTTTTCTACAAAAACATCTTGAATCTCGTAAGACTACAACATTTCCAACTCTTTTTTCTTGAATATGCATCTTTTATTGTGGTAAGTTTAAAAGGTAATAGCTGTGAATATAGTCATTCATCAGGTTATTGTATTCTCAGGGCAGTGACTCCATCCCAACTGGACTGTTGAGTTTGTCTTAGAAGACCTTTAAAGGCCTCTCATTGGAGCAGCCTCATCAGTTCATGATCATAGACCAGCGATAGTTTAGTTCTATTGGAGCAGCCTCATCAGTTCATGGTCATAGACCAGCGATAGTTTAGTTCTATTGGAGCAGCCTCATCAGTTCATGGTCATAGACCAGCGATAGTTTAGTTCTATTGGAGCAGCCTCATCAGTTCATGGTCATAGACCAGCGATAGTTTAGTTCTATTGGAGCAGCCTCATCAGTTCATGGTCATAGACCAGCGATAGTTCAGTTCTATTGGAGCAGCCTCATCAGTTCATGGTCATAGACCAGCGATAGTTTAGTTCTATTGGAGCAGCCTCATCAGTTCGTGGTCATAGACCAGCGATAGTTCAGTTCTATTGGAGCAGCCTCATCAGTTCATGGTCATAGACCAGCGATAGTTCAGTTCTATTGGAGCAGCCTCATCAGTTCATGGTCATAGACCAGTGATAGTTCAGTTCTATTGGCGCAGCCTCATCAGTTCATGGTCATAGACCAGTGATAGTTCAGCTTTAAGTCTGAAGGAGCTCGGAAGAAAAGTGAAATGTCTTCTCAGGCAAACTGAACTGTCCAGCTGCGATGGGTTAAATGCCTTGAGAATCTTCATAGAATATTTAGTGGCTCTAATGGTCCTTTGTAAACCTTTGTGTGGTTGACTGTGTGTTGTTGTGTATCTTAACTGTGTCTAAACAAAACCAACATACTGTGGATAAGAGATGGAAACCCAACTACTACTTACACAATCATCACATATAAAAGGCACTTTGAGAAGCTATTTTTGTGTAACTGTGGGTGGAATATAAATGAAAATATTGCTCTTCCGTTGGTCTTTTGGCCCAAGCCTCATTAGTAGTTTTGCTCCATGTCATCCTGGTTCTGGGTCGACTCGTTGATCACCTTAACAAAAAACGAAAACACATTTTAGTTGATTTGAGAGGCTTTTTCCGATCACTTTATGTGCTTTTTACCTGACCGTCTCTGGTCTCGATGGTCTTGATGAGAACCTTCTTGGTTGTTGTGGTTTCAATGTGAGGTCTGGAATCAAGCATGGTTTCTACAACAGGCGAAAAACAACCAGCGTGTTACAACAAAATCCATTCATTGGTGGTACAAAATGTGTCCAAGTAAAGCTACCTCTCAGGTTCAGAGAGGAAAAGTTTGGCAGAGGGGTGTTGATTCTGGAAGAAAAAGAAAGCACCACGTCACTAATTCTCTCTCATGATGTTCTAAACCAAGCCTTGTTTCCTTTCCTTTTCTAGAATATATGCCACAGGAGACTTGCTGGGCTGCACAATACCAATGGTTCACCCAACATAATACTCTTAGGCTTACAGGTCCAGTGGAACCTGTTTATGTCCACACCTGAGACTCACTGACTCAAGTTGACACAAGCAGTCGTCCACTTAACCAAAACCCGTATTAGACTTTGCCAGCACATTTACTGTATTTTCCGGACCATAGGGTGCACCGGATTATAAGGCGCACTGCCGATGAGCGGCTCTAGTCAGGTACCGGATTATAAGGTGCATTAAAGGATTCATATTATTATGATTATTTTCTAAATGTAAAAGACTTCCTTGTGGTCTACATAACATGTAATGGTGGTTCTTTGCTGAAAATGTTGCATATCTTCAAGTCACTTTCTTTTGTGGGCGGTCTTATCTACATGCCTCCACTTGGACAGCGTCTTCTCCCCGTCATCTTTGTCGTAGCGGTGTAGCGTGCAAGGACGGGAGTGGAAGAAGTGTCAAAAGATGGAGCTAACTGTTTTAATGACATTCACACTTTACTTCAATCAATAACGGAGCAGCATCTCCTCATCCGGAAACAACAACAACAACGCCCGAAATGTGTCCCGTGAAAAAACGTCCGACCGGAACTCTCTAATAACTAAAGTTCCTTGGGTGATAATGTAAAGTCACTACACCGGTATGTTTTAGTGCTTTCATGGCGAGTTTACTGACAGATATAAGTAAGAAGTTTACACTACTTTATATTAAAAATGGCAACAGTGGAGGATGAATGTCACATAACAAGAAGATAGAGAAAAAGAAGAAGATTATCGACTGTGGTGTCAGCACGGACTACAAAGGTGGACGCGCGCAATTTTTCAGGACTTATGCAGATCCCAAATAAACATCAGCAAGTACCAGAAGGTAAGACAAGTTTTTTTTTGCAAAATATTGTGAAACCAAATGCCAGATAATGTCTTACCTTATACACACACCATAATAATACTCCTATGTTGAAGCACAGTACAATCCATCAAGCGATGTGGTTTCATAGCTTACCAAAGTCCTACTTAAACATTTTGATAGAATTTTGAGCGCCGTGTGTAATGTTCTACAAACCCCGTTTCCATATGAGTTGGGAAATGGTGTTAGATGTAAATATAAATGGAATACAATGATTTGCAAATCATTTTCAAGCCATATTCAGTTGAATGCACTACAAAGACAACATATTTGATGTTCAAACTCATAAACTTTATTTTTTTTTTGCAAATAATAATTCAATTAGACTTTCATGGCTGCAACACGTGCCAAAGTAGTTGGGAAAGGGCATGTTCACCACTGTGTTACATGGCCTTTCCTTTTAACAACACTCAATAAAAGATTGGGAACTGAGGAAACTAATTGTTGAAGCTTTGAAAGTGGAATTCTTTCCCATTCTTGTTTTATGTAGAGCTTCAGTCGTTCAACAGTCCGGGGTCTCCGTTGTCGTATTTTAGGCTTCATAATGCGCCACACATTTTCGATGGGAGACAGGTCTGGACTGCAGGCGGGCCAGGAAAGTACCCGCACTCTTTTTTTTTACGAAGCCACGCTGTTGTAACACGTGCTGAATGTGGCTTGGCATTGTCTTGCTGAAATAAGCAGGGGCGTCCATGAAAAAGACGGCGCTTAGATGGCAGCATATGTTGTTCCAAAAGCTGTATGTACCTTTCAGCATTAATGGTGCCTTCACAGATGTGTAAGTTACCCATGCCTTGGGCACTAATGCACCCCCATACCATCACACATGCTGGTTTTTTAACTTTGCGTGGATAACAGTCTGGATGGTTCGCTTCCCCTTTGGTCCGGATGACACGATGTCGAATATTTCCAAAAACAATTTGAAATGTGGACTCGTCAGACCACAGAACACTTTTCCACTTTGCATGAGTCCATCTTGGATGATCTCGGGCCCAGCAAAGCCGACGGCGTTTCTGGGTGTTGTTGATAAATGGCTTTCGCTTTGCATAGTAGAGCTTTAACTTGCACTTACAGATGTAGCGACCAACTGTAGTTACTGACAGTGGGTTTCTGAAGTGTTCCTGAGCCCATGTGGTGATATCCTTTAGAGATTGATGTCGGTTTTTGATACGGTGCCGTCTGAGGGATGGAAGGTCACGCTCATTCAATGTTGGTTTCCGGCCATGCCGCTAACGTGCAGTGATTTCTCCAGATTCTCTGAACCTTTTGATGATATTATGGAGCGTAGATGTTGAAATCCCTAAATTTCTTGCAATTGCACTTAGAGAAACGTTGTTCTTAAACTGTTTGACTATTTGCTCACGCAGTTGTGGACAAAGTGGTGTACCTCGCCCCATCCTTTCTTGTGAATGACTGAGCATTTTTTGGGAAGCTGTTTTTATACCCAATCATGGCACCCACCTGTTCCCAATTAGCCTGCACACCTGTGGGATGTTCCAAATAAGTGTTTGATGAGCATTCCTCAACTTTATCAGTATTTATTGCCACCTTTCCCAACTTCTTTGTCACGTGTTGCTGCCATCAAATTATAAAGTTAATGATTATTTGCAAAAAAAAGTTTAAATATGTTGTCTTTGTAGCATATTCAACTGAATATGGCTTGAAAAATATTTGCAAATCATTGTATTCTGTTTATATTTACATCTAACACCATTTCCCAACTCATATGGAAAGGGGGTTTGTATATGTTCAATGGAAATATTTTGGTGTTGTTTACTTCAGTTATATTGCAGTCTACACGTATCTCTTATGTGTGACTGCCATCTACTGGTCACACTTATCATTACACCATGTAACAAATAAAATTGCTTCGAGGTCGGTAAGCCCAACCAAAACTATTCCGTACATTAGGCGCACCGGGTTATAAGGCGCACGGTCAAGTTTTCAGAAAATGAAAGGTTTTTAAGTGCGCCTTATAGTCTGAAAAATACTTGTGACTTTCGCCAGAGACAAAAGTAGAATGTTATTATATTTACTGAACAAAAATATAAACGCTGCACTTTTGTTTTTGCTCCCCTTTTTCATGAGTTGAACTCAAGGATCTGTAACTTTTACTATGTACGCAAAAGACCTATTCCTCTCAAACATTGTTCACAAATCTGTCTAAATCTGTGTTAGTGAGCATTTCTTCTTTGCCAAAATAATCCATTCCATCTCACGGGTGTGGCACATCAAGATGCTGATTAAACAGCATGCCCACAATAAAAGGCCACACTTCCTTCTCTCATTTGGGACATTTCCTGGAAGTTTGACGTAAATCCGGTCATAACTTTTTGTGTTAGGATTACCTGCTCTCCTCTCCTTCCAGCAGCTTCCTGTAGGTGGCGATCTCAATGTCCAGGGCCATCTTGACATTGAGGAGGTCCTGGTACTCCCGCAGGTGACGGGCCATCTCGTCCTTCATGTTGTGAATGTCGTCCTCCATGCGGGCGATGGTGTCCTGGAAGCCTCCCGTCTCCATGGAGAAGTTCTCCTCCATTTCACTCATCTGGCGCTCCAGGGACTCATTCTGGGAGGGAAGAACACACGAGTGACGTGGAATCCCTCCTTTCCATGCGCCGTGTATGACAACATTGTATACTCACGCTTCCCTTGAGGGCATCCACCTCGCAGGTGAGAGCCTGCACCTGACGTCTGTAGTCGTTAGCCTCCTGCTTAGCCATCCTCAAAGCCTCGTTATTGCGGGCCGCCGCTTCAGTGAGGTCGGCAAACTGCTCGTCACAATGCAGAGAGAGAAAGATGGAGGCTGCAGAAATGAGTCCTTCAATAAATGATGTTAGTTTGGGGGGGAGTAAGAGTGGGACAAGGATGTAAATAATGAAAGATGTGATATTGGCTTGCTGTGGAAATGTACCGTAATTTCCGGACTATAAGCCGCTACTTTTCCCCCTCGTTCTGGTCCCTGCGGCTTATACAAGGGTGCGGCTTATTTACGGCCTGTTCTTCTCCGACACCGACGAAGAGGATTTCGGTGGTTTTAGTACGCAGGAGGAAGACGATGACACAATGATTAAAGACTGACTTTTCATATACCGGTAGGCTGGTTATTTTGATAACGTACAGGCGAGTACTTTGTATTACTTTGCACCGTTGTATTATTTGTACTCTGCACGAATGCTGTTCGCCATGTCAAAGATGTGAAAGTTTGATTGAATGATTGAAAGATTTATTGTTAATAAATGGGACGCTTTGCGTTCCCAAACAGTCATCTCTGTCCCGACAATCCCCTCCGTGGTAGCAGGAACCCCTATATACTACGCTAATTACACTATATACTACGCTAATTACACTATATACTACGCTAATTACACATCAAAACCCTGCGGCTTATAGTCGGGTGCGGCTTATATATGGAGCAATCTGTATTTTCCCCTCAATTTAGCTGGTGCGGCTTATAGTCAGGTGCGGCTTATAGTCCGGAAATTGCGGTACTTTGACTTGATGCATTTCAACCTGCCATAACACATAGTAACCACTGGGGGCAGTAGAAACAAGCTACAATCATGGCCCACTCCGTTTCAAAGTTGGCCACAAGATGGCAGTCACGTGCCTCCACTTGGACAGCGTCTTCTCCCCGTCATCTTTGTTGTAGCGGTGTAGCGTGCAAGGACGAGGGTGGAAGGATAATAATAATACTTTTTATTTATAAGGCGCTTTTCTGGGCACTCAAGGACACCGTACAAAATCACAAAAATAAAATCAAATTGGATAAAAAACAACAACAACAACAACAACAAAGATAGAGAAGAAAAGATGATTACAATGAATGGGTGAGGGCGGACCTACGTCACTTCCGCCTACCAATCCCCTAGCAATCGGGAATTCGTTGAAAACAAACCAGCTCACAGCGAACACGGCATTGACAGAAAAAGCATTTAACGAGCGTTGTGGCTTGGAAGTCGGCGTTAAATCCTTCATTTACGCATTTTTACTTATTCGCATATCGTGTGAAAAAACGGAAATGTATTATTTGCGTCAGACTCGTCTCAGTGAACTTTAAAGCTTCTCAGGCTTAGCTTAGCTTGCTAGTTAGCTTAGCCTGCGCGCTACTAAGAAAGAGACGCGGAAGTTATCAACAACAAGATCAAGTGTTAGTGTATAAAATATCGACATGTATTGTTTAAGTACAACTGTTCTTCGCCAGGTGTTCTTTGGCCGCCCTGGCTTACGTTTTCCCGGTGGTGTCCATCTTAACGCTGCCTTTGGTATCCTCTCGTTGTCCGGTTTTCGAAAATAGCTAGCTAGGCTATAGACTATATAGTATATACCGCATGTTATTTTTGTACAACAACAACTTCAGCTGTCGAACGTTATAAGGTACAAATTCAACAAGTACAACATTAGCACGGACGGTATAGCCAAGTTGTGGTTAAGAAGGTGGATTTTTGTTCCTTATATTTACCAGAAACGAAGTGATCCGAACACACGACCCGGGACTTTGGGGCACTCCAGTGAGAACCGTCCTCGTTTTCCCGGTGTAAAGCTGCGAGCCATTTGTTTCGTCTCTGTGGGCTTTTATCGCGCTTTGGCAGAACAAAATACAACCTTTGTTTTCCCTGTTTCCAGTTGTGGTTAGCACTACCAAAAACTACACAGTTTTTCGGCATTTTGGAGGCAGAATGACGGGTTTAACCAGCGTAGGTCGACAGGTTAAAGAGTAATGGCAACGGTTTGTTTTCAACGCCAGTCTTGTTGCTATGGCTCGAACAACACGTATGTAGCTCAGTTGCCCGGATGTCGGCCCTCACCCACAGGCAGTCAGGAATAGGTGTGTTTTGAGTCTTGATTTGAAGAGGGATATTGAATCTAAGTTGCGAAGGTCTGGTGGTAAAGAGTTCCAAAGATGTGGGGCAGACCGGCTGAAAGCTCGGGCACCCATGGTGGACAGTTTAAATAAAGGGACAGTGAGATGGATGGATGAAGAGGATCTTAGGGAACGTGAGGGCGTGGCGACATGGATCAGGTCAGAGAGATATGATGGAGAGAGGTTATGGATGGCTTTGAAAGTGAGGAGAATTATTTTAAAGTGGATGCAATGTTTGATGGGTAGCCAGTGGAGTTGCTGCAGAACAGAGGTAATGTGCTGGATTTAAGGGGTTCTGGTGATCATCCGGGCTGCAGAGTTCTGGAGAAGCTGAAGTTTGTGAAGTGACTTGTGGGGGAGACCAAACAGGAGAGAGTTGCCGTAGTCCAGGCGAGATGTGACCAGGCTATGGACTAGAATGGCAGAAGTATGAGGGGTAAGGGATGGGCGAAGACGATTAATGTTCCGAAGATGAAAGTAAGCAGATCGGGTAATGCTGTTTATGTGGGCTTGAAAGGAGAGTGTGCTGTCGAGGATGACACCCAGACTCTTGACTTGGGAGGAGGGTGAGACAGAGGAATTGCAGAGAGTAATGGACAAGCTGTTGGTTTTGGCGAGAACGGTTTTTGTACCGACAAGTAAGATTTCGATTTTGTTACTATTGAGTTGAAGGAAATTGGATGAGAACCACTACTTGAGTTCACTGAGGCAGTCTGTAAGGGAGGAAGGAGGGAGAGAGGCAGTGCCGGCCCAAGCCTCCATGGGGCCCTAAGCAAAATTTGATTTTGGGGCCCTCTATTTCTGCCAATAATATTGATTGTTGATCATTCACACACCTACTAGAAACTCATTGCGGCTCTGGCAGTGTTGTTTACATGATCCTATTGTCAGCCTGGCATGTCTTTACAAATGACATGTCATATGGGGGTGGCCCAGTTAAGAACATAAATAATACCAATGAATGAACGAATGATGTCCAGAGTGCCACATATGGTTCCTAATCTTAAAATGTAGAAAACATTCAGCTACAAGAGTGGCCTGGGGTTGAACAGTCCAAGTGATAAAGCTTTGTATTTACAGTAAAAGTGTCATCTTGTCTCATCAGTCTTGTACATAATAGTCTTTAATTACTAATTTAGATTTTTAGGTAATTGTTCATATTTAATGTTTACTTTGTACAAAGAGAGCGCAGTCTACTGAAGTAAAATTCCATGTGTGTTAAACATAACTGGACAATAAAGCTGATTCTGATTCACTTGATTATTTTTGGTAACAAAAACCTGAAACAGCAATGTGCAAAAATAATTCGTAGTGCAAGAAAAACAATAAAGTGCAACAATAAAATCACTTAAATATATATAAAAAGGAACACATTCAATTGTACAAAAAACAACATAATTAAATTAAATATCAAGCAAATACTTAAATAATATTAATGAACAGAGTTACCAGAAACAAGGTAACATAACGGTTTATAAACAAATATAAAGTTACTACATATTAAAACTATGTAAATGTACATAACGATGTGCAAAAAATTTGGGGGGAAAAAATCAAAATAAACTACCTTAAATTAAGGTCCTTAATTCACACATTTGACCATCACATCACAGTTTTGTTCCTCTGTTCTTCACCACCCACACCACTCCACCCACTCCTTAAAACCTGTGCTTCCTGGCTTTTCTGGAGGCAAAGTCATTTATGACATCACTGTAAGAAATCTGATGGCCGACTTTGTTATTAATACTAATCACTGCCATGTACGAGTCTGACTCAGACTCGTACATGCAAAAAATAAAAAATAAGAATTTTTTGTTAATTGCTTTTGGGGGCCCCCTGGTGGCCGCGGGGCCCTAAGCAAGCGCTTAGTACGCTTATGCCTTGGGCCGGCTCTGGAGAGAGGCAGTTGGTTTGGTGGAGATGTAGAGCTGGGTGTCATCCACATAACAGTGAAAATATATTTAAAATTTACGGAAAATATTGCCCAGGGGAAGAATTTAATGATAAAAAGCAGGGGACCAAGGACAGAGCCCTGGGGGACACCAGAGGAAACGGGAGACGGAGGGGATTTGAATGAACGGAGTTGAACAAACTGAGTGCGGTCGGAGAGATATGATCTAAACCAGTGAAGGGGTGTGCTTGTGATGCCAATACTGTGCAATCTATGGAGGAGGACAGTGTGTGAAATGGTGTCAAAGTAAAATCTAAGAGGATTAGGATAGTGAGAAGACCAGAATCAGCTGCCAGGAGGAGATCGTTTTTGATTTTTACTAGTGCTGTTTCAGTTCTGTGCAGGGGGTGGAAACCAGACTGGAATTGTTCATATAGGTTATTTAACTGTAGGTGGGAGTGAAGTTGGGAGGAGACAGTTTTTTCAAGGATTTTTTAGATGAATGGGAGATTTGAAATTGGACGAAGATTATTGAAATTATTTGGATCTGAGCCTGGTTTTTTCAAAATTGGTGCTATAGCTGCTGTTTTGAAAGCAGAGGGAACAATTCCAGTAGTGAGAGAAGAATGGATGATATTGGTGATGAGGTGGATCAGGGAGGAGAGGCAGACTTTCACCAAAGCAGTAGGGAGGGGATCTAAAAGACAGGTGGATGGCTTGGATCGACGGATAAGTGCAGTGATGTCCAACTGAGAAGGCAGTGAAAAACTAGAAAATGAATGGATGAGGGAGGCAGGGGGGGGTGAACTGGGGTTGAGGAGAAGAAGAAGGAAGTTATTGGTGAAAGAAGTGTCAAAAGATGGCGCTAACTGTTTTAATGACATTCAGACTTTACTTCAATCAATAACGGAGCAGCATCTCCTCATCCGTGGCTCACTAGTGCAACAACAACGCCCGAAATGTGTCCCGTGAAAAACCGGTCAACTGGAACTCTCTAATAACTAACGTTCTTTGGGTGAATAATGTAAACTCACTACACCGGTATGTTTTAGTGCTTTCAAGGAGAGTATACTGACAGATATAAGTTAGAACTTTACACTACTTTATAGTAGAAATGGCAACAGTGGAGGATGAATGTCACATAAGAAGATAGAGAAAAAGAAGAACCTTATCAACTACGGCACAGACTACAGTGGTGGACGTGCGCACATTTTTGAAATTTTGCGGTCCTTATACACACACCATAGTAATACTTGTATCTCTGACTAGGGTAGTCGTAATGGGCCGACAATCCATCAAGCGGTGCGGCTTCAAAGTCCTACTAAAACATTTTGACAGATTTTGTCGTATGCCGAGTGTAGTGATGTTCTATATTTTCAATGGAACATTTAAAGTTTTGGTGTTGTTTACTGGCGTCATATTTCAGTCTACATGTATCTTTTATGTGTGACTGCCATCTACTGGTCACACTTATCATTACACCATGTACCAAATAAAATTGCTTCGAGGTCGGTAAGCACAACCAGAATTATTTCGTACATTAGGCCAGTGTTTTTCAACCGTGCCGTGAGATACAGTCTGGTGTGCCGTGGGAGATGATCTAATTTCACTTATTTGGGTTAAAAATATTTTTTGCAAACCAGTAATTATAATCCACAAATAATGTGTTGTTGTTGAATGTGTGTACTGTCTGGAGATCGGCAGACTTCCCACGTTATACTCTTCCTTATCAGTAAGTGGCAGCAGGTAGCTAATTGCTTTGTAGATGTCGGAAACAGTGGGAGGCAGGGTGCAGGTAAAAAGGTGTCTAATGCTTAAACCAAAAATAAACAAAAGGTGAGTGCCCCTAAGAAAAGGCATTGAAGCTTAGGGAAGGCTATGCAGAACCAAACTAAAACTGAACTGGCTACAAAGTAAACAAAAACAGAATGCTGGACGACAGCAAAGACTTACTGTGGAGCAAAGACGGCATCCACAAAGTACATCCGAACATGACATGACAATCAACAATGTCCCCACAAAGAAGGATAAAAACAACTAAAATATTCTTGATTGCTAAAACAAAGTAGATGCGGGAAATATCGCTCAAAGGAAGACATGAAACTGCTACAGGAAAATACCGAAAAAAGAGAAAAAGCCACCAAAATAGGAGCACGAGACAAGAAGTAAAACACTACACACAGGAAAACAGCAAAAAAGTCCAAATAAGTCATGGTGTGATGTGACAGGTGGTGACAGTACACCTACTTTGAGACAAGAGCTATAGTGATGCATGCTCGGTTATGCTTTAAAGTCATATCCAACAATTGCGACAACGACTTTTTACTGTCAATATCGGCTGCTGAGTTTCATTTTTTAATGATTTCTGCTGGTGGTGTGCATCCGCATTTTTTCAATGAAAAAAATGTGCCTTGGCTCAAAAAAGGTTGAAAAACACTGCGTTAGGCGCATCGGGTTATAAGGCGCACTGTCGATTTTTGACAAAATAAAAGGATTTTAAGTGCGCCTTACAGTCTGAAAAATACGGTAACCGACTAATGCCTACATTCTCCTAAAATTACTTATTATTTTTGTGTAATATTTTGGTAATTTTTACAATTACAATTGAACATCTAATCAATATTTTGCTGCCCTAAAGTCGAATGTTTTGTTTTTTTAAATTGTATGTTTCAAAAATAAGATGAACAGAAATGCGGGTGTAGAATTGTGTTGCTTTTTAAATTGCAGGCTGCGTAATATATGATAGAATAGAAAGTACTTTATTGATCCCTGGGGGAAATTCAGCTGATGATCCTAACCTTGGATTTGTACCATTCCTCAGACTCCTGGATGTTTTTGGAGGCCAGGTTCTCGTACTGCAGGCGGACGTCCCTCAGAGCGGCAGTCAGGTCAGGCTTGGCCACTTCAGCCATGTCCACTTGTGCGTGCTGCTGCATTTGGATCTGGTTCTGCAGTTCCAGCATCTCCTACAACAGCAGCCACAAGAAAGGCTATGTTGGTCTAACAGGAATCTTGAAGGATGTGTTCCCATCGCCTTCATTGCTGCATCCATTTTGCCAAAGGCATTGTCGCCAGAAACAAAGATTTGTCCGCTATTTCCCGCAGCAGCTCCAAGCACAAGAAGAAGCAGCTTACCTCATCGTGTAGCTTCTTGAGGAAGTTAATTTCCTCTTGGAGGGACTCTACCTTCCTCTCCAGGTCCAGTCTGACCAGGGCAGCATTGTCCACATCCTGGAACATGACACACACTCCTTTAAGCTTGGTGAGGTTCAAGGTTCAAGGTTCAAGGTTCAACTTTATTGTCCCCGCGGGGAAATTTGTCTTGAGCACAGTGCATCATTGCTTTCTTAGCATACACAAAAACAACAGAACAAAAACACAAGCACAGACACAACCACAAGCAGACAACTAACATTTAAACATCAGAACATGGAGCTTGATAGACATAGGTGGCACTTTGATGTAGGCATAAAATCTACAGTATGGAGATAAAGATAAAGTACCAGTGTGCATTGCACTAGAGCTCATGGATAAAGTGCTGTGTGCTAAAGTGCTTAGTTCTAAAGTGCTATGTGCTAAAGTGCTATGCGCTAAAGTGCTATGTGCTGATGTTTGAACAGTCGGATCCTGGATCCACAGATGCGGTTACAGACCGGGCATGTGAAAGAGGTGCTGGGGGGAGCAGGGGTGGCTTGGCGAGCATGCCTCTTCGCACGCTTTGCTGCACAGTGTTGTGTGCGCTGTTCCTCTATATAATCCACTCCCTGTGAAGAGTGGGAGCACCAGAGGTCTCGGCAGGAAGCAAGTTCCCGAGGTGTTCCCAGGCCAGCCGGCAGACATGGTCTTCCCAACGTGTCCTGGGTCTTCCCCGTGGCCTCCTAACGGTCGGACGTGCCCTAAACACCTCCCTAGGGAGGCGTTCGGGTGGCATCCTGACCAGATGCCCGAACCACCTCATCTGGCTCCTCTCCATGTGGAGGATCAGCGGCTTTACTTTGAGTTCCCCCCGAATGGCAGAGCTTCTCACCCTATCTCTAAGGGAGAGACTCGCCACCCGCTTGTACCCGTGATATTGTCCTTTCGGTCATAACCCAAAGCTCTTGACCATAGGTGAGGATGGGAACGTAGATCGACAGGTAAATTGAGAGCTTTGCCTTCCGGCTCAGCTCCTTCTTCACCACAACGGATCGATACAGCGTCCGCATTACTGAAGACGCCGCACCGATCCGCCTGTCGATCTCACCATCCACTCTTCCCTCACTCGTGAACAAGACTCCCAGGTACTTGAACTCTTGAACTTTCAACTATTTTCCCTCAAATATTTAGCCTATGAAGTGTGTTTTATCCGATTACTAGATTGATAGAACAAAATAATCGGTACTCGATTACTAAAACAAATCGATGGCTGCAGCCCTATGGTCGTATGAGCTGTTTCATGTTTACATAAACAAAAGGTCAATCAATCAATCAATCAATCAATCAATGTTTATTTATATAGCCCTAAATCACAAGTGTCTCAAAGGGCTGCACAAGCCACAACGACATCCTCGGTACAGAGCACACATACGGGCAAGGAAAAACTCACCCCAGTGGGACGTCGGTGAATGACTATGAGAAACCTTGGAGAGGACCGCATATGTGGGTAACCCCCCCCTCTAGGGGAGACCGAAAGCAATGGATGTCGAGTGGGTCTGACATAATATTGTGAAAGTCCAGTCCACAGTGGATCCAATACATCAGCGGGAGTCCAGTCCATAGTGGGGCCAGCAGGAAACCGTCCCGAGCGGAGACGGGTCAGCAGCGCAGAGATGTCCCCAACCAATGCACAGGCTAGTGGTCCACCCGGGGTCCCGACTCTGGACTGACAGCACTTCATCCATGGCCACCGGACCTGTGCAACTCCCCCTCCCAAGGGACAGGGGAGAAGAGGAGAGAAGAAAAGAAACGGCAGATCAACTGGTCTAAAAAGGTGAGAATCATGTTGCAGTGGAGTTGTACCACAATGACGAGGGTTATTGTTGTGCTGCTTAATTTAGTCACCAAAGTGCTTGCATTTTCACTGAGAATGTACAGAAAATGTTGGCAAATTGCAATAAAGTGTCAAATGGCACTTTTTCATATAAATACCTCACCCCACCTGCTTTAATGTAACCTCCCTACTGATGAATTCATGAGTGTTGCCATCACCCGGCCGAATTTAGCAGCGTTAAATGGCTCACCTGAGCATAAAAACACTGCATTGTCCTTTCTCAATTATTGTTTGTTCCTTTCTGCGTTTTTTTGCGATGACGCCACACTGCCGTGCTTTGTCCACGTGTTGGCAGGCCGGTCGGTGAGGTATCAGCGAATGAAGCAGCTTAGCGTGGGCTGTTATGCTGCAAACAAAGTGTGCTATTCAACGGGCTCTCCCAAACCGGTGACCGTCTGCCTGACTGAGCGACAACTGAGCGTGCGGGCAGGGAATGCCTCATTGTTGCCCCGCTGTCGCGGTGGCACGACACGTCGACCTTCTTCCTGCCATTCATGTACAAAACAGTCTTTCCGACCCCTACAGAACATGTGCATCCATACGTAAACATGCAAGGATCCTGGATTATATATTTTTCCGTGTACCTAATGTTATGGTATGAGGCATGAGATGAATTCCTGACAAGTACTGAATACCCCTGGGAGAACCAAGCCGGCTGGATTGTCCTCACGCTCTGATAAGCCCATTGGACCCACACTGTGGATGCCAGGGTGCAGCTCATTCAGTGTGACCAGTCAGACTTAAAAAGATCTCTCTTTGCAGGCCTGATCAAACAAGCAGTCAAGCCTGTCTTTTCTTACTCTCGCTACGTTGGATCATGGCTACAATCTGCTGTCGTGTCACCACAGGGTGCATTCCTGGGCAGCCATGGAGGAAGGGAGACAGTCACACAGATGAACAAGGAGACACGGGTGATCATTTAGGTCCGACTCCCAATGGTCGGAGACCTCAAGCTTCCTTGTGTTGTTGCGTGAGGCGTGTCGCAGTGTGTACCTGTCGGAAGGATTGCATGTTCGCCTCGGCCTCCTCCCGCAGGGATATCTCGTCCTGCAACCTGCCGTGACAGGAAGTACATATTCAGTAATAGGGCATCTCTAAAACACTTCATTAGGTACACCTCGAAACTAGGGGTGTAACGGTACACAAAAATTTGGGTTCGGTACGTACCTCGGTTTAGAGGTCACGGTTCGGTTCATTTTCGGTACAGTAAGAAAACAACAAAATATACATTTTTTGGTTATTTATTTACCAGATTTGTAAACAATGGCATAACATTGGGACGGTATAGCTCGGTTGGTAGAGTGGCCGTGCCAGCAACTTGAGGGTTGCAGGTTCGATCCCCGCTTCCGCCATCCTAGACACTGCCGTTGTGTCCTTGGGCAAGACACTTTACCCACCTGCTCCCAGTGCCACCCACACTGGTTTGAATGTAACTTAGATATTGGGTTTCACAATGTAAAGCGCTTTGAGTCACTTGAGAAAAAGCGCTATATAAATGTAATTCACTTCACTTCACACTTCACATACATATACACACAGGGTCCATTGCCAGGGTTACCGGTAATGTGGTCAACATATATAAAAACTAAATAAGATCAGGCTCAGAATGGTTTCTTAACAAAACCTTACTACATATAAAGTGCTTTTTTTGATTGATTGATTGGGACTTTTATTAGTAGATTGCACAGTAAAGTACATATTCCGTATAATTGACCACTAAATGGTAACACCCCAATAAGTTTTTCAACTTGTTTAAGTCGGGGTCCACGTTAATCAACATTAAACTGCCTCAAGTTGTTGTTCAGATTAAATAAAATGACAAAACTTTTCTTCTACATATAAAAAGTGCAACATTAAACAGATCCAAGTCAACCCAGCCTCAGATTAACTTTTCTCCCCCCCAGCCTGGCTAACTTGGCAGTAAGAGGATATATAGGCTCATTGTTCTTCCACCATAGAAGTGGGTCAAAATCTAGTTTTTAATGCAATATGGACTCTAGAAAAACATTTGTTATTGCTTTAGCCCTGCCTGACTCGCCGAGGAGAGGCTGCTTGAATGCGGTGGTGACGCTTCAAATGGGTTAGCATGTTTGACGTGTTGTCAGAAGCAGCTGCTGAACAATGTCGGCAAACCTCCGTCCTCCATTGTTGTATCGCACCGCGAGCCGAAATGTTCCCAAACGGGAGATCTTAATGAGGCAGGAGGGTCTTCCAGCTCTGGCTTTTACAAACGTACATGTTGTCCTAGCCCGGTCGCTGCTAGCATGCCGTGTGTTGTGCCTCGGTGTGCATTGTTTACACAACGTGCGGTACGCTACTTAATATGTCCGTGTGGAAACTCGTTCGGTACACCTCCGAACCGAACCGAAACCCCTGTACCGAAACGGTTCAATACAGATACACGTACCGTTACACCCCTGCATTAAGTATGCAGCTGAGCCGCATCAGAGTGGTCAAAGAGCCGCATGCGGCTCCGGAGCCGCGGGTTGCCGACCCCTGGACTAGACGTATAAGATTTCATGGGATTTAGCGATTAGGAGTGACAGATTGTTTGGTAAACATATAGCATGTTCTATATGTTATAGTTATTTGAATGACTCTTACCATAATATGTTACGTTAACATACCAGTTGGTTATTTATGCCTCATATAACGTACACTTATTCTGCCTGTTGATTTATTTTAAATTGCCTTTCAAATGTCTATTCTTGCTGTTGGCTTTTATCAAATACATTTCCCCCAAAAATGCGACTTATACTCCAGTGCGACTTATATATGTTTTTTTCCTTCTTTATTATGCATTTTCGGCCGGAGCGACTTATACTCCGAAAAATACAGTATATATATATATATATATACACACACACATATACAGCCCGGCCCCCGGCTAAATTGGTTTAACGCAATGCGGCCCCCCCGAGTCAAAAAGTGTGGGGACCCCTGGTATACACAATGTGGATTGTTACGTCCATGCATTGATTGTCAAAAGATGTTTGAGAATTGTCAGAATGTGTACTTTTCTCTATTTTTAAACAAAGAAAACCACCTGAAGCTGTCTTTATTTTTAAATGATCACGCCATGATTCTACCAGTCCGGCCCACTTAAGAGCAGATGTGGCCCCTGAGCTAAAATGAGTTTGACAGCAATGCTGATAATAAGGAGGTGTGCCTTATGCAGACCTGGGCATATTAAGGCCCGGGGGCCACATGCGGCCCGTTAAGCTTTTCAATGTGGCCCGCCGGACATTCCCAAATCATTTTTTTAGATCCGTAAGATGTAAAGTGTAGCTGCCATTATGATGTTTTCTAATGACCCGTAAGTCTTCAACTATACTCAGTATTTCAAAGGTTGGAATCTGCATCATATACTAGTTACTATGGTAATCTAATTACTATGGTAATCACAGTCACAACAGCTCAGATGAGGCACCAAGCAGTGTGGGCGGGGAGCGTTTCCACAGAGTGTTTCCAGAGCCTGAAATGTGGGTGTCAGGGACAGACTCAGAGGGAGATTTTTACAACAAAGTTCTAAAGCTTAGTGATAAATTAACCATAAAAATCCTATTTTTATGGTTAATTTACTCTAAATTTCTACTGTAATTTTTTTTTTTTTTTAATAGTTTATAAAACTGTAGAATTGAAGACATTATGTGTAAATAAACAATCTGCCTGTTATTTGAAGTAATATGCCAGTAATGACAAACTATGTATATTTCTTTTTTTTTTTTACAGAAAAATACCAAATTAATTATACATAGCATTTTGTTTTCTTAAATTACTTTCAAATTCATGTAAAATTACAGTAATTATCTTTCATTAAATATGTAGCTTGTTATATAAAAGTCTATGTCCATACTAACAATCTAAGCGTAGAAAAAAGGTATTTTTCTGCAGAACTGTTTGCATCGTCACTTTATTAAAGGTGGTTGATCTTGATAATTTAGTAAAAATCTGTAAATTTACGATATTTTTCCCGCAAAATGTTTCATGTAAATTTCTGTAAATATAATGTTTTTGATCATTATTTGGTTCACAATGTTTTACTTTAATTTTATGCTTTTCGTTTGGCAGCCTTAACTGCCAGTAGATGACCGTTTTTTTTACAGAATTAATTTTTTTACAGTGTATATCACATATATCAGATTGTAGATGTGTTTTTTTACCCTTCGCGTTCATATTTGGCTGTTTGTTGCATTTTTGTTGCATTTGGCTTGATTGTAAAATACGTGGATGGAGAGGGGGTGTGACGTTCATATGTTGTCAATATTCAGTGTTTTATCCTTCATAGTTAATATTCTTTATATTGATGTACATTCTGGGTGTCTCATTCAGAAAAAATCTGTAAAATAATGTTAATTTTCTGTGGAACTGCCAGCATTGTCACTTCATTAAAGGTGTTTGATCGTAATCATTTGGAAAAACTCTGTAGAATAAAGGTATTTTTCTGCAGAACTGTTTGCATCGTCACTTTATTAAAGGTGGTTGATCTTGATAATTTAGTAAAAATCTGTAAAATTGCGATATTTTTCCGCATTGGTTTCATGTAAATTTCTGTAAATATAATGTTTTTGATCCTTATTTGGTTTACAATGTTTTACTTTAATTTTATGCTTTTCGTTTGGCAGCCGTAGATGACCGTTTTTTTTACATAATTAATTTTTTTACAGTGTATATCACATATATCAGATTGTAGATGTGTTTTTTTTTACCCTTCGCGTTCATATTTGGCTGTTTGTTGCATTTTTGTTGCATTTGGCTTGATTGTAAAATATGTGGATGGAGAGGGGGTGTGACGTTCATATGTTGTCAATATTCAGTGTTTTATCCTTCATAGTTAATATTCTTTATATTGATGTACATTCTGGGTGTCTCATTCAGAAAAAAAAAAGTAAAATTGCATTCCGTTTAAATTGGTCTGTCATTAAATTTTTAGCATTCAATCAGACATTATTGTGAGGTTTTGTATTAGTGTTCCTAAAAATGGACACATTTTCTTTTCTAAATTTTGCCCCCGAGTTTAAAACAATTGCCCAGGCCTGCACTAGTGGAGTAACGGGCGGTGTCCACGCCTACTTTTCCCGGTGTCGGTCGATGTCGTCGGCCAGGTTGTCGCGGTGCACCTCCACCCGGGCCTTGTCGTTGGTCAGCAGGTCCACTTGGCGGCGCAGCTCCCGCAGCTCCTCCTCGTACAAGTCGCCCACTCGGGACGTGCCTTTGCCGCGGAGCTGCTCCAGCTCGGCCAGCAGGATCTTGTTCTGCTGCTCCAGGAAGCGCACCTTCTCGATGTAGCTGGCGAAGCGGTCGTTGAGCGACTGCATCTGCGCCTTCTCGCTGGTGCGGTTGGCCATGAACTCGCTGTTGATGGCGTCGGACAGCGTGAAGTCCAAGTGCTCCGAGGCCAGCCGGGGCATGGCGGCGCTGCTCCGGAGCCGCTGCGTCTTGGCCGCGTAGATGGTGCTGGCGGGCGCCGACGACAGCCCGTAGGACACCCGGCTGGTGCGTACGGGACTGGAGTACTGGCGGCTGGAGTAGCTGCTCCTGAGCGCGCCTCTCTCTCTCTCTCTCTCCCCGCCAAACATCTTCCTGTACGAGGAATGAGGCGCTGCTGCTCTGAACGACGACATGACGACCAGCTTTGTGGCTCGCTGGCCGCTTCACTGCTCTTTTATAGGCTCCATCCTATGCATATTAGGCACCAAAAGGGGCCAATCAGCATGCTTGGGCCGCGCCCCCATTTACGTCATCATGTGGTCCTCAGTGCAGTGAAGTCAACCTGCCGTGTTATGTTTTGTTGTTAGTGTATGACCAAGGTGTCAAACTCAAGGCCCGCGGGCCAAATCTGGCCCTCCGCGTCATTTTATCCAAAAAAAAAAATTATAATTTAATTTTTATTTTTTTTATAACTTTATAAAAAGTTTCTCGTGCGCACGAGATACATGTCTAAAAAATAAAAAAATAAAAATATATATTTTTTTAACTTTATAAAAAGTTTCTCCTACACAAGAGATACTTGTATAAAAAAAAAAAAAAAAAATTGTTTTTCTTTTTCTTTTTATAACTTTATACAAAGTTTCTCGTGCGCACGAGATACCTGTCTTTAAAAAAAAATTTATAATTATTTTTATTATAGTTTTTTTATAACTTTATAAAAAGTTTCTCGTGCAGACGAGATACATGTCTAAAAAAAAAAAAAATTAAATAAAAAAACATTTGAAATCCCCCCCACCCCCATGTCCCTTTAGGGGCTCCGTAGTAAGAAAATAAGAAAGTAAAGAAAAAAAATATAATGTATTTTATTGACACATATTATTTCCAGGCTTTTGCGGACCACATAAAATGACGTGGAGGGCCAGATTTGGCCCGCGGTCCTTGAGTTTGACACCTTGGTCATACACTAACAACAAAACATAACACGGCAGGTTGACTTCACTGCACTGAGGACCACATGATGACGTAAATGGGGGCGCGGCCCAAGCATGCGCACGAGAAACATTCTCTTTTTATAACTTTTTATAAAGTTATAAAAAAATAAAAAAATAAAAATAATTATATATATTTTTTTAGACATGTATCTCGTGCGCACGAGAAACTTTTTATAAATGTCTAAAAAAAATTAAAAAAAATTATAATTTAAAAAAATTTTTTTTTATAACTTTATAAAAAGTTTCTCGTGTGCACAAGAAACTTTTTATAAAGTTATATAAAAAAATAATAATTATAACTTTTTTTTTTTTTTTTATAACTTTATAAAAAGTTTCTCGTGCGACATGTCTAAAAAAAAAAAAAAATTATAAATTTTTTATTTTATTTCTTTTATAACTTTATAAAAAGTTTCTCGTGCACGAGATACATGTCTAAAAAAAAAAATAATTTAAAAAAATGAAATAAAATTAGAAAAAAAAATGTTTTCCCCCATGTCCCTTTAGGGGCTCCGTAGTAAGAAAATAAGAAAGTAAAGAAAAAAAATATAATGTATTTTATTGACACATATTATTTCCAGGCTTTTGCGGACCACATAAAATGACGTGGAGGGCCAGATTTGGCCCGCGGGCCTTGAGTTTGACACCTTGGTCATACACTAACAACAAAACATAACACGGCAGGTTGACTTGACTGCACTGAGGACCACATGATGACGTAAATGGGGGCACGGCCCAAGCATGCGCACGAGAAACATTCTCTTTTTATAACTTTTTATAAAGTTATAAAAAAATATATTAAAAAAATGAATACATTTTAATTGTTTTTTTTATTTATTTTTTTTAGACATGTATAAAAAGTTTCTCGGGCGCACGAGATACATGTCTAAAAAAAAAATATATATATAATTTTTTTTTTTTTTTATAACTTTATAAAAAGTTTCTCGTGCGCACGAGATACATGTCTAAAAAAAAAATTATAATTCTTTTTATTTTATTTTTTTTATAACTTTATAAAAAGTTTCTTGTGCACACGAGATACATGTCTAAAAAAAATTTTTTTTAAATAATAAAACAAATTAGAATTTTTTTTTTTCTTTTTTCCCCAATGTCCCTTTAGGGGCTCCGTAGTAAGAAAATAAGAAAGTAAGGACAAAAAATATAATGTATTTTATTGACATATTATTTCCAGGCTTTTGCGGACCACATAAAATGACGTGGAGGGCCAGATTTGGCCCGCGGGCCTTGAGTTTGACACCTTGGTCATACACTAACAACAAAACATAACACGGCAGGTTGACTTCACTGCACTGATGACCACATGATGACGTAAATGGGGGCGCGGCCCAAGCATGCGCACGAGAAACGTTCTCTTTTTATAACTTTTTATAAAGTTATAAAAAAAATTTAAAAAATTCTCGTGCGCACGAGAAACTTTTTATAAAGTTATAAAAAAAAAAATGTAAAAAATTATTATTTTTGAAAATTTTTTTTAGACATGTATAAAAAGTTTCTTGTGCGCACATGATGACGTAAATGAGGGCGCGGCCCAAGCACGCGCACGAGAAACGTTCTTTTTTTATAACTTTTTATAAAGTTATAAAAAAAAAATTATAATTTTTTTTTTTTTTTAGACATGTATCTCGTGCGCACGAGATAGTTTCTCGTGCGCATACCAAATCTGGCCCTCCACGTCATTTTATGTGGCCCGCAAAAGCCTGGAAATAATATGTGTCAATAAAATACATTATATTTTTTTTCTTTACTTTCTTATTTTCTTACTAAGGAGCCCCTAAAGGGGCATGGGGGAATTTTTAGTTTTTATAATTTGTTTATTTTTAAAAATTTTTTTAGACATGCACGAGAAACTTTTTTATAAAGTTATAAAAAAATAAAAAAATAATTTATAATTCGGTTCTATCCGGCCCGCGTGATGAGTTTGCTAAGTATAAAAATGAGCCAAAATTTTTGAATGAAAGAAACTGCTGTTTTAAATGTGTCCACTAGATGTCGCAATAGTAATTATTTGTATCTTTGTAGATGATGCTACGTATGTACAAAATAAACCACACGATGTTAGTGCACCAGTCAAGGAATATGATCAAACTACATAAATAACACCCTGTAATTTGGTTTCGATATTATTTTTTATTGTTGATAGATTGAAAATGAACACCAATGAGTTGACTGATGAACATTATCACATCATTTATTCAGGAAGTATAAATAACGACAAATAAAGATAGAATACTGCAACATGTAAGTGTAAAAAAAAACCAACAACGTTATGATTTGTACATTTTCAGAATGTGCTTGTTCTATTTTTAAACAAAGAAAACAATCTGAAGTTGTCTTTATTTTTAAGTTATTGTGCCGTGATTTTACCAGTCCGGCCCACAAGAAAATCACAGCTCCCCTGTCACAGTAGTGCAAAATTACTATTTTTGCACCAAAGCCGTACGAAATATGCAAACACAAGGGAGTGTGTACTATGCTGTCGCACACTTCACACAAAGCACAGAGAGATATGACAGTCAGGAAGATAAAAACTCAAAAGATTGAGTGAATGATCATATTTATTCTGTACATTATTTTGAGTAATTCATGTAAAGTACATATTATAACAAGAAGGACCTTGTTTAGACACAGTCCTGTCTCGTGGATCAGGTGGGTCAATCCTCCCCTTGGCCTTAGCAATAACATCTCATTTGACAAATTGCATTGGTGTGCTGCGAGCGTAGCAACACATGTGAGTGTCAGGAGTTGCAAAATGACTTGTGACTAAAAATAACTCTCTCCAGTTGACTTTTTTAACGTTTGTGTTACCTTATCGAGCTGGGGGGGGGGGGGTCACCCAGCGCTGGACTGCAGGAGTGCAAACATCACTGACTACGTTTCCATGAACTAAATTACAAAACCCAAAAGCAGTGAAGTTGTCACGTTGTGTAAATGGTAAATAAAAAGAGAATACAACAAATCCTTTTCAACTTATATTCAATTGAATAGACTGCAAAGACAAGATATTTAACGTTCACACTGAGAAAGTTGTTTTTTTTTGCAAACAATCATGAACTTAGAATTTAATGGCAGCAACACATTGCAAAAAAGGCATGTTCACCACTGTGTTACATGGCCTTTCCTTTTAACAACACTCAGTAAAGGTTTGGGAACTGAGGAGGAAGGCCAGTCTAGTATCCGCACTCTTTTACGATGAAGCCGCGCTGTTGTAACACGTGCAGAATGTGGCTTGGCATTGTCGTGCTGAAATAAGCAGGGGCGTCCATGAAAAAGACGTTGCTTGGATGGCAACATATGTTGTTTTTCAGCATTAATGGTGCCTTCACAGACGTGTAAGTTACCCATGCCTTGGGCACTAATTAAAGTTAAAGTACCAATGATTGTCACACACAGGCCTGGCCCTAACCAATCTGGCGCCCTAGGCAAGATTTTAGGTGGCGCCCATGCCGCCCCCCCCCCCACTTCGGCAGTGAAGTGTATATACTCACAAGAAACCGAGTAGCTTTGTCTTTGACCTTTTTTTTTTTACTTAAAGAAAGCAAATTAACATATTATATGAGAATGTTATGTCATGATTATCTTTAACCAAATCACAGCAGTGCTCAAATTAAAAAACAGCATTCCCTCTCATGTGATATTGCTTAATTAACATTAATGATGTGCACTTTAACAACTAGGCTTACAACTATACCTAATATATAAAGGGGTGGAAAAGTGACTATTACCTGCAGGGCAAACATTAGCTAACCAGAAGGCAATAACAATGTAAACAAAAAACACCTGCTTAAAAGATCTAATACAAATGTCCCCGAGGAATGTAAGGTGGGAGTACTGTAATTACCTAACGTTACATTATTATTTTCCATAACAATTTAGCCCCCTCCACAATATTAACCCGACGTTAAAACAGAACTAGCTATTTATTGATTAGCAATTGCCGAATCATGTAACATTAGCTTAATGCTAAAAAGCCAGGTTACTATCACATTCTGTAACAGACAAATAATTTCATGTAGGCTAACGTTACCTACCTGCTACCTCTGTCTTTTTCTCGTTTCTCCTCTTCTTTTCTCTTTTTTCTTCCCTGGGCACCTGACAGTTTTGGCCGTTTTGACATCTTGTGTTGATTTTTTGATGTGGTAAGAGTCATGATACGGGAAGGGAGGGGGCGCACCGTGCGGGGGGGGGGGGGGGGGGGGGGGGTAATGTTGTAACAAATAATATTTCTATTAAATAGGCTTTACTTTGCATTTTAATTAATGTGGGATTATTTTTTGTATTTAGAAATAATAGTACCAACTTTTTTTTTTTTCTCCAACATTTGTGGCACTGGCGTGGCGCCCCCTGATGGACGGCGCCCTTAGCATTTGCCTATACGGCCTGTGCCACGGGCCGGCCCTGGTCACACACACACTAGGTGTGGTGAAATTTGTCCTCTGCATTTGACCCATCACCCTTGTTCACCCCCTGGGAGGTGAGGGGAGCAGTGAGCAGCAGCGGTGGCCGCGCCCGGGAAAGTAATACACCCCCATACCATCACAGATGCTGGCTTTTGAAAAAAAAAATTAAGTTTCCCAGTTCGAAGATTAAATATCTTGTCTTTGCAGTCTATTCAATTGAATATAAGTTGAAAAGGATTTGTTGTATTCTCTTTTTATTTACCATTTACACAACGTGACAACTTCACAGTTTTTGGGTTTTGTATCATACCTGCTTCCGAGTTATACTCTGCACATTGAGACTGGCGCATGCGCGACACGAAGGGTCCCCTCCGGCGTGTACACCCACTCGAGAGATCTGGTTTTCAGCCGCATAATCCCGGTGTGTAAGTCCAACTTTACAAAAATCGGACACGATCGGATGAAGGTGCTTGCGTGGGTAGTAGGAGGCTTATTCAGAGTCAAACCATTTGACAAATTGGACTAATTTAGTGCATGGACATGTACTGACTGTATCACGCATACAAGGGGGCCCGTACAGGGGTGTACTCAAGTGAGAAAACAGTGCAACCCCTTTGCATGAACTGAAAATGGGCATTCACATGGTCAACCCCCTAGGAAGCAGAAGGGAGGTGTGTGTTGTGCACAAATTCCTGCTCCCAGGCCTCTTTATGAAGCGGCCCTGCCAGTATTGCTTGCAGAGCCAGGCGGGGATTGTGTATTGCTGACTTGTCAGCTAACAAAGGAAAGAGAATGCAGGCAGTCGGCGCTAATTATTGTTTGTTTGCCACCCCTGCGTTTGGTTGGGTCACTGTTAGGGACAAATTGTTTTCATTCCATGCAGGGAGAATTAGGGACCTCTGCCATGAAGGTGGTTGTTTGGGCTATTGTACTCTAGAATTCAAGCTTACCGGTATGTCAAAGCATTTCTACAAACCCCGTTTCCATATGAGTTGGGAAATTGTGTTAGATGTAAATATAAACGGAATACAATGATTTGCAAATCCTTTTCAAGCCATATTCAATAAATGCACTACAAAGACAACATATTTGATGTTCAAACTCATAAACTTTTTTTTTTTTTTGCAAATATTAATTAACTTAGAATTTCATGGCTGCAACACGTGCCAAAGTAGTTGGGAAAGGGCATGTTCACCACTGTGTTACATGGCCTTTCCTTTTAACAACACTCAGTAAAGGTTTGGGAAGTGAGGAGACACATTTTTGAAGTGGAATTCTTTCCCATTCTTGCTTGATGTACAGCTTAAGTTGTTCAACAGTCCGGGGGTCTCCCTTCTGCTATTTTAGGTGCCAAACATTTTCAATGGGAGACAGGTCTGGACTACAGGCAGGCCAGTCTAGTACCCGCACTCTTTTACTATGAAGCCACGTTGATGTAACACGTGGCTTGGCATTGTCTTGCTGAAATAAGCAGGGGCGTCCATGGTAACGTTGCTCGGATGGCAACATATGTTGCTCCAAAAGCTGTATGTACCTTTCAGCATTAATGGTGCCTTCACAGATGTGTAAGTTACCCATGTCTTGGGCACTAATACACCCCCATACCATCACACATGCTGCCTTTTACACTTTGCGCCTAGAACAATCCGGATGGTTCTTTTCCTCTTTGGTCCGGAGGACACGACGTCCACATTTTCCAAAGACAATTTGAAATGTGGACTCGTCAGACCACAGAACACTTTTCCACTTTGCATCAGTCCATCTTAGATGAGCTCAGGCCCAGCGAAGCCGACGGCGTTTCTGGGTGTTGTTGATAAACGGTTTTCGCCTTGCATAGGAGAGTTTTAACTTGCACTTACAAATGTAGCGACCAACTGTAGTTACTGACAGTGGGTTTCTGAAGTGTTCCTGAGCCCATGTGGTGATATCCTTTACACACTGATGTGGCTTGTTGATGCAGTACAGCCTGAGGGATGGAAGGTCACGGGCTTAGCTGCTTACGTGCAGTGATTTCTCCACATTCTCTGAACCTTTTGATGATATTACGGAGCGTAGATGGTGAAATCCCTAAATTCCTTGCAGTAGCTGGTTGAGAAAGGTTTTTCTTAAACTGTTCAACAATTTGCTCAGGCATTTGTTGACAAAGTGGTGACCCTCGCCCCGTCCTTGTTTGTGAATGACTGAGCATTTCATGGAATCTACTTTTATACCCAATCATGGCACCCACCTGTTCCCAATTAGCCTGTTCACCTGTGGGATGTTCCAAATAAGTGTTTGATGAGCATTCCTCAACTTTATCAGTATTTATTGCCACCTTTCCCAACTTCTTTGTCACGTGTTGCTGCCATCAAATTCTAAAGTTAATGTTTATCAGTTTGAACATCAAATATGTTGTCTTTGTAGCATATTCAACTGAATATGGCTTGAAAATGATTTGCAAATCATTGTATTCCATTTATATTTACATCTAACACAATTTCCCAACTCATATGGAAACGGGGTCTGTATATAAATGTCGGCCTTGGCAGAGGAACTGATTCCAATTCTAGTTCCTCAGCAGTGCCTTAGGAAACCTCCGTCAGTGTGCAGCAGGACAAATGCAAAAGTCATAAGTTCTGTGCGTTATTACTTGAAAAACCGCCTCCATCGAGTCCAGCAAAAAGCCCCCTTTGTTTTTATCTCCCATGATGTCTAATCAGCCCGACCTCTACACCCCCCTACCCCCCCAGCCCCCAGCCCTAAGCACCCGGTTGTCATAGCAATCATTGCCAACTGTATTCAACAGAGCTCAGAAAGAGGGGCTGCCCTGCTCAGCACAGCCAAATTAGGCAAATCCAAAAGTGAGGATATACAAATCCACACCATGGGGGTGTCTATCGGTAATGTGGCATGTAGTTTAAATGAACTAGCTTATTGCTGCTCTATCTGTAATGTTTTCAGTGCAGGTTTCTTGGAAAAGTGTGCAAATTATAAAAAAGAGCACATTCATTATGAGGAATGGCCTTTTTGACTGTTAAAGCAATCGAGGAAGGAGGCTTTTCTCTAAATCACCATAGTGACAGACCAAAGCCTTGGATGGAATCCAAAATGGTCACTTTATAACGACTGCGCTCTTGTTCTCTCAATGAATGTGTGTGTGGTGGGGCCTGGGGGTTTAGTGGTTGAAGGAGCCACAGCCTGACTACACCACACTTTTCCCCCTGGAGGAATAAGTTCCCGGTAGTAGCATTAGCAATAAGTAGGGATGATGTTCGAAACCGGTTCTCCCGGTTGTTCGATAAGAAAAGAACCGATTCCATGGACTCGAATCGAGGCCACTATAGTAAAGAAAAAGAGTTGGTTCTTTATTCGAATCCCTGGGAACGAATCCCTTTTTTTTTTTACTAGGAAATGCCCTGTGGCACGTCCCAGGAAATGACGTAGCTCAGTCATTAGGCAGCAGATACAGAAAGCAGCAACAACAATGGACCGGTAAAAACGCCTCATTTTACAAAAAAATACGACGAGGAAACGGCTATCTGCAATTATTGCCAGGCTTCGCTCTCATGTAAGGGGGGAAGTAAAACAAGCATGTTGAAACATGTTCAGGCTGCACATAACCTGAACGTTAGAGAAAGGTGTCGTGGAGAAGCAGCGACAAAGCACGCTCCTCTTCAACCTGCAGCGCCAATTCCAGTGATAGTGCTGGTGAGTAACTAACGTTAAGTGTTGCCGGTTAATTTCCATATCTGCTCACTCGTCGCCTTTAGGCAAAAATAACATTACCTCGTATGTCAATCCAGGATTGCAGTAACGTTAGCTGGACTAACGTTACTTAAGCATAGTCAGTGGCTAACAGTAACGTTAACGTTAGCCTTTTTGTATGTGTCTGATAACGTTAACGTTATCTTGTAGCCTACACCAGTGGTCCCCAACCACCGGTCCGTGGATCGATTGGTACCGGGTCGCACAAGAAATAAAAAAATATAAATATATTTTTATTTTTTTTATTTCTATTTTTAAATTAAATCAACATAAAAAACACAAGATACACTTACAATTAGTGCACCAATCCAAAAACCTCCCTCCCCCATTTACACTCATTCACACAAAAGGTTTGTTTCTTTCTGTTATTAATATTTCTGGTTCCTACATTATATATCAATATAAATCAATACAGTTTGCAAGGGATACAGTCCGTAAGCACACATGATTGTATTTTTTTATGACAAAAAACAAACAAAACCATACCTTGGGTAACAACAGTCAATATTTATTTATTTTATTTTATTTTTTTAGGGGGGTAACAACAGTCAATATTTATTTAATTTTTATTTTTTTACGTATAAAATAAAAGTGAGCTTTTGTTAAACCAAATATTGTGTTTTTTTCCCATAAACAACCTATCTGGATTCGATAAGAGAATCGATAAGGAATCGGTTCAATAAGAGGATTCGATAATGGGCTCGAACTCGATAATTTCTTATCAAACATCATCCCTAGCAATAAGTCAGTAAAAAAAAACAGGTTCATTTCGCGATTTAGTAAAAAAGCCAGCTTGTCACTTTGCATCACATCGAGTGTCAATTGCATATGGCTGGTAACTTCCGGGAGCATCACCCTAACTCAATGACAGCTGCAGCTGACGCCCTCCTCAATGTACCCTCTCCGCTACAGAAACCATCAAGTAGGAAGACAGTAAATAACATTTACATAATTGACTTTACTTCTCCATAACGCATTGACAATAAAGTCCATTTACCGATAGCCTACGGGAATCAAGACCATGTTGTCTTCATGTTTAGAAGTCACATGCTCTGCTGTTGCCAACCTTATGAAAGTCCTCAAAGCTGCTGAAGGCATGAGCAGTACTTGGTCTAAACACTAATAATGTTATCACATTTGTTATCCATGCATGATAAGGGTAAATAGAAATGGCACTTGTATGAATAGAGCAATATTTTATTGACTCATTTACATATTTATACAATATAACATCACATTTTGTCACTTATCAGTCCTTAGCTATAAACCTTCATTATTAGTTGATATTTTATACTGTATAGTATCAAAGAAACATAAAAAAAACAAGGCGGTGTAATGGAATAAACATGACCATAAAGCTTGGTTAATATTTTGGCAGAATTGTGTATTATAAGGAAATGTATCACAAACATTTCTCCAAAAATGTTGTTAAATAATCAAGGGTAAGACTAGTTCTAGTCATAGAATGAGGCAGTACTGCCCACATCTCACATGCGATGATGCATCTAAAGAGTCTTGTGACTGCAGTACTGCCCTTGTACCACCAGATGTTCCTCTTGCTACTTCCCCAGTTAAGGAGGACTCCCCTACCTCAGGGTGCACTTTTCTGTCTGGCACTCTAAACTCCACTGACACAAATGAAGAAAGGCTTCCGTTCTTATTTGCCCAAGTTTTGGAGGTGTCGATAGTTGGCGACACCCTGAAGCCTTGCTCTTCCAAGCTGCTCGTATCGTTGCTCCTGCTTGTGTCACTGGCATCCTCTGGGAAAGGGTCTGAATCACTTCCATGGGGCATGGTGAAGTAGCAGCACCTTGGAGGTTGAGGCTTGGCCATCTCTTCCAGCTCTGATGAGGATATAACTGTGAGAGGGGTGTGCTGACTAGCAAGGTGAGTCGAAGAGTCCTCACTTGAGTTCTCTTGAGTTGAGCTGCTGTCCAAATCCTGATACATGCCTTGAGAAACTGGAGGCGAATTCCTTATGAGGTGATTTTCCTTGAGCAGCCATCTACCTTCGTCAATCAAGACGCCGTCATTGAGGTCTTGGGGCTGTTCTGACTCAGTCACTGGGTCGCTATCCAATTTTGATGTGTTTACTTTGCTACAATAAGACAGAACCTCTCTGGAGGCTTTAGTGAAGGAGTCACAAGAAGATATACTTCCTCCGCTTTGTACACCGTTTGAATTATTTGCCATGGACACTTTGGAGTTTTTCCCCAGATTCGCTCCCTCAGAAGCTTCTTCACTACTCTCCGAAACTATGTCTACAGAGTCCTGACTTTGATATCCACCACTGTCCAAACTTTCTGGTCTGTAGTCGGACAAATCAGAGGTTATTGGGCTCGGAAGGCATGTTGAACCATACAAACAATCCCTTTGGTTCTCAGGAATAAGAGTTTGCTTTGTTTCAGCGATTTGAGCACGATCCGGCTCTATCCTAATGTTGCCACGATCGTCATAGGTAAATATGAGCGAGGAAGACTGCAACGCAGAGTTGACAAAGTCCAGGAGTTCTTGTGATATTTCGACTGGGTGGCTTAGGCTGTTGCTTCTACCTTGATGATGCAGCTGTGCGTGGTTAAAAGAATCATTTGCATTAGCTGCATCCTCCTCACAGTGCTCATCAGACAAATACTTCAGATATGATTCCTTGCTATTTTCAACTTCCACGTTTGCCTCCATGCTTCCATTCTCGTCTATCTCACTGGATTGTGGACTTTTTCTAAAGGTTTCATCAGAGACACTTCCTGTGTTGTCCAACTCTTCATTTGGTTCTTTGCCAAATCCCTCATTTAAATATTCAACATTATCTTCACCATCTGTCCTCTCCACTTGAGTTTGCGTCTGATTAGACATTTCCACTTCCTCGACAGCTATGATCCCTTCTGCAGATTCGTCCTCTGCCTCTTTATCTTCAACTTGCTTTTCTATCTGTTCTGATACAACAGGATTAATTTCTTCTTCATCTGGTAAAGGTTCAGGGGTGTGACTATTATCATGGCAGTCCTCCCTAATGAGTTCAGTTTCTACCTCCTCTGTGTTTTCTTTTTGCACTTTTTCGTTGTCCACTTTTTCAATCATCTCGACAAGATCTCCCACACGTTCTGCCTTGATGTCTTCAACCTGCTTTTCTACTTCGTATACCTCATATGTGTCTTCTCTCCATTCCTCGTTACTCCCCTCATCATCCTGTGCCACCACATCGTTCCCCTTGTCTTCTTTTTCAGCTTTACACTCATCCGTCTCAACACCACCCTCTCCTGCTTCCTGATGTTCCTTATCTGTTGTTCCATCCTCTGAATCAGCTACATCTGCTTTTTGCTCCTCTTCTTCCTCATCTGATTGTTCTTCTTGTCCTGTGTTTGCTTCACTTTCTTTACTTACTGCTTCCTCTTCTGTGTCCCCTTCACTTTGTTTTAATTTAGTCTCCCTTCCATCATGATCTTTCTCTCCTTGAACCACTGCCTTCTCATTCTCCATCATGTGGTCTTCTTCTCCCTTTACCAGTGCCACATTTTTCTCGTCTACTGAGGATTCATCTGTCTCTATTTGCAATACTTCGGATTCTTCTGCATTTTGGCCTCCTTTCTTAACTCGTTCTTCTTCAGACTGAACCATCATCCCCCCAGTGTTATCTTTACCAGTTGGGTTTTCATTGTAGCAAGCATTATCAAAACATTGTTTTGATTCAGTGTCACAGTCTAGCACAACCGACTCCATACCTGGGTGGTTTGTTTGATTACATTGTTGTTTCAAAGGTAAAATTGTTCCTTGGCGAATTGCTGAAGAAATCTCTGCTCTGAGTTCATACGGCATACTCAGCTCCTTCATTAGCTCATCAAGACCCAAACCCCAGACTTCAAATGCATCCCTCTCACAAACTGCATTTTTGGCTTCTAGAACTTTGGCAAGAGATTCGGTCTCCATATTTTCAGTTAAAGTCTGGAAATCTGTCCAGCACTTAATTAGCTCCGAAGACGCTCCACTGTGCAAATCAGTCAGTCTTGCAAGTTGCTCATTCCGGTCCTCGATGGCAGAGATGTCTTGCAGGGATTTCACAATAAACAAGGCCTCAGGGACGACATTGTCCGCTAAAATGTCTCTCACAGCACTCACTAACAAGAATGACAAGAAGGCATTGAATGAAGAGCCAAACAATGAAGCCACATTTGATGAGAAATCAAGTGGACTGACCAATTTGTGGGTGGACTGAATTGACAAACAAAGTTGCTGCAGGACAGTTGTTATATCTTTATTTGGCCATTTGGGTGACTCATTGTCCGTTGAATGGGTTGATTTAAAACATTGATTTGACCCTATGCAATTTGTTTGGTGGACGGATTCGAATGTGTCACTTAGTACCGAATCACCTCTCAGCTTCTGTTCATTTGGCCCCCGTGTAATTGTTTGCCCTCTAAGCGAAACCGATAGACAAGGAGACAACTTTGTCAAATCATTACAATGTGACTTATAGTAGTCTTGCGGGTCGTTCTGGGTTTGGTTGTTTTCCTCCATTTCTGAATCACAACCTATCTGAAATAATACCTTTGTTTGTGAGTCCGTCTCAACTGTGGTTGCCTTCTCAATGTACGCCACTGGGTCTGGAGTAACCTCCTCTAACCAGTTCTCAACATATTGGTGTATTTCGGAGGGGGTTGGATTAAAAGAAGCCTTTGAAACATTCTGGCTCAACTCTAAGGATGATATCCTTTTGCCCTTCGTGGATTTGGTCTTTTTTCTTGAACCAAATGACTTTTGGAGCTTTAAAAGATCTGAAACGTTCTTTTTCATCACAGGCCTTACCGACGGGGTATTGACATTGTGACCGTTATCCTTAGCAGCTTTATTGTTGTTGTGTTCCTCGGTTGAAGCTCTAAATGATGATTCTGATTCCTTTTCATGTCTATTTGTCCGGTCTACTTTACGGTTTAGACCACTTTTAGCACTTTCTGATGAACTGTTTTTCGCTCCACCAACATGGCTACCGATCTTGTCAGTTGATAGATTTGTGCCTTGCTTTGTCAGTCTGCCAGAGCTGTCATACTTTTTACCAGCTAAACCTGACTGTGAGGCCTTTTTGGTATCTGTATTTTTCTGGAGCTTATGTGGTGGGACATTTTCAGTTTTGTTTTCATTCTTAGACGTAGAAGAAATACTGTTTGCCAGTGGCTCTGACGACAATGATAGCATCTCCTCTTTCTGTCTTTGGAGTGAGTCAGCAGTCTGTTGCTGCCTGCTAAAGTCAATTTCATTGCTGGAAGTTGGCCCTGAGGCAGTGGACGGATTGCTTTGTGGTCCTTCTGATGAACAATGCCAAGGTTCATCTTCTTCACCAGACCCCTCCTTTACAAGGTAATTATTGTAGCAGCCTTGACTCTCATAAATATGCATCACAGTCTCTCTAACATCCAAGCCAGTATTTTCTATCTTAAGAACCTCTGCAACTCCTGTGGACTTGTGGAAAGAGGTGTTGTTGAATGAATGTTTTAGAACAGACTTCCGGTGCTTTGGAACAGGTTGGGTGTTGCTGCCCTGTCTTACTATGCAGTATCCCTCAGCTGTGTGTCCTTCAGCAGTCCTCTTTGTACAGGAATAATGGCCAAATGTGCTCTCTTGCACCCCAGTGTCAGTCAGCATCTTCACACTCTCAACAGACGGCTGCTTCTGCACACGACAAGGACCTGGAGTAGGAGTTCGTCTATAACATTTTCTTGCAACTTTTGATTCCTCGCTGTCATTAAAACTAACATCTTCATTTGTGGAAGGCTGATTTTCCTTTTTCTCCCCATCTTTACATATATTTGAGGGTTCGTTGGCAACATAGATGTTTGAGTCAGGTGAAATGTTGCCTGACTCTGTTACTAAGGTACGAACTGTCCTCCTGGGGCGGCTGACCGTGGTGGTCCAGTGGAGCACTTCCTCCTCCTTGATGGTCAGGCGCACTTTCATCTCCACTGTCATGCTGCCGTCTTGATTCACTCGGAAAGATTTCTCGATGTCGTCGTCCAGAGGTAAAATGCAGGCGTGGTGCTCGTTGTCCGCCCTTGTGGTCCCGCACGCCTCCAGGCACGTACTTCTAAATCTAGATCCAGAGCAAAGATTCCGACTGTCCGTACTTCCGTTTCGAGATTTGTTTATCTGGTTGATGATATATTGCTCAGATGATAAGGAAAAGTTTCTGGAGCGTCTTCCACCGGAAAGTAATTTGTTGTTGTCTTTATTGGGCAATTGGGTAGTGAAAGATGGGAAAGAAGAAAGGATAGATGGTTATCACTCTGCTGATAATATCATTATTATCAGCTGTTTGACCATTTCAGCTGCAATTAGTCAACATTAGCATAAAGCTGTTAAAGGGGAACTGCACTTTTTTTCAAAATTTTGCCTATCCTTCACAATCATTATGAGAGACAAAACGACTGATGTATTTTTTTTAATGCATTCTAACTTGTAAACAAATGTAAATAAAAGTCCGCCTGCAATGGAGCCGATAGGATGTTCTCTATTCAGACCCCCAAAATTGCTCTTAAAACCATCCAAAAAATGCCGACAATACTCCATTTACATTTCGTGATTTGAATGTTAACCAAGTATTAGTGATATCGTTTTTATAAGCGCTAACACTGACAGACTATTTTTAGCGGCGACGTGGTCAGAGGGAGCTAACCGCTTGTGCTGCTATGTTGACATCATCGGCTGGTGAGCTGCTTTCTCGCCTCGCAGCTGGTGAAAGTTTATTTTAGATCATAAATAACGCCACTCACCCGGATAGTAGAAGGATGACGGCAAAATCTGCCGAGTTGGTCAACTTTGGCATCTAATTTAGACCCAGGAATGGCGAGAAAGACACAAAAAGACGCTCAGTTCCACCCCCCTTTTTTCATCACGATGATTATGAGTCCTTCTTCATCTAAAAACCTACTCAGTGGCCTAGTGGTTAGAGTGTCCGCCCTGAGATTGGTAGGTTGTGAGTTCAAATCCCGGCCGGGTCATACCAAAGACTATAAAAATGGGACCCATTACCTCCCTGCTTGGCACTCAGCATCAAGGGTTGGAATTGGGGGTTAAATCACTAAAAAATTATTCCCGGGCGCGGCTACGCTGCTGCCCACTGCTCCCCTCACCTCCCAGGGGGTGATCAAGGGGATGAGTCAAATGCAGAGGACAAATGTCACCACACCTAGTGTGTGTGTGACTATCATTGGTACTTTAACTTTAACTTTAACTTTAAATGGGAAGTTTATTCTAGATCATAAATCATGCATCTCACCTGGACAGAACACGTCTGAGTAGGTATTCCGACAAAAAAATCTAAATGGGAATACATGTATATTAGCAGTCGGCATCCTAATGACAGCACACTTTGTACAGTAAGTGACGTTTTATTACGTTTGTTGGCTCCCATAAAGTCTGCAGTGAATAGTATTGATTGATTGATTGAAACTTTTATTAGTAGATTGCACAGTGAAGTACATATTCCGTACAATTGACCACTAAATGGTAACACCCCAATAAGTTTTTCAACTTGTTTAAGTCGGGGTCCACTTAAATTGATTCATGATACAGATATATACTATCATCATAATACAGTCATAACACAAGATAATCATCAGAGTATATACATTGAATTATTTACATTATTTACAATTCGGGGTGTGGGGTATGGAGGAGGGGGGGGTAGGTTTGGTTGGTATCAACACTTCAGTCATCAACAATTGCATCATCAGAGAAATGGACATTGGAACAGTGTAGGACTGACTTGGTAGGATATGTACAGCAAGTAGTGGACATAGAGAGAGAGATCAGAAAGTATAAGAAAAAGTGTCTACATTTCATTATTTACAATCCGAAGAGGTATGATGTGGAAGGGAGGGTGTTAGTTTAAGGTTGAAGTTGCCTGGAGGTGTTGTTTTAGTGCGGTTTTGAAGGAGGATAGAGATGCCCTTTCTTAGTAATCATTGATGTTGTTGAAAACCGAACGCCGTGATGGATTTTTGAAATGAATGCGCCGCTAAATGCTTAAAATTATCAAAATACGTAAATATTACATGTTATTATGAATTGTGCCTGTGACTACATTAAATATGAATGAATGAATGAATGATCTTTATTGTCATTGTGCATGTACAGGTACAGGTCCAACGAAATGTAGGTTGCTTCCCTAAGGTGCTTTGCATTTTAAAAAAAAAGAAAAAACCACACAATATACAAAAACAACACAATATACACAATATGCAATATGGCCTAGGACCACTCTAAGAGGCAATGTAAAAAAAACGAGACAGTAAAAAGTATAAAGTGACTAGTGAACTGACTAGAGAGGAGTAATGCTGGTTCCCAGTGTGCTGAGGGGGTGGGAGTCAGCATTTCCTACCTCCTATGCTGTGCAGGCATTTTGTTTTGGATTAATATGTAAATAAATATGATAAATATTGTCCAGTTGGCATGTAATCGCTGATTGCACAGTCCCGGATCGTGATTGACCGGTGGCTTCCTCATGTTGCACGTGAGGGAGTTTTTATTTTATTTTTAATTTGTTTTATTTTTACATTCCAGCTGCGTTTAGTGCAGTTATGGCCCGGGGGTAGAAACTGTTCTTAAATATATACTGATAGTGTGTATATAAAACTTTGATAGAGGTTTTTGGATGTTTATTAGAGCGTTTTCAATCAATCAATCAATGTTTGCTTATATGGCCCTAAATCACGAGTGTCTCAAAGGGCTGCACAAGCCACAACGACATCCTCAGCTCAGAATAGTTTTATAGGCAGAATAGAGCGACTCCGTTGGGCTCCATTGTAAGCGAACTTTTGATCGCATTTATTTACTAGTTAGAATGCATTAAAAAAAAGAAAAACATTTGTTTTACATAAGGACTGTGAATGATAGGGAACATTCCAAAAAAAAGAATGGTGGCAATGTCTCCAAAAATAAACTGTCATGGTCTTTTCGAACAGTATTCTTGTTCTCGGACTTTTGATTTTTTTTTTTGTAACTACACTACCGTTCAAAAGTTTGGGGTCACCCAAACAATTTTGTGTTTGAGCCTTCATTTCTAAGAACAAGAATAGACTGTCGAGTTTCAGATGAAAGTTCTCTTTTTCTGGCCATTTTGAGCGTTGAATTGAGCCCACAAATGTGATGCTCCAGAAAGTCAATCTGCTCAAAGGAAGGTCAGTTTTGTAGCTTCTGTAACGAGCTCAACTGTTTTCAGATGTGTGAACATGATTGCACAAGGGTTTTCTAATCATCAATTAGCCTTCTGAGCCAATGAGCAAACACATTGTACCATTAGAACACTGGAGTGATAGTTGCTGGAAATGGGCCTCTATACACCTATGTAGATATTGCACCAAAAAGCAGACATTTGCAGCTAGAATAGTCATTTACCACATTAGCAATGTATAGAGTGTATTTCTTTCAAGTTAAGACTAGTTTAAAGTTATCTTCATTGAAAAGTACAGTGCTTTTCCTTCAAAAATAAGGACATTTCAATGTGACCCCAAACTTTTGAACGGTAGTGTATAATATTTACATCATCGAAACATAATAATGTTGGATATGTTTACGACCCACATGACTGTGACTTGATACTTACGAGCTTGAGGCTGTTGCGTAGATGCTTGCACTGCTTCCATAAACATCGCCTGGACCGTCTGGCTTGTCCCATGAAAGCTGTGATTGCCTATCATGAATGGCTCATTGCCTGCTGCCACAATGAATCCAGAGCACAAGATCAGGGCTGCCAGACCGCCAATCTGGAAGAAAAAAAAGTCAAAATACCTCCTGGGAGTCATCACTGAAGGTTACCTGAGAAATGAAGTGAAATGTCATGAAGATACGCACTCTTCTACCGTCAACAGAGTAGAGTTTCAGCACCGGAAACTGCAAAATCTGGGAGAGGTAGTCCAGCAGAGCGTCAAAGGTCGGCGCCGTGCGTTTCTGCAGCACAATCGTGCGTCTAAGTGTAGGATCCTTGTTCCTGATGACCACCAGCCTCTTTGGAGTTCTCACGGCCACACGTCGTGCCACTTTTGCCGGCCTGTTGCCAGTTCCGTCCCCCTGGCGCCTCCACCGCCCCGCAATGAAGGCTCTCGGGGTGTTCCAGGGTACCTGCCGTCGGCTCACCTCCTCCAGGTTAAGAGGCTTGACCCGCCTCTGGTCGGAACAAAGATAGCAGCCCCCGTCCTGTAAATCATCCAATCCCTTTACAAAGTGTGTCCCTCGAGGAGTGGTGATGGTCCGCACCCCAAAGGGCAGAGGCACTTTTTTGGATAGGGTGTCAAGGAGGGCGTCGAATGTCTTGAAGGTGCGGCCATTTATAACCATGCGGTGCCCGCTGAATTTATGATCGCCGCTTTTGTAAAAGCATAGCCGCTTAGGGACTGAGGGGTCCGACGTGGGCTGTACTGATCGGGAGGGTAATGTGTGCCCGCTGGCCGAGGAAACCCTCTGCAGGGACTTGTCCTGTGTGGGCGTGTTGTTCATGTTGAGTGACTGTGGAGACGACACACAACATTTTTGACATGAATATTGCACTCAGAAATATTGTGTTCAATACTGTCAACATTAGGGACGCCTGCACAATCTAATACAAGAGCTGGATGGTCAGCGCCTGAGCGCTGCGGCCGACCATCATGACCTCGCACTCCCTTCCCTCTGTTGCTAGATATCTGGAGATGTACGTTATAATATGTATATGTGCTTTGCTATGGAGGTTTTTTCCCACTCCCTTAGGACCCCAGTCTAGATTGTATTTTTTTACTCATCCTCCCCGAGCGTTTTACCTTTTTCCCATCTTTTACGGGGCCCCTTGTGGCGACCCATCAGCGTTCCTGTTCTGTAACCCTGTACACTGTTTGTTTGTCTAATCTTGAACAGGTTTGTACTGAAAACAAAGTTCTGTTGTACTTGTGCAATGACAACAAAGACCTATCTATCTATCTATCTATCTATCTATCTATCTATCTATCTATCTATCTATCTATCTATCTATCTATCTATCTATCTATCTATCTATCTATCTATCTATCTATCTATCTATCTATCTATCTATCTATCTATCTATCTATCTATCTATCTATCTATCTATCTATCTATCTATCTATCTATCTATCTATCTATCTATCTATCTATCTATCTATCTATCTATCTATCTATCCATCTATCTAATATCGATGTAATCATAGTAGTATCGACTAGATACGCTCCTGTACTTGGTATCATTACAGTGGATGTCAGGTGTAGATCCACCAATGGCATTTGTTTACATTGTGACGCCGGTGAGCTGCGGTGTGTAGTGAAGCATGTTTAGCTATTCCTCGTCCTGCTGTGATAATGTTACTTGTAAGAAACTTACTTTATTTGTCGCCATGGAGGCGAGGATTAGCCGCTAGCTAGCTAGCCATGTCTTACGGCACCTCTTCCTGAGGGTGTTTCAGTGTTATAGTTTCACCTTTATCATTAGTTTTTAAGCCAAAGTGCGTCCATTCTCCCTTTTCTGTCTACACACTGTGTTTGCTTGTAAGTACTCTGTGTGTGTGTGCGCTGTCGAACATGCTTGTCTGCTCGTAAAACCAACAATGACACGACGTGACGACGGCAGGGGGGTGGGGAACCGGTGCTTTTTAGATGCGGTATAGTACCGAATATGATTCATTAGTATCGCGGTACTATACCGTACAACCCTAAAAACAATAGAACCGCAAATCTTTTTTATTGCAACCAAGTCTGGCTATTCAGTCTAGTATAAGCAACACAATATATAAGATGAAACATAATTTAACATTGTTTGGATTTGGAAGTCAACCAATTATTTATATGTTTAACTTTGTAGATTCCACTTACCGTATTTTCCGGACTATAAGTGGCAGTTTTTTTCATAGTTTGGCCGGGGGTGCGACTTATACTCAGGAGCGACTTATGTGTGAAATGATGAACACATTAGCGTAAAATATCCAATAATATTATTGATGTCATTCACGTAAGAGACTAGGCGTATAAGATTTCATGGGATTTAGCGATTAGGAGTGACAGATTGTTTGGTAAACGTATAGCATGTTCTATATGTTATAGTTATTTGAATGACTCTTACCATAATATGTTACGTTAACATAGCAGTTGGTTATTTATGCCTCATATAACGTACACTTATTCAGCCTGTTGTTCACTATTCTTTAGACATTTTAAATTGCCTTTCAAATGTCTATTCTTGCTGTTGGCTTTTATCAAATACATTTCCCCAAAAATGCGACTTATACTCCAGTGCGACTTATATATGTTTTTTTCCTTCTTTATTATGCATTTTCGGCCGGTGCGACTTATACTCCGGAGCGACATATACGCCGAAAAAATACGGTATTTGCGTTCTTTACAAACACTGTGGTTAAAGACAGCAATCATGTTATATAAACAAATCAGTGGAATAGTTTTCACTATGGCGCTTCTATTCAACCACAAGTAGAATACAAACATTTCAAAATAAGCTCTAATTCAGTGGTTCTTAACCCGGGTTCGATGGAACCCTAGGGGTTCGGTGAGTTGGCCTCAGGTGATCGGTGGAGGTCAAAATACACCCGACTCATTGTGTAGATAAAATCTTCTCTCTATCGGCGTATTACGGATACGACAACAGCAGAAGTCAGACTGATTTGCAGGTGTGTAATTTGTTGTGAGTTTATGCACTGTGTTGGTTTTGTTGTTTGAAAAAGGTGATGTTCATGCACGCTTCATTTTGTGCACCAGTAATATAACATGGTAACACTTTAGTATGGGGAACATATTCACCATTAATTAGTTGCTTATTAACATGCAAATTAGTAACATATTGGCTCTTAACTAGTCATTATTAAGTACTTATTAATGCCTTATTCGGCATGGCCTTATTATAACCCTAACCCTCTAACCCTGACCCTAACCCTAACCAAATAACTCTAAATGAAGTCTTTGTTACTTAGAATATGTTCCCCATACTAAAGTGTTACCAAAAACATACAACTTTGTCTTGAATTTGAAAAAAAAACAACATTGTATTTTTCACTAAAGAAGGGTTCGGTGAACGCGCATATGAAACTGGTGGGGTTCGGTACCTCCAACAAGGTTAAGAACCACTGCTCTAATTGATAAAATATCTAGACAAAATGGTGATTGCCTTCCTTGCCTAGAGCAAAACATAAAGCCTCAATATCAACTGGTACAAAGCAAGACATAACCATCGCAATTGAAGCAACTGAATCGACTGAATAGGGAATTAGCAAACATACATTCTACATCTCATCTTACCTTATTTCTCACATTGCAGCGGATTCAGAGAAAGCACCAAGGTAGTATCCGTCAACGTCCAAGCTACGGTCAAAGCCTCTCAGCCGTGTCCCAGAGCTATTTTAGGCCATGTAGCACGGTGGCCAATTTGCTTAATCTTTGTCCGGCATTCCAAAGTAAGGCCAGCATTAAAAAAAACAGCCAAAACATCAACACACTGTATGTGCTGTTTCAGAAATAGATTTGCGTGGAAGAACGGGATTATAACTCTGGTAGACATCACTAACTCATTAGCCACCCGGTTTCCATTTAAAAGAAAAAGCGGAGCTCACTTTTAGGCTTAGAAAGTGGTGCGATGAGGATGGAAGTTAATGGTATCCTCAGTTCAAACGATATCAGGAAGGCATCCTCTCTCCTGCACAGTTGACTTGAACTGCTAGCATCTGCAAGTAGCCTGCATAATCAGATTGGGGATGTCTTGGCCTAATAGGGATTAGTTGGAAGAGTGTGTGCAATTGCATGGTTTCAGAAAGTGGTAGTGCACAGACCTGAAGGAGACGAGGGAAGCTCGCCATACCATGTAGAACATGAAGTAGTACCAACGTTTTAGGGCGTTGTATAGTAGACTACGCTCAATGTCGTTAACAGTGGATCACTTCATGTAGTTTAATTCACTTATATGCAGTTGGTCAAAAAAAGTGCATTTTGTATTTGTGTACCTTTACCTGGAGCAGGGGTCGGCAACCCGAAATGTTGAAAGAGCCATATTGGATCAAAAATACAAAAAAATAATCTGTCTGGTACCACAAAAAAATGCAAAGCTGTAAATAAGTGTTATAAAGAAGACAACACATGATGTAAGTGTCTACAATAGCTATATTAGCCTACTATCAAAATGACTTTAAAAGTCTTATATAAGTGTTATAATGAAGACAACACATGATGTAAGTGTCTATATTAGTTATATTAGCCTACTATCAAAATGACTTTAAAAGTCTTATATAAGTGTTATAATGAAGGCAACACATGATGTAAGTGTCTATATTAGTTATATTAGCCTACTATCAAAATGACTTTAAAAGTCTTATATAAGTGTTATATTGAAGACAACCCAATCGTAAGTGTCTATATTAGCTATAATAGCCTACTATCAAAAATACTTTAACAGTTTTAAACAAGTGCTGTAATGAAGACAACACATGATGTAAGTGTCTATATTACCTATATTAGCCTACTATAAAAATGACTTTAAAAGTCTTATATAAGTGTTATAATGAAGGCAACACATGATGTAAGTGTCTATATTAGCTATATTAGCCTACTATCAAAATGACTTTAAAAGTCTTATATAAGTGTTATAATGAAGGCAACACATGATGTAAGTGTCTATATTAGCTATATTAGCCTACTATCAAAATGACTTTAAAAGTCTTATATAAGTGTTATAATGAAGGCAACACATGATGTAAGTGTCTATATTAGCTATATTAGCCTACTATCAAAATGACTTTAAAAGTCTTATATAAGTGTTATAATGAAGGCAACACATGACGTAAGTGTCTGTATTAGCTATAATAGCCTACTATTAAAATAACTATGTGTCGCAGTCTGAAACAAATCATCGTTGACAGAAATGTTGAAATGTAATATTTATTCTACACATTTTTACAACCATTAGTAAATCAGAGGCTACTCAGAAGGTGAGACAACTCCTGGAAATGACTGGCTTTTAATGGCCAGATTTATTACAATCGTTGGCAAGCTAGATAATGTTTGCTGTGGTCTGGAACAACATGGCTGAAATGCAGCCAATATTACATACAGATAATGTGTCATGAGACATGCAAAACTAAATTACATATAAAGAGGATACAAGTAAAGGAAATTAAATGAGCTCAAATATACCTAGTAAATAGCATGTTAGCATTGATTAGCTTGCAGTCATGCAGTGACCAAATATGCCTGATTAGCACTCCAACAAGTCAATAACATCAACAAAGCTCACCTTTGTGCATTCACGCACAGTATAAAACTTTTGGTGGACAAAATGAGACAACGAAGGATTTGAAGATTTTACATGTAAGTAAGTGAGTTGAAGAACCGCCGAAATGAGTAGGACAAAACAATGTTCACCAAATCCTCTCATCAGGGAAGCATACACACACACATATTAAACAGTGGTAGTTCTAACAATTGGGAAGGTTTGTGTCATGTTTGTCCTCAAACAAAAAACATACTAAAACAAAAAAATTATTTTTCTGGATGCTTGTAAACTGTACGTGTTGCTCCATGCCGACATGTTAGGATGAGCAAACACCGATCAAAAGACAGTGGGCCATTAGGAGGGTGACCTACTGTATGTCCCTTAACCTTTAAATCAGGGGTGTCCAAACTTATTCCAGCGAGGGTCGCATACGGAAAAACTTGAAGGAAATAGGTTGCCGCTTTGATACATTGTGTGCATTAAAGATGCTCAAACACCCTCATTGTATGCCAACAAAACATCCCCATCTTTGCTTTGTATAATATGTGGCAAAGCAAATTAGAGTCATATCTAAACATAATGAATTTGTCAAACAATTACACATCAAATAGATTGGGGCCTCACTTGGGACACCCCTGCCTGAACTGAGAGGTCACAACACTGACAGATGCCCACGTCAACAGGGAGCCATTTGGTTATTCAGCAAAAACTATTCAAAATAACTCCTGAAAGATCTTTGATTTCATGTAAGATGGCCAAACAATGGATAATGTACTTAGTAACTTGGTCAACCAGCTGTTAAGATCTATATATTGCATCGTTTGTGGTCATTCGAAGCAAAAAGTAAAAACACATGCCTTTGTGAAAAGAAAAGAAAAGTTCTGGTTATAAGAATTTGTGTTTTGGCGCCCTCAATGGACAAAGGTGTTGAAACACATTATTATGCCAACATTTGTCAAATCTAGTCATGAATTTGTGGTTGCCGATACGATTCAGCGATGATATATATACTGTATATATTTTTTTACAACGATACGATCTAAAACCTATATGTCAAAGTCAAGTGAGATCCGGCCCGCGAATGAATGATCCGCGGCCCGGTACCGGTCTGTGGATCGATTCGTACCGGGCCGCACAAGAAATTTAAAAATAATAACAATAATAAATAATATTTTTTAATTTTTTAATTTTTTTTATTAAATCACCATAAAAAACACAAGATACACTTACAATTAGTGCACCAACCCAAAAAAACTCCCTCCCCCATTCCCACTCATTCCCACTCATTCCCACAAAAGGGTTGTTTCTTTTTGTTATTAATATTTCTGGTCACGGGCCGGCTGGAGCCTATCCCAGCTGCATTCGGGCACCTCACCACAGGGCCAACACAGATAGACAGACAACATTCACACTCATATATATATATATATATATATATATATATATATATATATATATATATATATATATATATATATATATATATATATATATATATATATATATATTACACTACAGACAACATTCACACTCATATATATATATATATATATATATATATATATATATATATATATATATATATATATATATATATATATATATATATATATATATATATATATATATATATATATATATATATACATATATATATATATATATATATATTACACTACAGACAACATTCACACTCATATTCACACACTTGGGCCAATTTAGTGTTGCCAATATATAAAGATATGTATATATATCAGAGGTGGGACCAAGTCATTGCTTTGCAAGTCACAAGTAAGTCTCAAGTCTTTGCCCTCAAGTCTCGAGTCAAGTCCCGAGTCAAGACAGGCAAGTCCCGAGTCAAGTCCAAAGTCAAGACTGGAAAGTCTCAAGTCAAGTCACAAGTCCTGCATTTTGAGTTTCGAGTCCTTTCAAGTCCTTTTAACCACAGACTAATATTTTTACACGGATTGTGTATGCTTTTAAACCGCTGTATTTATTTATTAAAACAAGTGCATTTGAAATAGCAGGAAAAAAAATAGTACTGACATTGCAATTCATAATAGCACTATTAACCAGTCATTTTAATAGTTTAAACAATTTTAAACATTTAACTCATTCCTTTACAGAATAAACACATTTGCAAAAACAAGTGCAACTGTACTTATTTGTACAAAAGTGTTAACATTGTATTTCCATGGCATATTGCATTGTAACTAGTTCCACAGCAGTTTGTATTCTGTTCTCATTGATCTCATCTCATACTGTACGTGTGTTTATGTGTGCGTACATATGAAAAACATAACAAATACACGAACATAACAATGAACAGAGTTTTACTTTTTAGATGTCAGGGCCCTATGCAATATGTACACATATTCTTAATACAGTAAACATTTTAACTGACCTTTATTTGACTATGTTTGTCTTTTTGTAGGTGGCTAAAATACACGGTGCTGCTGACCGCCGTCTAACGTTATGTTACTGTGTGTGATACATTGACTAACGTAACGTTAAGTGTAGGTACCTCATGCAACCCTGCTTAAAAAAATCACTTGATAAAAAGTATGAATAAGGTAGCAAACTGCAGTGGACGCAACAGATTGCTGTGTTTGAAATGATGTTATAACCATAGACATCTTATAAGTAGACGCAGTATTGGTTGCTGTGACGCGAGCATATTGCATCTTGAAGTGGTGATGAGGAGCCGGCGAGCAGCCTAAACTGACAGTTGACAGGTAGAAAACAAAGATGCCGGGCTGGTGTTCAGCGTTTTTCTGCTCAAATGAGCGGACTGTTGAAAATAGGAATCGGGGGATTACTTTTCACAAGTAAGATTTAACATTAATGTACTATTGGTTGTATTTTATGAAAATAACATTACCACATAGTTGAGAAGGAGCAAAGATCTTCAATATTTGTATGTGAAAATCACAAATAAATCTTCTGGGGGAGGATGACGACCCTACAGGGATTTGCTTTACAAACTTTCAGACCCACCTAAAACAAAATTCACCAGCCGCCACTGATTATGATGCATTCTCATTTTAGGCAAAATATAAGACAATACTTTCTTAACAGTATAATTGTAACCAGGAATAAGTCTTCAAGTAACAATATTCAAATACTAACATTGTTGGGTAAGACAGCATTTGGTTTTATTCTGAATCCAGTGAAACAGATTGGTGGTTTTAGCTGATATAAAGACTTTCAGGTGTTTATATATGTTTAAGTATTTGGCAGACGCTTTTTCCAAAGTGACATACATAAAAAATACATATATAACAATCACTGTAAACATGATAATTTAAGGGAAGAATGTAATACAAAGTATCAATACAAAGTGTCAAGACAGAATAAACTCTCTGCTGCTGCAGCAACAGAGATACGGTCTATAAGATATATAGATATCTAATGTATTCATACATTGTTTATGTAGGATATACGCATGTATATATAACGTAATTATATTGTTTCTTCAACTTAAAAAATAGCTGACCTTTTTTTCCCCCCTTCTCTGGGCTTATATTCCCGGTTTTGATCTCGGACGTCTGGTCACTTATAGCATATAAGAATATTATATTACTGTTAAGCAAACTATGAATAATAAAATATGTGTCCGTTATCATAGCTACACGTATGACAAAAAAGCGTGTGAAAATGAGTGGTATTCAGTGAGGTAAAATGAATTAAATGCGCTGACAGTTCATTGCTCCTGTCAAATGAATTGCACTGAGTGGAGCGGATCACCACTCCAAGATGGCGGCCCCGCGTCTCGTCTGCGCCAGTAAGCAGTAGCGCTCCATGCTGCGTGCCCTTATAAGATGTCTATGGTTATGACGTTAGCAGTGAGTTTACAGCCTCACTGATTTAACTACACAGCAAATAAAAGTCACGTTACTTAGCCAATAAACGTTATCTTACATTCAAAACTTACCCTTCTTTGTGCAACTTCAAATGTCGAACGAAGTTGGAAGTTGTTGCGTCTCCGTCTGTAATATTCGAACTGCGTGATTTGCATACGGCAATTCCTTTTTTGTTGACCAAGTCGTAGTTTTTATACCCGAACGAAACCAACTTTGGTATAAATCTCTCTCACTGGCGCGTTGTTTGACAACTCTTGTTCATTGGTTGTCCTGCAATTTGATTGGCTGAATGCTGTGTGATGAAAACAATGTATATCTAATTTGATTGGCTGTTGTACTAGAGCACACATGCTGACACGCAGCACACACGCTGATAGACAGACACGTACAAAATGAAAGCTACGGAGCGCTCCAAAATAACTTTTTAAGCTTTAGTTTTTGGGGAAAGTAGCAAGTCATGTCAAGTCAAAAGGCTCAAGTCCAAGTGAAGTCACAAGTCATTGATGTTAAAGTCTAAGTCGAGTTGCAAGTCTCTTTACATTTTGTCAAGTCGAGTCTAAAGTCATCAAATGCATGACTCGAGTCTGACTCGAGTCCAAGTCATGTGACTCGAGTCCACACCTCTGATATATATATATATATATATATATATATATATATATATATATATATATATATATATATATATATATATATATATATATATATATATATATATATATATATATAATTACATTACAGACAACATTCACACTCCTATTCACACACTCAGACCAATTTAGTGTTGCCAATATATATATATATATATATATATATATATATATATATATATATATATATATATATATATATATATATATATATATATACATATATATATATACATATATATACATATATATATATATACATATATATATATGTATATACATATACATATATATACATATATATACATATATACACACACATATATATATATATACATATATATATATTTATATATATATATATGTATATATATATATATATGTATATACATATATATGTATATATATATATATATATATATATATATATATATATATATATACATATATAAATGTATATATATATTATATATATACTGTGTATATATATATATATACATATATATATATATTTATATACATATATGTATATATATATATACATACATATATAAATTTATATATATATGTATATATATTATATATATACTGTGTGAATGTATATATATATTATATACATACTGTGTATATATATATATATACATATATATATATATATGTATATACATATATGTATATATATATATATATATACTGTGTATATATATATATATATACATATATATATATGTATATACATATATGTATATATATATATATATACATACATATATAAATTTATATATATGTATATATATTATATATATACTGTGTGAATATATATATATATATATATATATATATATATATATATATATATATATATATATATATATATATATATATATATAATGGCAACACTAAATTGGCCCTATTGTGTGAATATGAGTGTGAATGTTGTCTATCTGTGTTGGCCCTGTGGTGAGGTGGCAACTTGTTCAGGATATACGTCACCTTCTGCCCGAATGCAGCTGGGATAGGCTCCAGCCGGCCCGTGACCCCAAGAATGACAAGCAGTTGAAAATGGATGGATATATATATATATATATATATATATATATATATATATATATATATATATATATATATATATATATATATATATATATATATATATATATATATATATATATATATATATATATATATATATATACTAGGGCTGCGAATCTTTGGGTGTCCCACGATTCGATTCAATATTGATTCTTGGGGTCACGATTCGATTCTAAATCGATTTTTTTCGATTCAATGCGATTCTCGATTCAAAAACGATATTTTCCCGATTCAAAAGGATTGTCTATTGATGGAATACATAGATTTCAGCAGGATCTACCCCAGTCTGCTGACATGCAAGCAGAGTAGTAGATGTTTGTAAAAAGCTTTTATAATTGTAAAGGACAATGTTTTATCAACTGATTGCAATAATGTACATTTGTTTGAACTATTAAATGAACCAAAAATATGACTTATTTTATCTTTGTGAAAATATTGGACACAGTGTGTTGTCAAGCTTATGAGATGCGATGCAAGTGTAAGCCACTGTGACACTATTGTTCTTTTTATTTTTATACATGTCTAATGATAATGTCAATGACTGCTATGTTGAAATTGTAACTAATATTGATACTGTTGTTGATAATATTCATTTTTGTTTCACTACTTTTGGTTTGTTTTGTGTGGTGTTTGTGTCTCCTCTCAATTGTTCTGTTTATTGCACTTCTGAGTGTTGCTGGCTCGGCTTTGCTTTTGGAATTGGATTGCATTGCTATGGTATTGCTGTGTATTGTTTTGTTGGGTTGATTAATTAAAAAAATAAAAAATAAAAATAAAAAAAATAAATGAAAAAATTAAAAATTAAAAACATCGATTTTTTAAAAATGAGAATCGATACTGAATCGCACAACGTGAGAATCGCGATTCGAATTCGAATCGATTTTTCCCCACACCCCTAATATATACATCATATTGAACCCTATGGGTGAGGAATGGGATGGCACCTCAAGTTCACATGTGAGTCAAGGCAGGTGGCCAAATACTTTTGGCAATATATGTCTATTGTTGATCCACTTGTTGCTTTTGTCCACTGTAAACCCAAACGAGGGAAACATGTTTCCAGTGCAGCAATCGTGTTATCCGTATGGATTAGCTCCCCCTGCAGCCATCTTGCATCGACTAGTCAGGTCTGCTCCAGAGCGGAGGGGTCAGTCGGGATCCGCAGAGCTTTCCTCAGACTGGCCCGGTTTCATTTTCTGGATATTTCCCCCCCTTCTCGTCCCTCTAACGCCTCATTGTTGGACTCCGAAGGTCTAGTCGGTCATCATGGGCAAGAACGAGGAAGAGGAGATCATTCGAATCGCTAAGAAAATGGACAAAATGGCGCAGAAGAAAAACGGGGTAATGTGATGATGAGAATGAATGCTCGCGGTCAGTGAGTAAAGTGGCCATTAGCCGGACACCGTCCTCTAAATGCTCGTCTGTCGTGATGTTTTATTCTGTTTTACAGCATTTCCCTCCATGTGTAGTGCTGCGGCTGTCTTTTAACAAGGTTCCCCGGGGGATAACCTACCTGTTGTTCTGGCCACCCGGCTAGCTAGCAAACACTTAGCTCGCGCGGGCTAGCTGTTAGCCGCTAGCAATAACATGGTCTCTAAAACATTGTTTTTCCAACCACTGTGCCGCCAGATGCAGTCTAGTGTGCCGTGGGAGATGATCTAATTGCACCTATTTCAGTTAAAACATATTTTTTTGCAAACCAGTAATTATAGTCTGCAAATGTTGTGTTGTTGTTGAGTGTCTGTGCTGTCTAGACCGTGTAATAGTTACTCTTCCATATCAGTAGGTGGCAGCAGGTAGCTAATTGCTTTGTAGATGTCGGGAACAGCGGGAGGCAGTGTGCAGGTAAAAAGGTGTCAAATGCTTCAACCAAAAATAAACAAAATGTGAGTGCACCTAAGAAAACGTAAATGACCGCCATAACCACAACACCAGGGGGAGTTCCACTAACCACGTTAAACCCAGATTCCGATCTAACAAAGGTCTTAACTCATTCTCTTTCTGTGCCACATCAATGTGGAATGCGCTCCCAACAGGTGTAAAAGAAAGGGCGTCTCTATCCTCCTTCAAAACCGCAATAAAAGTACACCTCCAGGCAGCTACAACCCTAAACTAACACCTTCCCCGGATTGTTAATAATCAAATGTAAACAATCAAATGTAGATCATTTTTCTTATGCCTTCTGATCTCTCTCTCTCTCTCTCTCTCTCTCTCTCTCTCTCTCTCTCTCTCTCTCTCTCTCTCTCTCTCTCTCTCTCTCTGTCTCTCTCTCTTGTTGATGACTGATGATAACAACCAAGCCTAACCCCCCCCCCCCCCCTCCACACCCCGGATTGTAAATAATGTAAATAATTCAATGTGATTATCTTGTGTGATGACTGTATTATGATGATAGTATATATCTGATAGTATATATCTGTATCATGAATCAATTTAAGTGGACCCCGACTTAAACAAGTTGAAAAACTTATTCGGGTGTTACCGTTTAGTGGTCAATTGTACGGAATATGTACTTCACTGTGCAACCTACTAATAAAAGTCTCAATCAATCAATCAAAAAAGGCATTGAAGCTTAGGGAAGGCTATGCAGAACGAAACTATAACTGAACTGGCCACAAAGTAAACAAAAACAGAATGCTGGATGACAGCAAAGACTTACTGTGGAGCAAAGGCGGCGTCCACAATGTACATCCGAACTTGGGATGTCCCGATCCAGGTTTTTGCACTTCCGATCCGATACCGATGTTGTTTTTGCACTTCCGATCCGATGCTGGCCGATACTGGCCTATCCGAGCATGTATTAAAGTTTAAAGTTATTTAGCCTACTTAGTTGTCAGATTCATGTTGACAAGGGTTTTAGTACTCTTGATAACAACTAGCCAGCTGAATTAGGTGAGTTTGAATAATGCACAATGGTTGGTAACAAGAAACTGACCTGTTTATTCAAGGATAAACACAAAATAGACAAAATTATACATGACAAACAGAAATGGCATCATTGAACTAGGCCTGGGCGATATGGCCTTTTTTTAATATCACGATATTTTAAGGCCATATCGCGATACACCATATATATGTGGATATTTTGCCTTAGCCTTGAATGAACACTTGATGCATATAATCACAGCAGTATGATGATTCCATGTGTCTACATTAAAACATTCTAAAATGTAAGCATAGCGTGACGTAACCAGCCTGATCACCCCATTCCCACACAAGTCTTTGCCCATTACCACAATTATTTAACTGAATGGCAGGAAGTTAGTGACCTCATATTATAGTCCACATGGCGGGTTTTAATGCAGTGATTATATCCCTCTTTAGTCTGGGGCTTTGGACCTGCTAAAGGAGCTGCGCAGCGTCCCCATGACTCTGGAGCTGCTTCAGGTACATTAAAAAAAATAGTCACACTTCATATTTAATCAAACTGCCAGTGATGTTTAATGCTGATGGTGTATGTCCGCAGTCCACCAGAATTGGGATGTCTGTCAACGCCATCCGCAAGCAGAGCACAGATGAGGAGGTGACATCACTAGCCAAGTCTTTGATCAAGTCATGGAAGAAGCTTTTGGGTAAGTAAAAACTCTTTTTAAATCGATGCATACTTAAATGTTCTAGCTGGGAAATGACTACATAGAAAACATTTTGTTGACATTCTTTTTATTCTAATTGGAATAAAGTTTGCTTTCTATTAATGCCACATCCACACAACACATGTTGTACACATTAGGGCTGCATGGTGGTTAGCATGTATAAATATAAAGGTCTATTTGAAATAGGGACATATACAGAAACATAGATATCTGAAACAATTATCCAATGTATGCATCATAGTGTTTGTAGCCAAAGCTAATTTACAACACTTGTCCCCAACAACAACAACAACACAGATCCAACAACATTAAAATAGGAAAATAAAAATAATGAGGCGAAGAGAGTCGATAATAATGATAATAGTAATAATACAGACAAAGTGCAAACTAGATAAGAACCAATTAGTAAAAATGAGTAAAAACTAAACATGGGAACACGATTGTTGCTCAACTAGCCACAATTTTGTTTGTTTTTTGAAAGTGACAAATGCAGGTATACATTTCAAAGTGTCAGGTAGAGAGTTCCATAGTTGTGCTCCTTTTATTGAAAAGGCAGTCTGGGCAAAAAGATGTTCTACGGAATGGAACGCAACAGTTGCCTCTTGACGTTGCTCGGGTGGTATATCTGGTACCACTATGCAGTCTTGTAATTGCCTTGCAGAGCAATTGGGGAGCAGAGTTATTTAAGCATTTAACAACCAGTTTGACTGTGTGTAACAGAATAAAATTGGTAAAACTTAAAATATTGTATTTGGTTAAAATTTGGCAATGATGATATGGTATACTCTTCTTGTCTAGGACTTTCAAGGCGCGGTTATAAAGACACTCAATGGTCTTGATTGATGACTGGTGTGCCTGGGACCATGTAGTTAAGCCATAAGATATGTGTGAAAGAATCATTGGATTCATAAAAGTAAAAGCACAGCTGAGAGTTAAGCAGTTTCTTATAATCTTAAAACAGTTTAGGTTTGCCTTCGGGGTATACTTTCTGATGTCACTTCCTGTGTGGGTCACTTCCTCTCCGAACTCAGTTTGTAAACGATCAATGAGTCCATACAAAGCTGAGAGCCGGAGATTCAAGAAATACACGGCACACTTACCCGTGTGAAAAATTATCCAAGGAGGGGTACCTTAAACGATGGGTTAGTGTGGCTGAAACGGGGCTTAGGCTAAATAATTATTCATTTAAGGGGTTATCTGGCTTAGTGTAGACATAGCCTAAAAGTCTGGAAAGCTGGGTTCTAACCTATGTTGGAACATCTCTGTGTGGATTTTGCATGTTCTTCTCTGTGCTTGTGTGTTTTCCCTGGGTACTGCGGCTTCCTCCGCATCCCAAAAACATGCATGTTGCGTTAGCTGTGGACTGTGGCCCCAAGGACTTTCCAGGCACAAAATCCCTCGTTTTTTTTCTTGGAAATACATTTTGCCGGGCAGAACAAAGTTTTAATGTGGAACCAACCCAAACTACTTTTAAGAAGGCACGTAAATAAGACCGCCCAGTAAACAGCCCATCCTGAAGAGATGGTCAGAAAGTGGCTTGAAGATGATCTATAAAACATAATCTATGCAACATTTTGACCAAAGAACTACCATTACATGTTATGTAGACCACAAGGATATATTTTAAATGTAGGATAAACACAATACAACCCCTTTAAGGGAATGGTGTATTACTAGTGAGAAAATTGCAAAGTGGGAAAAGCTAATTATTGACACAACAGTTACAAGTCATTTATTAGCAGTTGGTTATAAGTTCTGTCAGTTTTGATAATTTTTCCATTAATCGCCCATCTCTCTATTGGTGGTTATCCTGCCTTCCTTAAGCACACTTGTACACGAAGGCAGTAAGTTCAACACCTTCCGCTCATCAAAACTCTGAACACCAGGTTGACTGATGGAGGCCAGGTTTATTGACAATTGAAAGGGTGAAACTGTAGAACACAAACATTGTAAATGTAAATGCATGAATTAAATGAATTTAATAATGTCATATTACAGACCACAGATTATCAAGTATTCCGTTTGAATTAAATCTAAGTTTAACTTTGTCACACACCACTGTATGTGTTGTTATGATTACTAATACCAGTGAAAGATGACCTTTCTACTGTTTAAATTGTCTTAAGTAACAGTACAACAAACGTCCACTAAATGGAGGCAGATGACAACAAATGAAAGTTAGCCGACATGAACAAGTAATGTAATCAGAGATCGTCTAACATCATAAAACACACACATTTCACAGCTAAATATGACTCATTGTGTACTATAAACATTAAATATGGGTACATACCAACGTGGCCACGAACAGCATAAGATGTGATAGTTGTTTCCTGAGAAACACGAGGAGTGAAGCGGAGTTGTGTGCACCAGTCTGAAATCTTTCCGAAGTCTAAACATGTGACCTATCTGCGTGTTTCATAAAGGTACAGCTCACTTAACAGAACCAACTGAAATGACTCGGAAATAAACACACACTAAATAAAGTAATCTTAATAACTGAGGCAGAACAGTGGTTATTTAACTGTGTACACATTGTTAATGTTTGATGTCCAATATTAAGCCTATCTATTTAAATTATTGGACTTTTTTATTTTACAAAAATTATACAAAAGGCTTATAAGGATTATAGGGCGCATTAAAGTGGGCATATAATTATATATTTTTTGTAATTTGAAAACACTTCCTTGTGGTCTACATAACATGTAATGGTGGTTCTTTGCTCAAAATGTTGCATAGATGATGTTTTACAGTTCATCTTCAAGCCGCTTTCTGACCATCTCTTCAGGATGCACCGTTTTGTGGGCGGTCTTATTTATGTGGCTCACTTTCGGCAGAGCCTTTTCTCCGTCATTTTTGTTGTAGCGGTGTAGCGTGCAAGGACGGGAGTGGAAGAAGTGTCAAAAGATGGAGCTAACTGTTTAAATGACATTCAGACTTTACTTCAGTCAATAAGGGAGAAGCATATCCTCATCCGTGAAAAACCGTCCGACCGGAACTCTCTAATAACTAAAGTTCCTTGGGTGAATAATGTAAACTCACTACACCGGTATGTTTTAGTGCTTTCATGGTGAGTTTACTGACAGATATAAGTAAGAACTTTACACTACTTTATATTAGAAATGGCAACAGCGGAGGATGAATGTCACATAACAAGAAGATAGACAAAAAGAAGAAGCCCTTTGACTACGGCACGGACTACAAAGGTGGACGCGTGCACATTTTCAGGACTTATGCAGATCCCAAATACAGATCAGCAGGTACCAGAAAGTAAGAAAAGTTGCTTTTGCATAATATTGCGAAACAAAACGCCAGATAATGTCTTACCTTATGCACACACCGTAATAATACTCTATGTTGAAGCACAGTACAATCCATCAAGCGATGCGGCTTCATAGCTTACCAAAGTCGTACTTAAACATTTTGGTAGATTTTTGAGCACCATGTGTAATGTTCTATATTTTCAATGGAACATATACAATTTTAGTGTTGATTACTCGAGTCATATTGCAGTCTACACGTATCTCTTATGTGTGACGACCATCTACTGGTCACACCTATCATTTCACCATGTACCAAACAAAATAACTTTGAGGTCGGTACAATTGGCGCACAGGGTTACAAGGCGCATTGTCGAGTTTTGAGAAAAAGAAAGGATTTTAAGTGGGCCTTATAGTCCTAAAAATACGGTAATTGTGGGGGAAATGACTGGAGATACATGCTTTTTGTTGGTCTGCAGACGGGCCTGCAAGTGGAGACAAATCCTCAGACGAGAAGAGGAAAGAGCAAGGCGCCCCTGTTTCGCCCTCGCAGGGAAGCCCGGAACCAAAAGAAGAAAGGTAACAAGAAGAGTTTTGTAGTTGTTGGCGTGTAAGATTGTGTCTGTTATGTGTCTGTGTTGTATTGATTTGCTAGCAGCTCCAGCAGTAATTCCAGCAGCAAGAGCGAGCACGCTGACGTCTCAGCCAACACGCTAATCAACACCTTCCCTCGTGCTCCCACCACCTCGGACTCCATAAGGATCAAGTGTAGAGAGTTGCTGGCCAATGCCCTTCAGACCGGAGGTATTATTTTGATCATGAATACTAGAATTAGGGTTGCACGATTCATCGATTTTAAATCATAATCCAATCATCATTCAGGACACTGTTAAGATTAAAAAATCGTTAAATCGAAATTTTTGAAATTGTGTCGCTATATTTAGTAAGGAGAGGTATAAATTAAAAGTGAAAGGAGTGTGTCTTGCCTCGTGCATTTATCAGGTAATCAAATACAAGCGGTCATAAAAGGAAGTATTTACCGCATGAGCAAAGATCTGCCTTTTGTTTAGTTTTTTGAAAATTATTTATACAAAGTTTAATGTATATGTTCTAAAAAGAACTAAATTTATAAAGATAATAATTTTGCTTAGAGGAAGATGCAATGTATCCAGTACAGTAGTTTTTGATCAAATAAAAGCTGAATTGGTTTTAAAAAATCTCTCTCATTTTTATTCATTAGTTTCTTTAAAAAGTAGTGGGAAAATCTGGAAAAAATGGATTGGAAATGATGGGAGATTTCATTTTTAAGCCATATCACCCGGGCATAATATAGCCTCTTTTATTTCTCGCTTATTTCATTACAAATAACATGATGATGTTAGCAACCCCACCGCTCTGTTGTCTTTTGTAGTTGTTTTTTTCCACAACATTTCATTTTTACATATGATAGATATAGCTTTTTTTTTTAGCTTATTTCATTACAAATAACATGATGATGTTAGCAACCCCACTGCTCTGTTGTCTTTTGTAGTTTTGTTTTTTTCACAAAATTTCATTTTTAGGCCTTATCACCCAGGCATGATAGATATAGCCTTTTTTTCTATCTTATTTCATTACGAATAACATGACGACCTTGGCAACCCCAGCGCTCTGTTGTCTTTAATCAAACAATCGTAATTGTTGAAAAGTTTAGAAAAGTTTTCAGAGAAAAAAAAATCTGGATTATATTTTTGGCCAAAATCGTGCAGCCCTTCATTATTGTTATTATTATTACTATGTTAAGAACTATTGTCAATATAATTTAAGTGGGTAGTTCTTCACTTGATGTCTGTTTGCAGAGGATTATATCGCCATCGGTGCGGATTGTGATGAACTTGGCGCTCAAATTGAGGAATATATCCTTTTTCTGCTCATGTCAAGCTATATTATTTATTTTGGTGAATAGCCTGAAGGACATAGTTTTGTAGTCCTCAAGCAGGTCTTAAGCTCCTTGACGAAGGATTACGCATATTCCAAGAGTTTAAGAACACAGACATGAAGTACAAGAACCGCGTGCGGAGCCGAATTTCCAACCTGAAGGACATGAAGAATCCCAACTTGAGGAGGACGGTGCTGTGTGGGAGCGTCACCCCCGAGCAAATGGCCAAGATGCCCGCTGAGGTATGTTTACTGACCACCCAAGGCATCTCATATAGTGTTTATTGTTACTTAACTGCAAGAATTACCAGACGGGGAGGTCATCATTTCTATACATGCATTTTTACAAAAAAGATCAACTATGTTTTGTAGGCATGGGAATCTTACAGCAACTCAGGATTTTATTTGATTCCGATTTTGGGAGTGACGATTCAATTCAGATTTGATTCTCAATTCAAACTAGTTCTCGTAATACCGTATGTTGTTTTGTAAACAAACCTTTACAAAACAGGTTACAAAAGCTCATCTTGGCTGCTGACATATGATGTATATGCGGAGATGCACTATAAACACATTTCTAAATATAGATTTTTTTTATTTTTATTTTTTTAAATTCTTTGATTTATTTATTTTTTTGTCCTGTCCAGCTTCTCAGGCAAATCATATAGTTGATGTAGATGCCCATATCGGCTGTTCAGATTTACTTTACAAAAGAGAAGTGTAGGATACTTCTGTTGTTGCCTTATTTGTATTTGACTTTATTAAATGTATTTATATTATCATTTGGTGCAGCCGGGCCGGAGCAGGAGGGGATAGAAAGAAAAAAAAGGAAGACAGAGGGGGAATTATGGGGACAAGAGGGGGGTAAGACAGAGAGACAACAACAGCAAACACAACAATAACAACAACAATAGAGCAACATCAGCAAATAGGATATGTACAAATATGATGGTAAAAGTGATAGCAAAGAAGCAGTTAGCGAAATAAATAATAATACAGAAATGACAATGAGCATTACTACACTACCAATGGAGCAATACAAATGCCAATAGATATAGTGCTATTGATAATGAATAATATCAATTGTTTTAAATGCAACAATACATATACGTAATGATAACTAGAGATACAAAAGAATGCAGAAAAATGGAGGGGAAGATAGAGAAGCAACCTTTATTAATCTTGTAGATTGTTATAGTAACAATAGGTTAATTAAGTTTTGTCAGTGTGCCATGTGTTACCCAGTTTACCCTAGGGCAACAACGTTAATATATGTTTGATGAAACGTGATTATTGAAATATTGATTCTTTAAAAAAAAAAAAAAATTAGATTTTTGAAAATTACTGATTTAGAAACGGAATAAAACAAAATGTGAATTCCAACGTGAACAAATTGTTGTAGTGACCCCTAATATTTTGATAAGGGTGTAACGGTACGCCATAACCACTAAAGGTGGGGGAAATAATCGATTTTTAAATGCATTGCAATTCGGATATGAACGATTATAAAATCGATGAATAAAAGTCAATAATAAATGTATTTATTATAAATAAAGTAATGCAGACAGTTCTAAAATTTGTCTGACTGCAGCGAGCCACCTCCCTGAGAGATCCAACCAGCTCCTTCATCATAGGGCACTAATGTTACAGTTTTGCACACATTTCTATTAATGTAATAAATGTAATAGGAATTTCTTATTAAAAGTGCTCTGTTTTTAAAAGTTGCAGGTGATAAACGTGTATTTAGTGAGACGAAAAGAAATATAAAACTGAGTTAATATACTTAAATTAAAGATGCATCAATAATTGATAGTCGAATTGTAGCTCCTGAATCGTAATCAAATCGTGAGGTGGCCGAATATTCCCACCTCTAATAACCACGGCTCAGTGCATATCTCAGTTTTAAAAGGGAACTACACTTTTTTGGAATTTTGCCTATTGTTCACAATTATTACGAGTTATGACATATTTTTTTGCATTCTAAATATTAAATCAATGCGATCAAAAGTTTGCTTACAATGGAGCCTATGGGAGCCACGCAATTCCGCCAATGGAGCCCTTAAAAACACCCAAACACCTCCATTTAGGTTTTATATACTGTACATGATGTAAGTGTATATGTAATGTAGCAAAGGGCACATTTATAATAACATTTAATATTTACATATTTTGAATATTTTAAGAATACAATTATTTTAAGAATACTCTGCGCATTAATTTAAAAAACGCATCTCGACTTTATGAGAGCCAGCAAACATAATAAAAATCACTCACCAGTATTGTGCAACATCTGCTGTCATTAGGTTGCCGACTGTTTGGCCGTTCATATATTCCCATCAAGATGAAGAATCACTCATAATCCTCACAAAGAAATGTTTTTTGTCGGAATACCTACTCAGACGTCTTCTGTCCAGGTGAGAAGCATGATTTATGATCTAGAATAAACTTACAGGGAGCAAGGAAGCAGCTGATCACTCGATGATGTAAACATAGGGACACACGGAAGTGATCACGGCGCCGCTATAAAGTTTGTCGGCTTTAGCGCTTATAATAATAATATCACTAATACTTGGTTAATAGTCAAGTCACGAAATGTAAATGGAGTATTGTTGGCGGTTTTTGAATGGTTATTTATTGGATTTTAAGGGCGGAATAGAGGAGCTCCCATTGGCTCCGCTGTAAGCAGACTTTTTTTTACTTAGAATGCATACAAAAAAAATCCTCCCATCATGTCTTTCATAATGATTGTGAACGATAGGCTACATTTTTTTAAAAAGCGCAGTTCCCTTTTAAGGCCGCGGTTTGGCTCAATTTTACAAAACGTTAAACTGCTTTGCTTTGCTCTAAAGGCAGTCTGTGTTGTAGTAAAGGCAAGATAGCATCAGTCATTGGAACCACCTGTGTTATCTTTTTGATTGTTTAAGATTAATCTTTGCCACTTTTCTTCTTTCTGCAGGAAATGGCCAGCGACGAGCTGAAAGAAATGAGGAAAAATTTGACCAAAGAGGCCGTCCGGGACCACCAAATGGCCACCACGGGTGGCACCCAGACAGATCTGTTCACCTGTGGCAAGTGCAAGGGAAAGTGCTGCACCTACACACAGGTACATCCTTTGGACTCATTTCATTGGTCTAACTAAGGTTGTCACCATAGCAGAATTTCATTAGTCAATACCGATACCTGTGAATTTACCCGATTCTTGATCTTTATTCAATACCAGGATAAAAACAAAAAATAACTGAATCTGGTACTTTTAAATTCGCTACTTTATTGAAAAATGTCAAGTATTTAAGATCACTGTGCTTCAACATCTTTTCGCACAGAATTTAAATTGCAGTATCAGCTTCGAGATGGTTAATATACATTTATTTATACACTATAGCAGGGGTCACCAACGCGTTGCCCGCGGGCACCAGGTCGCCCGCTGGCGTGTTCTAAAAATAGCTCAAATAGCAGCACTTACCAGTGAGCTGCCTCTATTTTTTTAATTTTATTTATTTACTAGCAAGCTGGTCTCGCTTTGCTCGACATTTTTAATTCTAAGAGAGACAAAACTCAAATAGAATTTGAAAATTCAAGAAAATATTTTAAAGACTTGGTCTTCACTTGTTTAAATAAATTCATTAATTTTTTTACTTTGCTTCTTATAACTTTCAGAAAGACAATTTTAGAGAAAAAATACAACCTTAAAAATGGTTTTAGGATTTTTAAACACATATACCTTTTTACCTTTTAAATTCCTTCCTCTTCTTTCCTGACAATTTAAATCAATGTTCAAGTAAAAAAAAAAATTTTTATTGTAAAGAATAATAAATACATTTTAATTTAATTCTTCATTTTAGCTTCTGTTTTTTTGATGAAGAATATTTGTGAAATATTTTTTCAAACTTATTATGATTAAAATTCAAAAAAAATTCTTCTGGCAAATCTAGAAAATCTGTAGAATCAAATTTAAATCTTATTCCAAAGTCTTTTGAATTTCTTATAAAATTTTTGTTCTGGAAAATCTAGAAGAAATAATGATTTGTCTTTGTTAGAAATATAGCTTGGTCCAATTTGTTATATATTCTAACAAAGTGCAGATTGGATTTTAACCTACTAGTATTTAAAACATGTCATCAAAATTCTAAAATGAATCTTAATCAGGAAAAATTACTAATGATGTTCAATAAATTCTTTTTTAAATTTTTTTATTAAAAAGATTCGAATTAGCTAGTTTTTGTCTTCTTTTTTTCGGTTGAATTTTGAATTTTAAAGAGTCGAAATTGAAGATAAACTATGTTTCAAAATTTAATTTTCATTTTTTTCGTGTTTTTTCCTCTTTTAAACTGTTCAATTAAGTGTTTTTTTCATCATTTATTCTCTACAAAAAACCTTCCCTAAGAGGAAAAAAAATGTACGACGGAATGACAGACAGAAATACCCATTTTTTTATGTGCAGTTCAAAGTGTGACATGATTTATTTAAAAATTTGAGAGTTGATTTTTGTATTTTACATAAGTTATTATTTGTACAAACATGATGCAAAGTAATTCATGATTTGTTAAACAATGTTAGTGGCTAGCTAGTTAAAATGGGATATTGTGATCTTACAAGACTGTCTTAGAAGTGATCATTTGAAAATGTTCAATTTGAAAAATGTGTACTTAGAGAAAATATAAAAATAAAGTGTTGCATATTGATATTTATCTGTTTCTATATATATTTATTGTGAGAAATCATTGAGATGATCAGTGTTTCCACAAAGATAAATATAATTAATTATTAATAATAACATAGAGTTAAAGGTAAATTGAGCAAATTGGCTATTTCTGACAATTTATTTAAGTGTGTATCAAACTGGTAGCCCTTCGCATTAATCAGTACCCTAGAAGTAGCTCTTGGTTTCAGAAAGGTTGGTGACCCCTGCATTATAGTATACATACAAAAGAACAGCAGTGTTCTATAACCTCCCAATATATGAAAACCAACAATGTTGTGCTTATAAATATAGTGAACTATTTTACATTCTAAAAAGAACAGCAGTGGAGTGGAGGCTTCAAGTACGGGTATATAAAACAAACCATACTGTTCTCAATGTTCTTTCGATATGGTGGTAGTGTGACATCATCAAAGATTTGTTTATATTTGTTGTTAGTATCAACTAAGTGTTGCCAAAAGACGGAAGAGTGTCTCTAAGCTGCGTCTTAGCACTTACGGAAGTAGTAAAGATTTCGTCGTAAGATTCTATACGTTTACTGCACGCTGGCTGTGTTAATGCACACTTCCTAGGAAAAGTCTGTTGGAAGATACCGCATTAGTAGATAGATAGATAGATAGATAGTACTTTATTGTAAACTGTAGGCAAGCAGTGGGGCTTGGTATAATCTTAGATGGAATCCGCCTTTATTGACTGTTAATGTGTGTGTTTGTCTGAATGTGTTTGACTGTGTCGGTGTGTGTGCGCGCGACCATTCCTGTCCAACGTCGCGACAGTCAGGCTCGTCATGATGTAATAATGTCCAATCAGCGTTGTGCCTCTTCAAAATAGAACAAAGAAAAAGTTGAACACGAGCACAAACTAATACAGATTTAGTGCTAACTTTTCAACATCAATGGCATTCATCAAAAATACTAGAAGAACTTACCAACGAAATAGATGGTAAACAGTGTGCAGCTGCAGTATTTATGGATTTAACCAAAGCATAGTGTGTTTATGATTAACTCAAAATTAAACGTGATTACTCGCAGATGAATATCATTATCATCATTAGTAAGTGTACCCTAGACAGATCATTTTCCAATTTTTATTACACTGACTGGATAATTACACAAAAAGCACATAAACACGCTTTTAATAAGAATATAGAAAATTACCTGGTGTCTTGCCTGATTTTGTATTTTGCAGGAATACATAATTTGTATTGCTGCTGTAGGAGCACTTGCATTCAAAGGAGAGGAGCTACAAGTCTATGTTTTACGCAATAATATCACAAAATGTGGATTGTTAAGATGATGGTTTGATTGTCAAATAATTTTGGTATTGTAAAGTAATTTGTGACATTTCTACCTGAATAAATGCTTCTGATATTCTGTAAATTACATTTTGTTAAGTTAATGTTATTCATATCACTGCATGACAATGTTTTAACCTTCTCTATTTATTGATAACATTTATTTAGCCTGCTAACCATTATTTATTAATAAAGTTTTGTATTTAGCCTGCTAACCATTCTGTAATTGCGGACTACCAATCAGAACAGGTTATAAAAGAATATACACTTTATTTCAATCTGCTAGAAAACAATTACTTAAGTAAAAATATCACAGATTACATTACAAAACATGATCGTAATGTAAAAGGATATTTTTCATCTGCTGTTGGACCAGATGTGACGCGTAGCACTATTATTGTAAAGCCAGAAGTGGGTAATTGGTATGAGAAGAGGTGTCTTGACATGTTATGACGAAAGTCTCCAATTAAAAAGTCACTCTGGACTTCCTGTCTACGGTCTGTTTTTCTGCTGAGCTTTAATTCAATTTTACTAAAGCAGTTACTGTAACAATCTACATTTTATGTTGTCAATGTACTCAACTGTATTGTAAACACGGTTGTAAAGCTCCACCTCTCTACAAGTGGCAAAGCGCTCCAGGCGTTCACTCCAATTATTTTTATTTGATTTTATTGTTAATTAAAGATTGATATTAGTATGGACCATTCAAAAAAAAGTACAATTTGGTATGGAAGTATTTTGACAACCCTTGGTCTAACTAGGCATCAGAAAGGGATTTTTCAGTGCTATATTTTGTTTTTTGCAGGTCCAAACTCGCAGTGCTGATGAGCCCATGACCACGTTTGTCTTCTGCAATGAGTGCGGAAATAGGTGGAAGGTATGTTGCTTTTTGAATATTTTATGAATCCCTGCTTAGACTTTTACTAATTATTACTTGCGGTCAGAAACAGTTTCAACTTCTACTGTATATTTAAGGATGCACTGTCCTTTTTGAAGAACGGTGGCTCGTTAAAAAAGCTGCCTTTGGTTATGTATTGTTCACATGTATTGTATTCTATATTGTATTATATATTTAAATAAGCAAAGAATGTCAGGTTCCAGTCAGTATGTATGTCGATTTCCTCATTTACATTTTTTAACATTTTGCTGTGTTAAGCATTTAGTATACTCATTCACTTGCTTCTATCTTTAAGGCCACTGGTTTCTATTGCATATGTTTTATGTGGATATTGTTGATTTGGCTTTTTTTCTTTGTGTGTGTCTTAGTTTTGCTGAGTCTGCAGGCATCTTCCTTGGCGCTTGGACAAGTAGCAAAAACTCTGGACCAGATTGGAGCTTTTTATCATGTGGTAGATAAGCATTGTGCACCAAACACAGTGTAAGGATGCCACTACAATTGGACTAAACACCTTGTTGATAGTTTGAGCTAATTGTAAAAGCCTTGACAAGCTCCAAGCCCCTTACTTTCTCATGCAATCTTATATTGTCAATAGTTGTTTCCCCTTTATTAGATGTATGCAATCAAGCTTGACTCATTCTTTTTATCAGCGTTTTTATACGTAGTTTTAACACAGTGGACAGTGTTGTTCTGCTTTCCCTTCACAACAACACAATATTGTTTTATTTAATTTCCCAATAAAGTGTATTCAATTTGATTACAAAAACAAAAACCAGTGCAGTTGATGGACACAGGTAAAAGACAAAGGCAAGAGAGTATTTCCTAATGGTGGCTTTCTTTGTCCACATGCAGTACAGGATAACAGATAAAGGTGACCTATTATGTAAAACTGAGTTTTAAGGATGTTGTTTACGAGCACCAAAAGTGAGACAAATCTATCATTTGTCTTCTTTACTTGTCACTTTTGAAGTTCTGTGTTCACCACGTCAAGGAAAAACCTTTCTCATGGCCATGGGACCAACTCCAATCTCGATGATAGCACACCGTGTTTACGTCTACCACTTCAGTGGGCAGCTTTGTGAAAAGAAAGAAGGTGGGTCTCGCCACACATCTGAATATGAAGTTTGGAGCTCTTCCAACTAACTGCCAGTCAGGAGTTGAACGTTTGATCATCTTGCTTTTTCCTCGTGAGAAAGTTAACCTAGAACAGGGATCCCCAAACTTTTTGACTCAGGGGCCACATTGGGTTAAATTATTAAATATTTTATTAATTTAAGTAATATATACTGTATATATGTATATATATTTATTTATTTATTCATATATATATATATATATATATATATATATTAGGGCTGCAACTAACGATTAATTTGATAATAGATTCATCTGTCGATTATTACTTCGATTAATCGATTAATAATCGGATAAAAGAGACAAACTACATTTCTATCCTTTCCAGTATTTTATTGAGAAAAAACAGCATACTGGCACCATACTTATTTAGATTGTTTCTCAGCTGTTTGTACATGTTGCAGTTTATAAATAAAGGTTTAAAAAAAAAAAAAAAAAATTACCTCTGTGCATGCGCATAGCATTGATCCAACGAATCGATGACTAAATTAATCGCCAACTATTTTTATAATCGATTTTAATCGATTTAATCGATTAGTTGTTGCAGCCCTAATATATATACATACATATGTATATATAAATGTATATATATATATGTATATATATATATATATATATATATATATATATATATATATATGTGTGTGTGTGTGTATATGTATATATATATATATATATATATATATATATGTGTGTGTGTATATATGTATATGTATATATATATATATATATATATATATATATATATATGTGTGTGTGTGTATATATGTATATGTATATATATATACATATATATATATATGTATATATATACACTACCGTTCAAAAGTTTGGGGTCACATTGAAATGTCCTTATTTTTTAAGGAAAAGCACTGTACTTTTCAATGAAGATAACTTTAAACTAGTCTTAACTTTAAAGAAATACACTCTATATATTGCTAATGTGGTAAATGACTATTCTAGCTGCAAATATCTGCTTTTTGGTGCAATATCTACATAGGTGTATAGAGGCCCATTTCCAGAAATTATCACTCCAGTGTTCTAATGGTACAATTTGTTTGCTCATTGGCTCAGAAGGCTAATTGATAATTAGAAAACCCTTGTGCAATCATGTTCACACATCTGAAAACAGTTTAGCTCGTTACAGAAGCTACAAAACTGACCTTCCTTTGAGCAGATTGAGTTTCTGGAGCATCACATTTGTGGGGTCAATTAAACGCTTAAAATGGCCAGAAAAAGAGAACTTTCATCTGAAACTCGACAGTCTATTGTTGTTCTTAGAAATGAAGGCTATTCCACAAAATTGTTTGGGTGACCCCAAACTTTTGAACAGTAGTGTATATATATATGTATATGTATATATATATATATATATATATATATATATATATATATATATATATATATATATATATATATATGTATATATATGTATATATATGTGTGTGTGTGTGTGTATGCATAATAGTACCACCACCATGCTTGACGGTAGGCTTGGTGTTCCTGGGATTGAAGGTCCATCTTTTCTCCTCCAAACATATTGCTGGGTATTGTGGCCAAACAGCTCCATTTTTGTTTCATCTGACCACAGAACTTTCCTCCAGAAGGTCTTATCTTTGTCCGTGTGATCAGCAGCAAACTTTAGACGAGCCTTAAGGTGTGGCTTCTGGAGCAAGGACTTCCTTCTTGCATGGTAGCCTTTGCATATATTAAATTATTTGTATATATGTTTTAACATGTGTATGTGTATATATTTTTATTTAACTTGGGAAGTCCCACGGGCCAGATTAAGGACGCTGGCGGGCCAGTTCTGGCCCGCAGGCCCGAGTTTGGAGATCATGACCTCGAAAAATGTTGGGGTTTTTTTTTGCTGAAGTGTTTGCCACTCGACTGTAATGTATCGGTGGCAATCAAACAGCCTTTTGCTTTGTGTCGTAACAAATGTGCGTCATTTCCCCCTTTAACAACAGAACAGTACAGGCCAAAAGTTTGGACACACCTCCTCATTCAATGTGTTTTCTTTATTTTCATGACTATTTACATTGTAGATTGTCACATCAAAACTATGAATGAACACATGTGGAGTTATGTACTCAACAAAAAAAGGTGAAATAACTGAAAACATGTTTTATATTCTAGTTTCTTCAAAATAGCCACCCTTTGCTCCGATTACTTTTTCGCACACTCTTGGCATTCTCTCCATGAGCTTCAAGAGGTAGTCACCTGAAATGGTTTTCACTTCTCAGGTGTGCTTGAAGCTCATGGAGAGAATGCCAAAATTCCAAAAAAGTGGAGTGCCCCTTTAAGAAGCAGAGTTACAATGCCATCTACTGTACGGACTTAGAATGACTATCTGCACAGACACTTCCCTTGTGATTGATTTCCTTCCTGTGCACTTAAGATGTGACTTTAAGGTTTTACTACTTACATATCAAATACTACACGGTCTAGCTCCATCCTATCTTGCTGATTGTATTGTACCATATGTCCCGGCAAGAAATCTGCCTTCAAAGAACTCCAGCTTATTAGTGATTCCCAGAGCCCCCCAAAAAATCTTGCGGGCTACAGAGCGTTTTCTATTGGGGCTCCAGTACTCTGGAATGTTCTAGCAGTAACAGTTAGAGATGCTACCTCAGTAGAAGCATTTAAGTCCCATCTTAAAACTCATTTGTATAATCTAGCCTTTAAATAGACCCCCCTTTTAGACCAGTTGATCTGCCGTTTCTTTTCTGCCCTGCCCCCCTCTCCTGTGTGGAAAGGTTATCAGATGACGCGCTAGCTGCTCAAAGTAGGGACCCAGGGTGGACCACTCATCTGTTCATCAGTTGGGGACGTCTCTGCACTGCTGACCTGTCTACACTCAGGATGATCTCCTGCTGGCCCCACTATGGACTGGACTCTCACTTTTATGTTAGATCCACTATGGACTGGACTCTCACACTATTATGTTAGATCCACTATGGACTGGACTCTCACACTATTATGTTAGATCCACTATGGACTGGACTCTCACTATTATGTTAGATCCACTATGGACTGGACTCTCACTATTATGTTAGATCCACTATGGACTGGACTCTCACACTATTATGTTAGATCCACTATGGACTGGACTCTCACTATTATGTTAGATCCACTATGGACTGGACTCTCACTATTATGTTAGATCCACTATGGACTGGACTCACACTATTATGTTAGATCCACTATGGACTGGACTCTCACACTATCTGTTGGATCCACTATGGACTGGACTCACACACTATTATGTTAGATGCACTATGGACTGGACTCTCACACTATTATGTTAGATCCACTATGGACTGGACTCACACTATTATGTTAGATCCACTATGGACTGGACTCTCACACTATTTGTTGGATCCACTATGGACTGGACTCACACACTATTATGTTAGATGCACTGTGGACTGGACTCTCACACTATTTGTTGGATCCACTATGGACTGGACTCACACACTATTATGTTAGATCCACTATGGACTGGACTCTCACACTATTTGTTGGATCCACTATGGACTGGACTCACACACTATTATGTTAGATCCACTATGGACTGGACTCTCACTATTATGTTAGATCCACTATGGACTGGACTCTCACACTATTATGTTAGATCCACTATGGACTGGACTCTCACTATTATGTTAGATCCACTATGGACTGGACTCACACTATTATGTTAGATCCACTATGGACTGGACTCTCACACTATTATGTTAGATCCACTATGGACTGGACTCACACACTATTATGTTAGATGCACTATGGACTGGACTCTCACACTATTTGTTGGATCCACAATGGACTGGACTCACACACTATTATGTTAGATCCACTATGGACTGGACTCTCACACTATTTGTTGGATCCACTATGGACTGGACTCACACACTATTATGTTAGATCCACTATGGACTGGACTCTCACTATTATGTTAGATCCACTATGGACTGGACTCTCACACTATTATGTTAGATGCACTATGGACTGGACTCTCACACTATTATGTTAGATCCACTATGGACTGGACTCTCACACTATTATGTTAGATGCACTATGGACTGGACTCTCACACTATTATGTTAGATCCACTATGGACTGGACTCTCACACTAATATGTTAGATCCACTATGGACTGGACTCCCACACTATTAACTAAATCAACTCCACGTCCATTGCACCGGTCGCCCAGGGGGGGTCCCCACACCTGTGGTCCCCTCCAAGGTTTCTCGTTGTTCCAATTGGGTTAATATTTTTGTTGCCCTGATGTGGGATCTGAGCCGAGGATGTCGTTGTGGCTTGTGCAGCCCTTTGAGACACTTGTGATTTAGGGCTATGTAAGTATACTTTGATTGATACGAGTACCGTATTTTTTGGACTATAAGGAGCACTTAAAATCCTTTAATTTTCTCCTTATAATCCGGTGCGCCTAATGTACGGAATAATTTTGGTTGTGCTTACCGACCTTGAAGCTATTTTATTTGGTACATGGTGTAATGATTGGGATATGACTCAAGTAAACAACACCAACATTTTATATGTTCCATTGAACATATAGTACATTACACACGGCGCTCAAAAATCTATCAAAATGTTTTAGTAGTATTTGGTAAGCTATGAAGCCACACCACTTGATGTGCTTCAACGTAGGAGTATTATTATGGTGTGTGTATAAGGTAAGACATATTATCTGGCGTTTTGTTTCACAATATTGTGCAAAAGCAACTTTTCTTACCTTCTGGTACCTGCTGATCTGTATTTGGGATCTGCATGAATACTGAAAAATTGCGCGCGTCTGCCTTTGTAGTCCGTGCTGACACCATAGTTGATAATCTTCTTTTTCTCTACTTGTTATGTGACATTCATCCTCCACTGTTGCCATTTCTAATATAAAGTAGTGTAAGGTTCTTACTTATATCTGTCAGTAAACTCACCATGAAAGCACTAAAACATACCGGTATAGTGAGTTTACATTATTCACCCAAGGAACTTTAGTTATTAGGGAGTTCCAGTCGGACGTTTTTTTCACGGGACACATTTCGGGAGTTGTTGTTGCACTAGTGAGCCACGGATGAGGAGATGCTGCTCCGTTGTTGATTGCAGTAAAGTGGGAATGTCATTAAAACAGTTAGCGCCATCTTTTGACACTTCTTCCACTCCCGTCCTTGCACGCTACACCGCTACAACAAAGATGATGCTGTCCAAGTGGAGGCACGTAAATAAGACCTGCCCACAAAACGGCGCATCCCGAAGAGACTGTCAGAAAGTGAGTTGAAGATGATGTGTAAAACATCATCTATGCAACATTTTGAGCAAAGAACCACCATCACATGTTATGTAGACCACAAGGAAGTCTTTTATATGTAGAAAATAATATATAATGTGACCCCTTTAATGCGCCCTATAATCCGGTGCGCCTTTTGTATGAAAAAAGACCTGACTAGACCCGCTCATCGGCAGTGCGCCATATGGTCCAGAAAATACGGTATTCTGAGTTACGAGCTTGGTGGTGGAGCGCCACTTGCTGGTAGGTTGGTGAGAGTGCGGAAATATGACCACATCACACCAGTTCTCAAATCCCTTCACTGGCTTCCTGTTCCACTCAGGATTGAATTCAAAGTCTCCCTGCTAACCCACCAGTGCCTCCATGGAAATGCCCCCCCTCTACCTCAAAGAACTACTCACCCCCAAATCCTCCACACGACACCTCCGCTCCGGACAGGCTAACGTACTCCAACCTCCGAGGACAAAGCTATGAACAATGGTTCACAAACAAACGTTCCACCGCTCCCAGTCTGTGGAACGCTCTCCCTGACCACCTGAGGGCACCACAGACTGTGGATGCTTTTAAAAAAGGCTTAAAAGCCCTTCTTTAAAAAAAAAAAAGGCTTTTTTTTAGATATATGCATACTAGTTATAGCTATTAGGCTGTTCTAGTTTTTATTTGTATTTATTATCTTTTTATTTTTTTTAATACACTGTAGCACTTTGAGATTGTTTACTCAATATAAAGTGCTTTTTACAAATAAAATATATTATTATTAGAGATGTCCGATAAATGCGTTAAAATGTAATATCGGAAATTATCGGTATCGGTTTTTTTTATTATCGGTATCGGTATCGTTTTTTTGTTTTTTGTTTTTTTTTTACACTCATTCACACAAGAGGGTTGTTTCTTTCTGTTATTAATATTCTGGTTCCTACATTATATATCAATATATATCAACACAGTCTGCAAGGGATACAGTCCGTAAGCACACATGATTGTGCGTGCTGCTGCTCCACTAATAGTACTAACCTTTAACAGTTAATTTTACTAATTTTCATTCATTACTAGTTTCAATGTAACTGTTTTTATATTGTTTTACTTTCTTTTTTATTCAAGAAAATGTTTTTAATTTATTTATCTTATTTTATTTTATTAATTTTTTTTTTTTAAGTACCTTATCTCCACCATACCTGGTTGTCCAAATTAGGCATAATTATGTGTTAATTCCACGACTGCATATATCGGTTGATATCGGTATCGGTTGATATCGGTATCGGTAATTAAAGAGTTGGACAATATCGGAATATCAGCAAAAAGCCATTATCGGACATCCCTAATTATTATTATTAGGTTGAGGTAGCAGTGTATACATAAGAACTGGATGAAGTGCACAGTAGGGATATTTGGAGACGGTGTAGGCGGGGACAAACAAACACAGCTAATTAGCATTAAGGCTACAGACACACAAAACGGTAACAGAATACATTTAGTTAAAAAGTCCAGAGTGGTTAAAATTATTGTGCTTTTTATTTTATCTCAATCAAAATGCCCACATGTCATCTTTTTCTTATTAGAGTAGCAGGAAAAAACTAAACCATATACTTGTAAACATTCACATTATTTGTCTTTTCTCAGTAAACGTAGCAGTAAAATAACGTTTCATATTGTAAACAGAAGAGGAAACTATGTATTCATAGGCGTCACGCCAAACCCAAAGTTGGCTTAGATCGCGTTTGAGGTCGATCGACCAGCCGCCTCCGGCCGTAAATCCGTAGCGGTCTCCCCGACATGCTGCTTGGTGGCTCTTCTAAAGTGGACCCGTGTGGTCAAATACTCCGACCGGACGCCATTCGGCCAATGAGAACTGGCTGTCGTGTTCCAGCCAAAAGCACCTTTAATGGCGAGAGCTTGAACCTTGAGAGAGATGTCGTCCACACAGGATGTCAAGGCACTTCCCCGTGTGGGGATCTTGTCTTTGAGTGACACGGTCGTGAGGCCAGCAAAAGTCCCAAAACAATCCCAAGCAAACCACAAGAACACATAAAGTATAAAGGATCCAACCCTTGGCAACTCCAATTGTAGTCAATGGAAACACTCCGGCTAGCAAATATGCCAGCTTTGGTGTGGCCGCTAACCCTTGACTGTCCATGGAAACACTCCGGCTAGCAAATATGCCAGCTTTGGTGTGGCCGCTAACCCTTGACTGTCCCTTAAAAACTCTTCTTTTAGAAAGTCTTGTCAAATATGTAGATGTTGAAATTGTTTGACATTTAGGGAGGATGTATGCTGGTTCATGTCAGGCAGGCAGAGAGTATCCAGGGTGGTACTTAGCCTGCTAGCCGCCTTAGCTTAGTGTGATAGAAAGTAGCAACGAGTTAAGGTAGAGCAGGGGTCACCAACCTTTTTGAAAGCAAGAGCTACTTCTTGGGTAGTGATTAATGCGAAGGGCTACCAGTTTGATACACACTTAAATAAATTGCCAGAAATAGCCAATTTGCTCAATTTACCTTTAACTATGTTATTATTAATGATATTTACACTTGATTGAACGGTTTAAAAGAGGAGAAAACACGAAACAAAATGACAATTAAATTTTGAAACATAGTTTATCTTCAATTTCGACTCTTTAAAATTCAAAGTTCAACCGAAAAAAAGAGAAAAACTTAAAAAAAGAATTTATGGAACATCATTAGTAATTTTTCCTGATTAAGACAATTTTAGAATTTTGATTAAATAGGTTAAAATCCAATCTACACTTTGTTAGAATATATAACAAATTGGACCAAGCTATATTTCTAACAAAGACAAATCATTATTTCTTCTAGATTTTCCAGAACAAAAATTTTAAAAGAAATTCAAAAGACTTTTAAATAAGATTTAAATTTGATTCTACAGATTTTCTAGATTTGCCAGAATAATTTTTTTGAATTTTAATCATAATAAGTTTGAAGAAATATTTCACAAATATTCTTCGTCGAAAAAACAGAAGCTAAAATGAAGAATTCAATTAAAATGTATTTATTATTCTTTACAATAAAAAAAAAAACATTTACTTGAACATTGATTTAAATTGTCAGGAAAGAAGAGGAAGGAATTTAAAAGGTAAAAAGGTATATTTGATTAAAAATCCTAAAATCATTTTTGAGGTTGTATTTTTTCTCTAAAATTGTCTTTCTGAAAGTTATAAGAAGCAAAGTAAAAAAATGTATGCATTTATTTAAACAAGTGAAGACCAAGTCTTTAAAATATTTTCTTGGATTTTCAAATTCTATTTGAGTTTTGTCTCTCTTAGAATTAAAAATGTCGGGCAAAGCGAGACCAGCTTGCTAGTAAATAAATAAATAATATTAGAGGCAGCTCACTGGTAAGTGCTGCTATTTGAGCTATTTTTAGAACAGGCCGGCGGCCTACTCATCTGGTCCTTACGGGCGACCTGGTGCCCACGGGCACCACGTTGGTGACCCCTGAGGTAGAGTTTAGCACAGGGGTGTCAAAGTCATTTTAGATGGGGGGCCACGTGGAGAACAATCTACTCCCAAGTGGGCCAGACTGGTAAAATCACAGCATGATAACTTAAAAATAAAAACAAATTCAGATTGTTTTCTTTGTTTAAAAATAGAACAAGCACATTCTGAAAATGTACAAATCATAATTATTTTTAGGTTAATAGTATTAAATCTTTATTCATCCTTATTTATATTTTCTGAATAAATGATGTGATAATGTTCATCAGTCAACACATTGGTGCTCATTTTCAATCTATAAAGGTAAAAAAAACTTCATTAAAATCAAATTACAGGATGTTATTTTATGTAGTTTGATCATTTTCCTCCACTGATGTTGTCAGAAAAATTGTATGTAAATTATCAAAAAACTTTCCGTTCTCTGAGTTTCCAGTGAACAGATGAGAGCTGTCTTTGTTGCGCCAAGCAAAGGCTTGGAAAATTCCGCTGTGTACGATGGGAGGAGACGGGAGGGGTTATCTATTGTCCTCGAAGACCTGCCCAAGCTGAATCCAGGACCAGCCCAAACCCGAGGCATCTTTTTCTTTTGTGTTAATGTGACCGAAAACAATGACTGTTTACATACTCCCCATTCTTGTTGAGACGTGTTGTTGCGTAAACATTGAATATCTAAATGAAAGAGGAGACGTAAACCTTTTTCGTCAGAGCGTGGGTGACACTGTAGAGGTTACAGGTCGACACGTTTTCTCCTCAATATTGAGTCCAATTTGAATTCTGCCTCTGTTTGATTCTTTGCCTCTTGTCTTGTTTAATAGATGTCATCAGTGTTTGAACCTGACATCTTCTTGGTCCTTCGAGGCGGATTCCAACACGTCTGATGATTCCAGCAAGGGTGAGTAAAATGAGAAGACCATGGCACCCACATCTCCCATTGAGGAGCTGCTTTTCCTGCACCCGGGCTGGAATCTGAAGACTGACGGAAAACCGAGGACTAGAGGAAGGAATGCAGAGTGCAGTGAGTCCCAATTGAATTCTGCCTCTGTTTGACTCTTTGCCTCTTGTCTTGTTTAATAGATGTCATCAGTGTTTGAACTTGACAGATGTACTAACATCATGTGGTTTATGTTAGATCCACTCTACAAAGATACAAAGAATTGCTATTGCGACATCTAGTGGACACATTTAGAACAGCGGTTTCTTTCATTCAAAAATTTCAGGTTAATTTTTATACTTTGCAAACCTCTTCGCGGGCCTGATCCGGCCTCTCGGGCCGTACCTTTGACACCCCTGGTTTAGTATATAGTTAGTTTATACATACAAATATATATGACAACATGTATATGTTAAATCTTTCATAGAGTTATTGACCATTAGCCACAATTTTTTTGGCAACTAGCTCGGCAATGAACTCCCAGTAGAAAACATTGATGATGCAAATTAGTAATATCATTTATAAATAAGGGTTGGATGAACAGAATAATGTAATGTATTAAATACAATAAATGAGTAATTTATTATATATGTAAACAAGTGAGTTTCGAGATTTAATTCAAAATAATATATCCTCCTGAGAACCTTTTGTGTTTGCTCGATTTTTTTTGTCAGAGTTACACATTTTGGAAAGAAGAAAAATAGCCCTGTTGTGCAAAACAAAAAATGTCCACTGCAGAGGATGCAGGCTCCGAAGAGGATATCGTACAAATATACATTTTCTCACATGGCACAAAAACCACGCTTGTGAAGTCGTTCTACCGAACTGGAGTTGCCAAGTCACACGCACCGGAAAGTCAGGTTGTGTCTCAAAATAATGCTTCAAATAAAAACTACAGTCCAAGGGTACCTCCGTGCGCGCGCACACACACACACACACACACACACACACACACACACACACACACACACACACACACACACACACACACACACACACACACACACACACACACACACACACACACAAAGCTGCCTGCAAGTCAAGCTAGCGTATAGCCTTTGCCTTGAGCTTTGATTTTCATACGCAGTTAAATAGAACCAGGTGTCCCCACATAAAATAACTACTCATTTGTACTATTTACAAACTCCTATATACATATATATTATATATATGTCTATAATATATATGTATATTATGTATATGTATGTGTATATATTATATATGTATGTATATTTATATATATATGTATATGTGTGTGTGTATATGTATATGTGTGTATATATATATATATATCATAAAGTAGGCATTATATAACCGCGCCCCTTAACAAAAATGATGTACAAAAAAACCTACAAAAAAAAACCCTGAAATAAAATATAATATTTCTATCAAAAGAAACAAGAACAAACCAAAGTATTTTTGGAGTATTTTGCTATGTAGTACGTGTAGCAGTACTTGTGATGTGGAGCCCTCGCAAGATGCTGAGACCTGAGTGTCGGCGTTTAGGTGCGGATCACGATAGCTAAGATTCCCGGGGTTGGTGCAATCCCGCACTGGACACACAAAAAAGAAACTAGGAAGCAAAAACAAAAAAATGAGGAGTTGAGGACGGGGGTCTTAAGACTCGGGGGACTGCTCGGACAGAGCGTTGATCAGGTTTTTGTAGGCGGCAGAGTTCATGTAGCGGGGGTACGAGTCTCTTTGCATGAGGGTGTAGATCTGCAGCTGGGCGTCGTCGAAGGTGTGCGAGGTGGGCTCCTGTATGCTCCGGTTGATGGACTCGCGCACGCGGGAGTCCAGGCTCACCTGGGCGAGGGAGGGGGCACACGTCCAGTTACTCAACAAGGACAAAACATACAACATCGCAACAGATATGAAGTAACCTTACTAGCTAGACAATATCTCGTCTGATCTGATGGATTGATACAAAACCATACCGACATATGATACAATAGTCAAAGCATGGTGGCACTTTTGTATTATTTTAGACATTAGTATTCAAATTTCAGTCTTTTCTTGTAACGTTATGTCCTATATTTTTGCTGTTTTATTTTATACAATATGATAAAGTCCAATAAATCTTGAACACTTTGGACACCAGTGCAATAGTTGCATTCGACCCGTGAAAACAATAAGATGCAATCTATACGATCATATGAGTACGATACAACACCGTGAATTAGGCTAGAGCAGGGGTCACCAACGCGGTGCCCGCGGGCACCAGGTCGCCCGTAAGGACCAGATGAGTCGCCCGCTGGCCTGTTCTAAAAATAGCTCAAATAGCAGCACTTACCAGTGAGCTGCCTCTATTTTTTAAATTGTATTTATTTACTAGCAAGCTGGTCTCGCTTTGCCCGACATTTTTAATTCTAAGAGAGACAAAACTCAAATAGAATTTGAAAATCCAAGAAAATATTTTAAAGACTTGGTCTTCACTTGTTTAAATATATGCATACATTTTTTTACTTTGCCTCTTATAACTTTCAGAAAGACAATTTTAGAGAAAAAATACAACCTTAAAAATGATTTTAGGATTTTTAAACACATATACTTTGTTACCTTTTAAATTCCTTCCTCTTCTTTCCTGACAATTGAAATCAATGTTCAAGTATTTTTTTTCTTTTTTTTTATTGTAAAGAATAATTAAAACAATTTAATTTAATTCTTCATTTTAGCTTCTGTTTTTTCCACGAAGAATATTTGTGAAATATTTCTTCAAACTTATTATGATTAAAATTCAAAAAAAGTATTCTGGCAAATCTAGAAAATCTGTAGAATCAAATTTAAATCTTATTTCAAAGTCTTTTGAATTTCTTTTAAAATTTTTGTTCTGGAAAATCTAGAAGAAATAATGATTGGTCTTTGTTAGAAATATAGCTTGGTCCAATTTGTTATATATTCTAACAAAGTGCAGATTGGATTTTAACCTATTTAAAACATGTCACCAAAATTCTAAAATTAATCTTAATCAGGAAAAATTACTAATGATGTTCCATAATTTCTTTTTAAATTTTTTTCAAAAAGATTCGAATTAGCTAGTTTTTCTCTTCTTTTTTTCGGTTGAATTTTGAATTTTAAAGAGTCGAAATTGAAGATAAACTATGTTTCAAAATTTGATTGTCATTTTTTTCGTGTTTTCTCCTCTTTTAAACCATTCAATTAAGTGTAAATATCATTCATTATTAATAATAACATAGAGTTAAAGGTAAATTGAGCAAATTGGCTATTTCTGGCAATTTATTTAAGTGTGTATCAAACTGGTAGCCCTTCGCATTAATCAGTACCCAAGAAGTAGCTCTTGGTTTCAAAAAGGTTGGTGACCCCTGGGCTAGAATATGTGGTGGATTGAGAAACACCTTGCGGTGCAGCTTGGACACATCTTCAGTAAAGAACCGAGGTTCATTGGGTGTTTCGGGTCTTTGATCTCTATACACCCTCGCCTGGGCAACCCAACTGGGGCTGATCAGGCTCCTGCTTGTGTCCAAGCAGCGTACTACTCCATCCGTCTCCCCTTTTGATCCACAACCACCTTGAGGCTTTCTCAGCAGCCTCGCTAATGTTTCTGGTGGCTCTTCTCTCTGGCAACCCTCTGATTCCAAGAGGTCTGAATGCTTGATGCACAGATTGCCCTAGAAAGCCCCTGCAGCCCACTTCTATAGGCTCACAGCGGGCCCTCCAACCGCTATCTCTGCATGCCTCGACCTGCTCAAGGTATTTGGCCTTCTTTCGCTCATGGGCCTCCTCCATCCAGTCTTCCCAGGGGACTATAAGTTCCAGCAGCACAACATGCTTAATTGAGTCAGAAGTTAATACAAGGTCTAAACTGAATTATACAGTGTACCGTTTTCTTATATGATTGTGAGCTGGCATGTGTTTGTATTTGGTCACAGAATCCTTTAGAGGATTATTCTACTAAGGGCAAAAGTGCACATGTTCGTCACAAACTTTCCAGAGAGTGGTGGACTCTTGCCCCCAGGAATCCTACAGGTTTGGATTTTATGAGGAAGTGTTAAGACATTAGCAACATCTGGTAGGAAGCCCCTACAAGTAGGAGTAGAGGATAGGGGTCGGAGGTCACCCGACTCAAACCCATCACAGGAAATAGGCTGACTGGCCAAGCAACAAACTGGGTGTTGTCCAAACTGGCTGGCCCCAGGGCTAGAACAACAAAGAGTAACTGTGTAAAAGGTATTTAAGGACAGTGGTCAGAGAAGACAGCAGAAGAGTGATCAGGCTTGTACTCTTTCTCCTGGAGCTGCAGTTCCAGTCTGAGGCTCGATGAAACAAATAAAGCTTTTTGTTCGACGATTCCTCCTTGGCGTCTACTTGGCTCATCACCCAACAAATATACAACAATTGCAATGTAGATATGTTTGTAAGATGTGATAGAACTATAGAAGACTTAGGCGACTCAAAATCCGCCAGTCGCTTTGAAAGTAAAAAGCTGGGTTTTGTACTTGTCTGATGCGCTTCCTGTTTTGCCAGTAAGGCACACACACAGTTCCTGAATGCAATACCGTGAATGATTTAATGCAGCAGCAAAATCTACCAAAAAACAACTTGCTAAGTTCGTCAAATAGACAGCAGGTAGTTGAAGTGTCCGAAGCGTTCAATTGCGTCCAATACTACTCAACAGAGCGTTCAGTAACATCCAACGTCTCCCATAAAGTATCTGTAAAGTGTGCAATATAGTGTCAACAAAAATGATGGTTGCCCAGCTCAACTGTCGCTGTACAATCACATAGATGGCAAGGATAGATACAATACATAGATGGGTATGATACGTCACAACATCATGAGAGATGCGATAGCTAGAGCATTAAAGGCCTACTGAAATGAAATGTTCTTATTTAAACGGGGATAGCAGATCCATTCTATGTGTCATACTTGATCATTTCGCGATATTGCCATATTTTTGCTGAAAGGATTTAGTAGAGAACATCGACGATAAAGTTCGCAACTTTTGGTCGCTGATAAAAAAAGCCTTGCCTGTACCGGAAGTAGCGTGACGTCACAGGTTGAAAGGCTCCTCACATTTCCCCATTGTTTACACCAGCAGCGAGAGCGATTCGGACCGAGAAAGTGACGATTACCCCATTAATTTGAGCGAGGATGAAAGATTCGTGGATGAGGAACGTGAGAGTGAAGGACTAGAGTGCAGTGCAGGACGTATCTTTTTTTTGCTCTGACCGTAACTTAGGTACAAGCTGGCTCATTGGATTCCACACTTTCTCATTTTTCTATTGTGGATCAGGGATTTGTATTTTAAACCACCTGGGATACTATATCCTCTTGAAAATGAGAGTCGAGAACGCGAAATGGACATTCACAGTGACTTTTATCTCCATGACAATACATCGGCAAAGCACTTTAGCTACTGAGCTAACATGATAGCATCGTGCTTAAATGCAGATAGAAACAAAAGAAATAAGCACCTGACTGGAAGGATAGACAGAAGATCAACAATACTACCAAACACTGGACATGTAACTACACGGTTAATGCTGTCCAACCTGGCGAAGCCTAGCAATGCTGTTGCTAACAACGCCATTGAAGCTAACTTAGCTACGGGACCTCGACAGAGCTATGCTAAAAAATTAGCTCTCCACCTACGCCAGCCAGCCCTCATCTGCTCATCAACACCCGTGCTCACCTGCGTTCCAGCGATCGACGGCGCGACGAAGGACTTCACCCGATCATCGATGCGGCTGGTGGCTAGCGTCGGATAGCGCGTCTGCTATCCAAGTCAAAGTCCTCCTGGTTGTGTTGCTGCAGCCAGCCGCTAATACACCGATCCCACCTACAGCTTTCTTCTTTGCAGTCTTCATTGTTCATTAAACAAATTGCAAAAGATTCACCAACACAGATGTCCAGAATACTGTGGAATTTTGTGATGAAAACAGAGCTGTTTGTATTGTGATACAATGTGTCCGAATACTTCCGCTTCAACCATTGACGTCACGCGCATACGTCATCATACATAGACCTTTTCAACCGGAAGTTTCTCGGGAAGTTTAAAATGTCACTTTATAAGTTAACCCGGCCGTATTGGCATGTGTTGCAATGTTAAGATTTCATCATTGATATATAAACTATCAGACTGCGTGGTCGCTAGTAGTGGCTTTCAGTAGGCCTTTAACGGAATAAGAGGCCATGAAGATTAGATCCACAATGTAAAGAACGATAGAGTCTGATAGATGACTTATATTGGTAAAATACATTAGAATGGATGGATGATGCAATACCTCTTTCGGGGAGAGGATGGAGATGTAGTCCTCGTAGATGACCCGGGCCTTCTCCTCTATAGCGCTTTTGTTGCTCTCCTTGCCAAACTCCTGGCACGCCAGCCAGAAGAGCATGTTCTCCTCGCTGAACTCGGTGCGCAGGAACTGGCGAAAGGCGTTCCTCCCAGCAGGGCAGCACATCAGCTTGTCGAAGGACTGGGCCCACGAGTGCACCTCCTCCAGCGTGGGCTTGGGGCTGCGGAGCGACAAGGTTTATAGCCCGGGTGCTGCAGCGGTCGATGTAAGATGCACTTACCAGTCTTCACAGTCTACTGTCCCTTCTTTGACGTCGTAGGATGTCTTTCGGTTCCTGTCGTCTCTGTCCTCGTTCCTGTAACAATAATGGAAGTAGACAAATATTTCACATTCTGCCTAGCAACAAGGGGTGAATGGTAGATCTTTATTTATGATGTCATAACCATGCACAGTTTCCCTGTCCTTTTTGTACTGATTGGCTATTGCAACTGTCTATCAACTGTATGTGCCTTGTTCGTCTACACTGCACAGACCACCGCGTTGTTGATGGCCTCAGGCAGATTTCAATGGCAGCAAGCTAGCTGAATTCTGATTGGATAAAAGCTCTAACGTAAAAACAGCAACACTGCAGACTAATATGACATCAGGAGAACATGATGAATACTTTTATATGTTTATAAAATGTAAATTGAAAATATAACTATCCTGCCTTCCTTATGCACACTTGTACACGAAGGCAGTAAGTTCAACACCTTCCGCTCATCAAAACTCTGAACACCAGGTTGACTGATGGAGGCCAGGTTTATTGACAATTGAAAGGGTGAAACTGTAGAACACAAACATTGTAAATGTAAATGCATGAATTAAATGAACTTAATAATGTCATATCACTGACCACAGATTATCAAGTATTCCATTTGAATTAAATCTAAGTTCAACTTTGTCACACACCACTGTATGTGTTGTTATGATTAATAATACCAGTGACAATTGAGCTTTCTACAGTTTAAATTGACTTAAGTAACCGTACAACAAAACGTCCATTAGATGGCGGCAGATGACAACAAATGAAAGTTAGCCGACCTGAACAGGTAATGCAATCAGAGATTGTCTAACATCATAAAACACACACATTTCACAGCTAAATATGACTCATTGTGTACTATAAACATTAAATATGAGTACATACCAACAATGCCACGAACAGCATAAGATGTGATAGTTGTTTGCTGAGAAACACGAGGAGTGAAGCGAGTTGTGCGCACCAGTCTGAAATCTTTCCGGAGTCTAAACACGTGACCTATCTGCGCGTTCCTTAAAGGTACAGCTCACTTAACAGAACCAACTGAAATGACTCGGAAATAAACACACACTAAATAAAGTAATCTTAATGACTGAGGCAGAACAATAACTAACTTTTGTCAATTTATGATCATGATTTATGTTAGGCCAGCAGACGAGTCTGGCAAATATAGTGGAAGCTCTGCGTGTATTTAGTGCAGGTATGCAGGCCGAACCCCACTAACTTGAATGGAAACGGAAATATTCCAGGGCCATTCCGCAGCCGTTACGCATCCGGTGGAAATCAGGGTGTGTGTTGTCTACAGAGGTGGTTAGAGTAGCCAAAACTTGTACTTAGTAAGAGTACCGTTACTTTTGAGCAGTTCTTCTTAAATAGTAGGCCGGGCCCCTTTAGGGCGGCACAGTGCGATGTCAGGGTGGTGACGCCCGGGGAAAATGTATCAGTCTCATGCAGTGTCATGCTTCAAAAAGCTGTGCACTACAAAACGTGTTTATTATAGCCATTAATCCTGACCTCCTCATTTTGATTAAAAAAATTAAAAAAAATCTGCACAAATTGTTTTAATTGTTTTTTTTTCATAGATTGACATCTTTTATACATCGAGTTAATGTTGCTGATCAATTTGAATTTGTTATTATTAATTGAAATTATTTCATTAACATTTTTCACTGTCAGATGGTTCAAGTTATTCGAAAAAAGTTTATAGTTTAAATAAGTTTGGGGTTTTTTTTAATGCAAATTGATGCACTTAAATAATTTTTTGTTACAGACTAAACAAGAGGGTAAGGTTATTGTTTGTTGTAAGTAGGGAGGTCCGATGCGTTAAAATGTAATGTCGGAAATTATCGGTATCGGTTTTTTTATTATCTGTATCGGGTTTTTTTTGTGTTTGTTTTGGTTTTTTTTATTAAATCAACATAAAAAACACAAGATGCACTTACAATTAGTGCACCAACCCAAAAAACCTCCCTCCCCCCATTTCTTTCTGTTATCAATATTCTGCTTCCTACATTATATATCAATATATATCAATACAGTCTGCAAGGGATACAGTCCGTAAGCACACATGATTGTGCGTGCTGCTGCTCCACTAATAGTACTAACCTTTAACAGTTAATTTTACTCATTTTCATTCATTACTAGTTTCTATGTAACTGTTTTTATATTGTTTTACTTTCTTTTTTATTCAAGAAAATGTTTTTAATTTAGTTATCTTATTTTATTATTTTTTTTAAAAAAGTACCTTATCTTCACCATACATGGTTGTCCAAATTAGGCATAATAATGTGTTAATTCCACGACTGCATATATCGGTTGATATCAGTATCGGTTGATATCGGTATCGGTAATTAAAGAGTTGGACTATATTTGAATATCGGATATCGGCAAAAAGCCATTATCGGACATCCCTAGTTGTAAGTTGATCTATATTTCTTTATGTTTTCCTTTCTTAAATGTTAATAAAGATACAAAGTTATGTAGAGGTGAACATACAGTGGTGGTCAAAAGTGTACATCCACTTGTAAAGTACATCATGTCATGGCTGTCTTGAGTTTCCAATCATTTCTACAACTCTTATTTTGTTGTGATGTAGTGATTGGAGCACATACTTGTTGCTCACAAAAAACATTCATGAAGTTTGCTTCTTTTATGAATTTATTATGGCTCTACTGAAAATGTGAGGGTCAAAAGTATACATACAGCAATGTTAATATTTGCTTACATGTCCCTTGGCAAGTTGACCTGCAATAAGGCGCTTTTGGTAGCCATCCACAAGCTTCTGCTTGACCACTTGACCACTAAATTGCTGCAGTTCAGCTAAATGTGTTGCTTTTCTGACATGGACTTGTTTCTTCGGCATTGTCCACACCTTTAAGTCAGGACTTTGGGAAGGCCATTCTAAAACCTTCATTCTAACCTGATTTAGCCATTCCTTTACCACTTTTGAGGTGTGTTTGGGGTCATTGTCCTGTTGGAACACCCAACAAGACCCAACCTCCGGGCTGATGATTTTAGCTTGTCCTGAAGAATTTGGAGCTAATCCTCCTTTTTCAGCAGTTCCATTGGCAGCAAAACAGGCCCAGAGCATAATACTACCACCACCATGCTTGACGGTAGGAATGGTGTTTCTGGGATTAAAGGCCTCACCTTTTCTCCTCCAAACATATTGCTGGGTATTGTGGCCAAACAGCTCACTTTTTGTTTCATCTGACCACAGAACTTTCCTCCAGAAGGTCTTATCTTTGTCACGAAGATAAGACCTTCTGGAGGAAGCTTCTGCTTGAATTTTTGACCACTTTTCTTGACAAAATTGGTGCAGTTAAGCTCAATTTGTTGGTTTTCTGACATGGACTTGTTTCTTCAGCATTGTCCACACAGGACTTTGGGAAGGTCATTCTAAAACCTTCATTCTAGCCTGTAAGAATAATGTAAGTAGACAAATATTTCACATTCTGCCTAGCAACAAGGGGTGAATGGTAGATCTTCAAACATATTGCTGGGTATTGTGGCCAAACAGCTCCATTATCTTTGTCACAAAGATAAGACCTTCTGGAGGAAAGTTCTGTGGTCCGATGAAGCAAAAATGGAGCTGTTTGGCCACAATACCCAGCAATATGTTTGAAGATCTACCATTCACCCCTTGTTGCTGGGCAGAATGTGAAATATGTGTCTACTTACATTATTCTTACAGGCTAGAATGAAGGTTTTAGAATGACCTTCCCAAAGTCCTGTGTGGACAATGCTGAAGAAACAAGTCCTTGCGGGCGGCGTGGCGTAGTGGGTAGAGCAACCGTGCCAGAAACCTGAGGGTTGCAGGTTCGCTCCCCGCCTCTTACCATCTAAAAATCACTGCCGTTGTGTCCTTGGGCAGGACACTTCACCCTTTGCCCCCGGTGCCGCTCACACCGGTATGATGAATGATAGGTGGTGGTCGGAGGGGCCGTAGGCGCAAAATTGCAGCCACGCTTCCGTCAGTCTACCCCAGGGCAGCTGTGGCTACGGAAGTAGCTTACCACCACCAGGTGTGAATGATTAATGGGTTCAGAAAAACATGTAAAGCGACTTTGGGTACTTAGAAAAGCGCTATATAAATCCCAGGTATTATTATTATGTCAGAAAAGCAACACATTTAGCTGAACTGCAGCAATTTAGTGGTCAAGTGGTCAAGCAGAAGCTTGTGGATGGCTACCAAAAGTGCCTTATTGAAGGTAAACTTGCCAAGGGACATGTAAGCAAATATTAACATTGCTGTATGTATACTTTTCACCCTCACATTTTCAGTAGAGCCATAATAAATTCATAAAAGAAGCAAACTTCATGAATGTTTTTTGTGAGCAACAAGTATGTGCTCCAATCACTACATCACAACAAAATAAGAGTTGTAGAAATGATTGTAAAGTCAAGACAGCCACGACATGATGTTCTTTACAAGTGGATGCAGGCCCGGCCCGTGGCATAGGCCGTATAGGCAAATGCTAAGGGCGCCGTCCATCAGGGGGCGCCACGCCAGTGTCACAAATGTTGGAGAAAAAAAAAAAAAGAAAAAGAAAAAGTTGGTACTATTATTTCTAAATAAAAAAAATAATCCCACGCTAATTAAAATGCAAAGTAAAGCCTATTTAATAGAAATATTATTTGTTACAACATTACGCCTCCCCCCACCCCCTCCCCCCCCACGGTGCGCCCCCTCCCTTCCCGTATCATGACTCTTTTTGGACGTCACCACATAAAAAAGTCAACACAAGATGTCAAAACGGCCAAAACTGTCAGGTGCCCAGGGAAGAAAAAATAGAAAAGAAGAGGAGGAGAAACGAGAAAAAGACAGAGGTAGCAGGTAGGTAATGTTAGCATACATGAAATTATTTGTCTGTTACAGAATGTGATAGTAACCTGGCTTTTAGCATTAAGCTAATGTTACATGATTCGGCAATTGCTAATCAATAAATAGCTAGTTCTGTTTTAACGTCGGGTTAATATTGTGGAGGGGGCTAAATTGTTATGGAAAATAATAATGTAACATTAGGTAATTACAGTACTCCCACCTTACATTCCTCAGGGACTTTTGTATTAGATCTTTTAAGCAGGTGTTTTTTGTTTACATTGTTATTGCCTTCTGGTTAGCTAATCTTTGCCCTGCAGGTAATAGTCACTTTTCCACCCCTTTATATATTAAGTATAGTTGTAAGCCTAGTTGTTAAAGTGCACATCATTAATGTAAATTAAGCAATATCACATGAGAGGGAATGCTGTTTTTTAATTTGAGCACTGCTGTGATTCGGTTAAAGATAATCATAACATAACATTCTCATATAATATGTTAATTTGCTTTCTTTAAGTAAAAAAAAAGGTCAAAGACAAAGCTATTCAGTTTCTTGTGAGTATGTACACTTCACTGCCTAGGGCGCCACATTGGTTAGGGCCAGGCCTGAGTGGATGTACACTTTTGACCACCACTGTACATCCATTTTATAAACAAATGACACTATTTCTAGTCGCTCCCCCGACGACTTGTGGTTGTGGAACATGTGGAAGTAAGAGTGTGTGTGTGTGTGGTACCAGGAGCAGCTACAGCAGCAGCACCAGCAGAAGCAGCATGCGTTGGACACCCGCGGGTTGGCCTGGCCCGCCTGGGCCTGCTGGGTTGCTGCAGTTCCTCCCGCTGCCGACTCCTGCTGCACCGACATCTGCCTCTTTCGCATCTCCATCGGCTCTGATCCCATGGGCTGCCAGGGCACATGGAACACAAACACACTTTATAGTACGCTGAATGATGGCCTGATCTGTGTGTGTGTGCACCAGCGTGTGTGGGTGTGCAGGAAACACATTTTGTCAGCGCCAGTGATTGAAGGAGAGCGAAGCGGTAGAGATGTACTAAAGCCAAAAGCAGTCAAGTTGTCACGTTGTGTAGAAGGTAAATAAAAAGAAAATACAACAAATCCTTTTAAACTTATATTCAATTGAATAGACTGCAAAGACAAGATACTTAACATTCGAACTGGTAAACTTTTGTTATTTTTTGCAAATATTAGCTCATTTGGAATTTGATGCCTGCAACATGTTGCCAAAAAAGCTGGCACAAGTGGCAAAAAAGAGTGATAAAGTTGAGGAGTGCTCATCAAAGACTTATTTGGAACATCCCACAGGTGTGCAGGCTAATTGGGAACAGGTGGGTGCCATGATTGGCTATAAAAGTAGCTTCCATGAAATCCTCAGTCATTCACAAACAAGGACGGGGCGAGGGTCACCACTTTGTCAACAAATGCCTGAGCAAATAGTTTAAGAACAACATTTCTCAAGCAGCTGTTGCAAGGAATTTAGGGATTTCACCATCTTCCGCTCCATAATATCATCAGAGAATCTGGAGAAATCACAAGCAGCAAGCCAAAAAAAACAACATTTAATGCACGTGACCTTCAATCCCTCAGGCGGTACTGCATCAAAAACCAACGTCAGTGTGTAAAGGATATCACCACATGGGCTCAGGAACAGAAAACCACTGTCAGTAACTACAGTTTGTCGCTACATCTGTAGGTGCAAGTTAAAACTCTACTATGCAAAGCGTAAGCCGTTTATCAACAACACCCAGAAACGCCGCCGGCTTCGCTGGGCCCGAGCTCATCTAAGATGGACTGATGCAAAGTGGAAAAGTGTTCTGTGGTCTGACGAGTCCACATTTCAAATTGTTTTTGGAAACTGTGGACGTCGTGTCCTCCGGACCAAAGAGGAAAAGAACCATCCGGATTGTTCTAGGCGCAAAGTGTAAAAGGCAGCATGTGTGATGGTATGGGGGTGTATTAGTGGCCAAGACATGGGTAACTTACACATCTGTGAAGGCACCATTAATGCTGAAAGGTACATACAGCTTTTGGAGCAACATATGTTGCCATCCAAGCAACGTTAGCATGGACGCCCCTGCTTATTTCAGCAAGACAATGCCAAGCCACGTGTTACATCAACGTGGCTTCATAGTAAAAGAGTGCGGGTACTAGACTGGCCTGCCTGTAGTCCAGACCTGTCTCCCATTGAAAATGTGTGGTGCATTATGAAGCCTAAAATAGCAGAAGGGAGACCCCCGGACTGTTGGACAACTTAAGCTGTACATCAAGCAAGAATGGGAAAGAATTCCACTTCAAAAATGTGTCTCCTCAGTTCCCAAACCTTTACTGAGTGTAGTTAAAAGGAAAGGCCATGTAACACAGTGGTAAAAATGCCCATGTGACAACTTTTTTTGCAATGTGTTGCTGCCATTAAATTCTAAGTTCATGATTATTTGCAAAAAAAAAAAGAGTTTCTCAGTTCGAACATGAAATATCTTGTCTTTGCAGTCTTTTCAGTTGAATATAAGTTGAAAAAGATTTCCAAATCATTGTATTCTCTTTTTATTTACAAATTACACAACGTGCCAACTTTGCTGGTTTTGGGTTTTAAATTAATTCAGCATATATTTGTGCTTTATTGCGAATTTATTGAATCTTTTTCACAATGTGTGCCCCTTTTTTCTGACTCTGCCCTGCCCCAAAAGTGTCTGGTCAAGTTAACCAAAATGTACGTGCATAAGTCCGGCGTGACCCTCGGCCCGTCCTGTAGTGTTCCAGTGGATGTTGCGCAATACGTGGACAGAAATATGGGTCAGAAATGGACAAAGAAAAAGTGCACTGAGTGGCAAGTTGGGCGTCAAGGCCCTGGCAGGTCGCTCTCCCGACCGAAGTTATTTTCATATGTCGTCGTTGTGAGCTGAGTCATCACTGCAGCAAACACCAGCTGCTGCTGGAGTTGCGTTCAGACGGGTGGAGCGTCACGTTTAGCACATCAATAACGCAAAATACGTTTTGTTAACATCAGGCTTTGATTGCCAAAGATGTTCGCCCTGTAACTGATGTCTGTCTGTCAAGACCGTACTTCATGACCTGGGTACAGAAATGGTCAGCACACAGCTGCTCTTGGAGCTCGGTTAGATACATATCACTTGTAGGAAGACTGTCCATCACAGAGTCAATGATATTGGTATATGCCATTAAGTCGATGTCTGCTCTTGTCATGCTGTTTTTAAGCGGGTGACAGGAGAGTGTCAGCAGTTGTGAGGCTCTTTCCAGGTGTATATGTAATTGTGTAAGAGTACCTTGTTAAGCGCATCCTCAATCTTTGTATTCTAGATGGCAGCGCATCCAGTGCCTGCCCAACCAGTAGGCACACAAGTGGCTTGAGGTTGGTTTCCAGTTTAAAGTGTAGGCCTAGGATGAAGTGGCTAAACCTCTCACAGCCCCATGACAGCACTAGTGTCTCTTTCTCCAGCTGCGTATATTGCTGCTCCGTGTCAGTCAAGGACCTGGAGGCATACACAACCGGCAACCAAACCTCTCTGTCACTCTGGGGCATCACTGCACCTAATCTGTAGGATGATGCATCGGCATCAGCCATTTTTCAGTGGCTGGCTAGGGTGGCAAAGCTAGAGGACTGGTGCAGTGGAGAGCTCCTCTTTGAGGCTGCAGAAAGCCCCCTGCTGTTCATGACCCTAGTAACACTGATTCTTTTTGGACATCAAATCTCAAAGGGCTTTATCCTTCTCAGCCAGGTTAGGTAGAGCCCCCCAGACAAGAATATTGTCCAAGTGACATACCACCTCTTTATAGGCCGGAAATTACCTCTGTTACCAACATATTTTGAAAGTGCTCTTGCGCGGAGGAGATACTGAAGGGCAGGCGGTCAAGTTGATAGCACCTGAAAAGTGTTATGAATGTGGTATCGAGGGCTGATTCCTTGACCAGGGGGTTCCGCCAGAAACCCATGTTTGCGTCTAGTTTGGTGAAATATTGTACTCCTGTGTACCGTGGGCTACCACCATGTCGCAACACCAGTCAGTTGGTTCTTCAATGCGACTGATGACTCCGAGATTTTCCATATTTTCCAATTCTTTTTTTACTTTGCTTACAAGTGGCAATGGGACTCGGCGTGGCACTTTGAGGGAGATTGGCTTTGTGTCAGGCTTGAGTTTGATTGTGTAAGGCTTCTGAACCAGCCTAAACCCATTGCAGATTTTAGGATAAGCCTGTCTTACTGACTCTAGGTCCAAAGCGTCAACTTTGGCCACTAACTTGAGACTTAGTGAGGCTGGTCTGCTTAACACTGCCACCTGTAGGCCTCTCACTACAAAGACCCTCTCTGTAACGTTCCTGTCTTTGTATGAGAGTATTTCTGTGACTGACCCAAGGACAGTTAGTTTAGCCCCGCCTGGTCCATAGAGAGGTTTGTCGGTTTTTTCTAACTCCCCGTCTCTGTGCATGACACTTTTGTATACCTGCTCAGAAAGGCTACAGTTCTGCCCCTTATGCTAATTTCTGCCATCCAGGGGTCCTCACCAGAGGACAGCTAACCTAAGAACATCTCATTCACATCTTCGGCAACCTTATGCACATTTTTGCTTTCCCGAAGTGTCCACAGTTACCACAGTAGTGGCACTCTGCACTTTTAGATGGGCACTTTGACAAAGGGTGAGAGGGTGATTTTCTGCATTTTCCACATCCTTTAATTTCAGCTCCGTTCTGCACTTATTTATCTGTTTTCCAGTTTCTGTTCTGACCATGAGTCTGATTTTTGCTCTTGAATTTGTTCTGTTTCTCCTTCTTTAAATGCATAGCATCTATAGTTGTTATACTGGTGCTTAACTCCCTCAAATCAGTATGTTGTCTTTTGATCTCTTCAGACGATCTGGCTATGGTGATGGCTTTAGCTCGGGTGAGGACTTTATCAGGTTGCATTCTCTCTAACAGGGATGAATCCCACTACTGGTCTGTCCGTCAACAGGTCGTCGTGTAGGTTGCCACTCACAGTTCTCTGCCAGGGTGTACAGTGCTTGGATGTACACATCCACGCTCTCTGAAGGCTGCTGTACTCTTATGTTGAATTTGGCCCGTTCATAAATGACGTTTTTCTTTGGCATAAAGAACTCGTCAAATCCGTTTTTGACTGAAGCATACAGTTGTTACTGCTCTGCCATCAGATCTAGCTCTCTCTGCACGTCGTCAGCCTCGTTCCCCATGCAGTACATCTGTGTGTTTACCTGGTTCACTTCGGAGGAGTTCAGGTTTCTCGGCAATCTAAAACACTAACGTTCTTATGGATTTCTCCCACTTGTGTGGCTTTGCGAAGTTGAAAGGCTCTGGTGGTTTGATGGTGAACTTCGCCATCGGAGGTGCTGCCGTCCCCGCCTGGGCTGCTGCCGCTTCGCCCTTGTTTCTTTTCAGTAGACATAATGTTAAGCTTTGTGCACTCTCGCTCAAAGTAATCTTTCTCTGCATCCTGTTTGTGACGCCATTTTGTGTTTTGATTTGGAGGCAAGGAAGACTGAATTTTTTTCTCAAGCTCTCACAACATTTCACACCACTTCCCAGGCCCCCACCCGGACTCGCCCCTCATTGGTCCCACCATGCCCCATGGTGGGACCTTATTATTATTTTAGAGGTCAACATCGTGTATGTGGTCAAAGCTTAGTTTGTGATTTCTGCCTGTGGTAAAAGCTTAAATGAAGTGAATTATATTTATATAGCGCTTTTCTCTAGTGACTCAAAGCGCTATACATAGTGAATCCCATTGTCTTAGTTACATTTGAACCAGTAACTCTCCTAGGTTTTGCTCACATTTTATTTATTTTATTTCGACTCGCCGAGACAGTCGTAGCAAAAATGTGTTTTAAGAAATATAACTGATATCAATATAATACTGAAATGGAAAATACTACATGTTAAAAGTATATCAAAGAAACCTTTAACAAAGTTAAAGAACTTGTGCGTTCTTTGACTATATTCGACTTGAGTGGGCGCCCCTTTTTTGTCTTCTCTCATAAAATGTAGAAATCTTTCGCCCTTTTTCATAACCTCTCGAGGAACTCTGAAGAAAGTTTGATCATTTCCGCGATTTGAATGGTTTTAACAGCCTAAATAAAACAATGCAAGCGTAGTACATTTTTCTTGGAGAAAGGCAAAATGAACGCAAAGACAACAGACGTGACGTCAGGGAATACAACCTATGCCCGACTGCCACTCGTGGTACGCGGGCTCTATCTAGTGGTACGCCAAATAATTACTTGATTAAACTACAGTGTTTAGTTTTTCCTACATTCAAACACAGTGTTACTATTCAAACTGTGTGTAATGTTACATTGGCCAAAACTATACAACATACTTGTTGAATAAAACCCCTGCCTTGTTTTTAGTGTGTAGTCTTTCACGTTGACCTGATCACTGACGTTTCACAACACACCTTTCCGATAAACATCCGCCATAAGGTAACGGAGCATAAAATAAATTATTGATGATTAATCCGCTACACCTCCCTGATACCGAAGTACATGTCAAACTACTTCCATAACGTAAATGACCGCCATAACCACAACACCAGGGGGAGCTCCACTAACCACGTTAAACCCAGATTCCGATCTAGCAAAGGTCTAAACTCATTCTCCTTCTATGCCACATCAATATGGAATGCACTCCCAACAGGTGTAAAAGAAAGGGCATCTCTATCCTCCTTCAAAACCGCAATAAAACAACACTTCCAGGCAACTTCAACCCCTGACTAACAAATGGTAAATGGGTTGTACTTGTATAGCGCTTTTCTACCTTTTTAAGGAACTCAAAGCGCTTTGACACTATTTCCAAATTCACCCATTCACACACACATTCACACACTGATGGCGGGAGCTGCCATGCACGGCGCTAACCAGGCCCATCAGGAGCAAGGGTGAAGTGTCTTGCTCAAGGACACAACGGACGTGACTAGGATGGTAGAAGGTGGGGATTGAACCAGGAACCCTCAGATTGCTGGCACGGCCACTCTCCCAACTTCGCCACGCCGTCCCCACACCACATCCCACCACCCCGGATTGTAAATAACCAAATGTAAATAATCAAATGTATTTCTAATGTATATACTTGTTCTTATGCTTTCTGAGCTCACTATGTTCTCTGCTCGCTGTACATATCCTACCAAGTCACACCTACACTGTTTCAATGTCCATTTCTCTGATGATGCAATTGTTGATGACTGAAGTGCTGATATCAACCAAACCTTCCTCATCCCACCGCCCGGATTGTAAATAATGTAAATAATTCAATGTACAAACCCTGTTTCCATATGAGTTGGGAAATTGTGTTAGATGTAAATATAAACGGAATACAATGATTTGCAAATCATTTTCAAGCCATATTCAGTTGAATATGCTACAAAGACAACATATTTCATGTTCAAACTCATAAACATTTTTTTGTGTGCAAATAATCATTAACTTTAGAATTTGATGGCAGCAACACGTGACAAAGAAGTTGGGAAAGGTGGCAATAAATACTGATAAAGTTGAGGAATGCTCATCAAAGACTTATTTGGAACATCCCACAGGTGTGCAGGCTAATTGGGAACAGGTGGGTGCCATGATTGGGTATAAAAGTAGATTCCATGAAATGCTCAGTCATTCACAAACAAGGATGGGGCGAGGGTCACCACTTTGTCAACAAATGCCTGAGCAAACAGTTTAAGAACAACGTTTCTCAAAGTGCAATTGCAAGAAATTTAGGGATTTCAACATCTACGCTCCATAATATCATCAAAAGGTTCAGAGAATCTGGAGAAATCACTGCACGTTAGCGGCATGGCCGGAAACCAACATTGAATGACCGTGACCTTCCATCCCTCAGACGGCACTGTATCAAAAACCGACATCAATCTCTAAAGGATATCACCACATGGGCTCAGGAACACTTCAGAAACCCACGGTCAGTAACTACAGTTGGTCGCTACATCTGTAAGTGCAAGTTAAAGCTCTACTATGCAAAACGTAAGCCATTTATCAACAACACCCAGAAACGCCGCCGGCTTCTCTGGGCCTGAGATCATCTAAGATGGACTGATACAAAGTGGAAAAGTGTTCTGTGGTCTGACGAGTCCACATTTCAAATTGTTTTTGGAAATATTCGACATCGTGTCATCCGGACCAAAGGGGAAGCGAACCATCCAGACTGTTATCAACACAAAGTGTAAAAGGCAGCATGTGTGATGGTATGGGGGTGTATTAGTGCCCAAGACATGGGTAACTTACACATCTGTGAAGGCACCATTAATGCTGAAAGGTACATACAGCTTTTGGAACAACATATGCTGCCATCTAAGCGCCATCTTTTTCATGGACGCCCCTGCTTATTTCAGCAAGACAATGCCAAGCCACATTCAGCACGTGTTACAACAGCGTGGCTTCGTAAAAAAAAAGAGTGCGGGTACTTTCCTGGCCCGCCTGCAGTCCAGACCTGTCTCCCATTGAAAATGTGTGGTGCATTATGAAGCCTAAAATAGGACAGCGGAGACCCCGGACTGTTGAACGACTGAAGCTCTACATAAAACAAGAATGGGAAAGAATTCCACTTTCAAAGCTTCAACAGTTTCCTCAGTTCCCAATCTTTTACTGAGTGTTGTTAAAAGGAAAGGCCTTGTAACACAGTGGTGAACATGCCCTTTCCCAACTACTTTGGCACATGTTGCAGCCATGAAATTATTTGCAAAAAAAAAATAAAGTTTATGGGTTTGAACATGAAATATGTTGTCTTTGTAGCATATTCAACTGAATATGGCTTGAAAATGATTTACAAATCATTGTATTCTGTTTATATTTACATCTAACACCATTTCCCAACTCATATGGAAACGGGGTTTGTATATACTCTGATGATGAACTTGTGTGATGACTGCATTATGCTGATAGTATATATTTGTACCATGAATTGATTAACGTGGACCCCGACTTAAAGAAGTGGACAAACTTATTGGGGTGTTCCCATTTAGTGGTCAATTGTACGGAATATGTACTGTACTGTGCCATCTACTAATAAGAGTCTCAATCAATCAATCAAAAATGCCAGCATGTTTGGTGATCAATCACACTGTGAAGTAACAAAGTATAGTAATTAGGGATGATAAATGTGTTAAAATGTAATATCGGAAATTATCGGTATCGTTTTTTTTATTATCTGTATCGTTTCTTTTTTTTGTTGTTGTTTTTTTTTTTTATTAAATCCACATAAAAAACACAAGATACACTTACAATTAGTGCACCAACCCAAAAAACCTCCCTCCCCCCATTTATTTCTGTTACCAATACATTATATATCAATATATATCAATGCAGTCTGCAAGGGATACAGTCCGTAAGCACACATGATTGTGCGTGCTGCTGCTCCACTAATAGTACTAACCTTTAACACTTCATTTTACTCATTTTCATTAATTACTAGTTTCTATGTAACTGTTTTTATATTGTTGTACTTTCTTTTTTATTCAAGAAAATGTTTTTAATTTAGTTATCTAATTATTTGTATTTTTTTTTTTTTTTTTAAAGTACCTTATCTTCACCATACATGGTCGTCCAAATTAGGCATAATAATGTGTTAATTCCACGACTGCATATATCGGTTGATATCGGTATCGGCGCAAATTGGCAGCCACGCTTCCGTCAGTCTACCCCAGGGCAGCTGTGGCTACGAAAGTAGCTTACCACCACCAGGTGTGAATGAATGATGGGTTTTTAGCATGTAAAGCGACTTTGGGTACTTAGAAAAGCGCTATATAAATCCCAGGTATTATTATTATTATTATTATCGGTAATTAAAGAGTTGGACAATATCGGAATATCGGATATCGGCAAAAAGCCATTATCGGACATCCCTAATAGTAATAATGTGCACAGAATAATATTCCTCTTCTTTATCAGAATCTCACGCAGGAAAGAACAGATCACGTCGTCAAGACAAACAAAAAGGTGTCACCAGCAGGTCGGAGACGAACAAATCACCGTCGGATCGTTTATGTAACGCACACATGCACGGACGCGCGCGTGCACGCTACCTGACGCGGGGGCGCGCGCGCGGGCATCATCAGAATAAGCTGCATGCTAGGAAAGATGGAAGAGCAGCTTGCTTGCACAAAGCACATTTCAAAGTGGAAAGCAGCGACATGTTTGTGTCCCCTTGACATATTGTGCCACGCAGGAATATGACACATTGTGCCACGCAGGAATATGACATATTGTGCCACGCAGGAATATGACATATTGTGCCACGCAGGAATATGCATCTTCTTGACCGATGATCAGACAAATGCGAGGGGATGCATGGGGGGGGGGGGGGGGGGGGGTGGGGGGGGGGGGGGGGGGGGCACGTTGAATGGCACAATGCTAAAATGCAACAAGAGGGAAAAAAGATGTTTCTAAGGTGGTTTGATGTCCACGTCTTCCTGCTCCTTCACAACACGAAGCCAAAGAAGCAAGAAGATGCTTCATGATGGCCACACACTTCATCACACGGCGACCAGAGGAGCAAATAAAACATACTCACAATTCCACCATGTATGCGCAGCGACACAAGGGTAAAAAGATAATTGTGAGGACAATTACGTCGCTCTTGATTGCATCCGTTGGCACATTCAGCTTCTCTCTCTTTTTTTTTTTTTTCTTTCTTTTTTTTTTTTTCCTCTCCTCCTCCCTGACCGGCTGCTCAGAGACAGTGCGCATGCGCACTCTCTCCCGACTCGTAGTAGAGCGCAGAGCGAGGATGGATGCAAACCAGTAATTATAGTCTGAAAATGATGTGGTTTTTTTGATTGATTGAAACTTTTATTAGTAGATTGCACAGTTCAGTACATATTCCGTACAATGGACCACTAAATGGTAACACCCCAATAAGTTTTTCAACTTGTTTAAGTCAGGGTCCACGTTAATCAATTCATGGTAATTCATGTTGTTGTTGAGTGTCAGTGCTGTCTAGAGCTCGGCAGAGTAACCGCGTAATACTCTTCCATATCAGTAGGTGGCAGCCGGTAGCTAATTGCTTTGTAGATGTCAGAAACAGCGGGAGGCAGGGTGCAGGTAAAAAGGTGTCTAATGCTTCAATCAAAAATAAACAAAAGGTGAGTGCCCCTAAGAAAAGGCATTGAAGCTTAGGGAAGGCTACGCAGAACGTAACTAAAACTGAACTGGCTACAAAGTAAACAAAAACAGAATGCTGGACGACAGCAAAGACTTACTGTGGAGCAAAGACAAAGTACATCCGAACATGACATGACAATCAACAATGTCCCCACAAAGAAGGATAAAAACAACTGAAATATTCTTGATTGCTAAAACAAAGCAGGTGTGGGGAATAGCGGTCAAGGAAGACATGAAACTGCTACAGGAAAATACCAAAAAAGGAGAAAAAGCCACTAAAATAGGAGCGCAGGTAAAAAGGTTTCTCATGCTGAAACCAAAAATAAATAAAAGGTGAGTGCCCCTAAGAAAATGCATTGAAGCTTAGGGAAGGCTATGCAGAACAAAACTAAAACTGAACTGGCTACAAAGTAAACCAAAACAGAATGCTGGACGACAGCAAAGACTTACTGTGGAGCAAAGACGGTGTACACAAAGTACATCCGAACATGACGTGACAATCAACAATGTCCCCACAAAGAAGGATAAAAACAACTGAAATATTCTTGATTGCTAAAACAAAGTAGATGCGGGAAATATCGCTCAAAGGAAGACATGAAACTGCTACAGGAAAATACCGAAAAAGGAGAAAAAGCCACTAAAATAGGAGCGCAGGTAAGAAGGTGTCTAATGCTTAAACCAAAAATAAACAAAAGGTGAGTGCCCCTAAGAAAAGGCATTGAAGCTTAGGTAAGGCTATGCAGAACAAAACTAAAACTGAACTGGCTACAAAGTAAACCAAAACAGAATGCTGGACGACAGCAAAGACTTACTGTGGAGCAAAGACGGCGTCCACAAAGTACATCCGAACATGACATGACAATCAAAGAAGGCTAAAAACAACTGAAACATTCTTGATTGCTAAAACAAAGTAGATGCGGGAAATAACACTCCAAGGAAGACATGAACGATGGACGCTTTTGACCTTCCTTCTTTTCAATAACACCTGGTGTCGAACTTTGAGATCGGCCCCAGTCCACAAAAACATTTCAACATCTCACCCAAGTTAATTGGGCATACATGCACGCACCCGCCCCTCCCCCAATCAACGCCTTCACCACTGCTTAATTCCTCTTCGGGGTTATGGACGGCTGAGTAGCGCTTTATAGCAGCAGCCGGCCTCCAGGGCCCCAACCCCCCCCCCCCCCTGTTGCGAGTTGTTGTGATTACATGTATCATGTTTATGTGTGCTATGCTATGTGAGGTTTTTTCCTTGGACTCAGTCTGGACCCCTCCCTAGGGTCCAGCCTTAGACTGATACTTTTTGTACTCTTCCCCCTTTCCCAATGTCACCTTTTTCCCACCTTTTTTAAGGAGCGCCGTAAGTGGCTGATCCGTTGGCGGTCCCGTCTTGGGGGGGTGTATTAAAAAAAAAAATTTTTTTTTAAATTTTTTATTTTTTTTTTTTTTTACATAAATAAATACAATCATGTGTGCTTACGGACTGTATCCCTGCAGACTGTATTGATCTATATTGATATATAATGTATATATTGTGTTTTTTATGTTGATTTAAAAAACATCGGTCCGCGGACCGGTACCGGGCCACGGCCCGGTGGTTGGGGACCACTGCCATAGAGTTTATTGAATGAGACACCCAGAATGTACATGAAAATAAAGAAAGTGGGATTTACAATATCAACTATGAACCATAAAACACTGAATATTAACAACATATGCACGTCGCTCCTCTTTTACGACTCAGACCAAGCAAAACACAACAAAAATGTAAAAAAAAAGCAAAATAAAAGTGTAATAAACACCTACAGTATGATATATTGTCACGTGTTTCTGACACACGCGTTTCGGGCTGGCTGCTCTGAAAACAAGCCCCGCCCACTCTGCTTTGTTCCTGGTCTGAGCTGCTGTGACATAGATTACAGTAATAACTCCTATAACATGGATTACCCTAATAACTCTTATAACACTCAAAAGCGCAGATTTCGACCATTGAAATACTTTCTATAGTTCCAGACTTACGCTCATTTAAAAAGATCACAGCACATCATGTAGGCGGCGACAGTTTTCATGTCAAAGAACTACAAAACATTTAGTGGAACGTCCGGCGGGCCGCATTGAAAATCTTAAGGGGCCGCATGTGGCCCGCAGGCCCTATTTTGCCTAGCTCTGCTGTATAGTACAGTCCTGCACCGTCACTTTTACTGTCAGACAGTCACTATTCTGTACATCGTGTTTCCAACTTCCCTCCCACACATTTGTCGTCCAGTTCAAACTTTCCACTTTCCAAAATGCTCAGCTCATTCATGACATGCAGAGCATCCTCTTTTAGTTTGCAAAAAAATTCCCACATTTCCAGGAATTCCATTTGAAATAAATGGGATTTTTTTTTCAAGTTGCACATTTCTCAACCAAGTCAAACATTCTTCTCTTTACCCCCACTTATAACTACATTTCATTGTCTAGTGTAAATCATTATATCATTATAATTGATGATGTGAGGAGGTGGCGACTTGTCCAGCGTGTACCCTGCCTTCCACCCGAGTGCAGCTGGGATAGGCTCCAGCCCCCCTGCCACCTCGAAAAGTACATAGTGGTAGAAAATAGATGGATTTAATGTGTGTGCTTGAAAAAAAAAAATCAAGGCTGCCCCAATCAAAGATGGCTGACAAGTTGCCTTCTCTGTCATTACAAGGTAAGATTACAACATTTGGTATTTATTTATTTATTTTTTTCATTGTTGTAAATGCATCAAAATTTGTTAAGACTATTTTTCACTCTTGGTTCCTGGAAAGATCTTCAAATATATTTTTTTAATTAATATATATATATATATATATATATATATATATATATATATATATATATATATATATATATATATATATATATATATATATATATATATATATATATATATATATATATATATATATATATATATATATATATATATACACATACATATATATATATATAAAAAAATAGTTGGCATATATTTTAATAATAAAAAATAATAACAATAATTAAAAAAATATATATATATATATATATATATATATATATATATATATATATATATATATATATATATATATATATATATATATATATATATATATATATATATATATATATATATATATATATATATATATATTAATTAAAAAAATATATTTGAAGATCTGTCCAGGAACCAAGAGTGAAAAATAGCCTTTTAGCTAATTTTGATGCATTTACAACAATGAAAAAAAATAAAATAATAAATATTAATGTTATAATTTGTGTGTGTATGTATATATATATATATATATATATATATATATATATATATATATATATATATATATATATATATATATATATATATATATATATATATATATATATATATATATATATATGTATAGTCAACAAATAATTGAGTTCACGATTAATCTCCAAGACAGATTCACTATAATTAACTAGTGTTTATATAGTTTAATTTTTTATATATATATATCTATATATATATAACAAAACAAAAAAAACAAATATATATATATATATATATATATATATATATATATATATATATATATATATATATATATATATATATATATATATATATATTTTTTTTTTTTTTTTTTTTTTTTTTTTTTTTTTAAATTTTTTATTTTTATTTTTATTTTTTTTTTCGTTTTTTTTATTTTTTTTTGTTTGTTTGTTTCGTTTTAATTTTTGTTCCCAAAGTGTAAGACCCTTGTCTATGGCTTTGTCTTTTCACTTTTTAAATGTATTCAATGTAGTAAAACAACACAAATAAAAATGGAAAATAATAGTTATTTAACAAAATATTACACCAGTTATATATATATATATATATATATATATATATATATATATATATATATATATATATATATATATATATATATATATATATATATATATATCAGTCCTTTTGAGAAAAGAAAACTGAACATGTTGTGCAATGTGTTCCACAATGTTAAGACGATTTTTTTATTTTATTTTATTGCTAAAAGTATATTTTCATTTTTTGCCATGCTGACATTTTGAAATGTACAAAAAGCATTAAAAAGCACACAGTAAGCGTCCAGCAATAACAACAACACAAAAGGAACAGTGAGCTGCGTTCCTCCATCCTGAGGGCCCTTTGGGAATATTCAATAGTGACCACAATCTCAGGAGAATACTCAGCCTCACATGCTACACGTCGTGCTCCAATTTCAGGCTTTTATTTATTTCATCAAATCATGCTGTATAACAGTTGAGTATAATTGGCTAATATCATAAGTATACACATATTACTTATATTACATAAGTATACATATATTATTTTTCTGTGTCAAAATAAATGATGTAAATAACGCCATACAAAGAGTAATTTACTGTGCGTGTGTGTGTTTGTGTGTGTGTGTGTGTGTGTGTGTGTGTGTGTGTGTGTGTGTGTGTGTGTGTGTGTGTGTGTGTGTGTGTGTGTGTGTCGTACAGTACAGGCCTGACTGTACAGCAGCGATGATTAAGAGGACAACACTGCCCTCTAGCGGCAGCTGTGAGTACAGCAGGGATGCTTCCATCCACAGCACAAATGATCTCTTTTTGGTTCAACATCAACACACAATCTCTTTCTTTAATTACTTTATTATTTTTACACTTTATTCCTGCTTATTTGAAACTCACGTGCAAATAATTCCCAGTTAAAAGTGTGTTAATGTTTGACTTTTGGAATTGTTTTTGCTGGACATTAACAGCAGATGGCAGTAAACATCTGTTTCTTACCTTGCTGACGTCATGATGGACCTACCAACACTAAAACAAGAACGGTGCAACACTTTAAAGGGGCTGTTTGGGCGATTTCTTCACAGTAACATTGTTCAAAGCAAAAAAGAACACTATGTTAGCATTAGTGCTTTAACAAAATTGTCCATATTTTGCACAATTACAAAGTCCTGAAGACAATAAGCGGTAGAAAATGGATGGATGGATGTAATAAAGCAGTTCAAGAGAAGCAAAAAACAGTTTGCAGTCATGTTGTTGTTGTGACAGAATATACATTCAATGACAGCTAACACTAACTATCCAAATCGTTCATAGCTAACAACACCTTAAAGCTATTGGGCGTGCATGTGTTACGTACGTATGTAATCACGTCATTGCGTACAAGAAGCCAGAAGGTGGAATGTAATCTATAAAATACACTGAACAAAAAAATAAACACGGAACTTTTCCCATTTTTATGAGTTGACTAAAAAATATACATTTTTGCTATATACGCAAAAAACCTATTATTCTAAAATATTGTACGTAAATCTGTCTAAATCTGTGTTAGTGAGCATTTCTTCTTTACCTACGTCAGTGGTTCTTAACCTTGTTGGAGGTACTGAACCCCACCACAGGGCCGGCCCGTGGCATAGGCCGTATAGGCAAATGCTAAGGGCGCCGTCCATCAGGGGGCGCCACGCCAGTGCCACAAATGTTGGAGAAAAAAATAAAATAAAAAAATAAAAAGTTGGTACTATTATTTCTAAATACAAAAAATAATCCCACGTTAAATAAAATGCAAAGTAAAGCCTATTTAATAGAAATATTATTTCCCGCACGGTGCGCCCCTTCCCTTCCCGTATCATGACTCTTTGGATGTCACCACATCAAAAAATCAACACAAGATGTCAAAACGACCAAAACTGTCAGGTGCCCAGGGAAGAAAAAAGAGAAAAGAAGAGGAGAAACGAGAAAAAGACAGAGGTACCAGGTAGGTAACGTTAGCCTACATTAAATTATTTGTCTGGTACAGAATGTGATAGTAACCTGGCTTTTTAGCATTAGGCTAATGTTACATGATTCGGCAATTGCTAATCAATAAATAGCTAGTTCCGTTTTAACGTCGGGTTAATATTGTGGGGGGGTGAAAATAATAATGTAAAGTTAGGTAATTACAGTACTCCCTGGTGTACAGTCATTTGTAAGTCATTCTAGTTAATGCAATATTAAAAAGCACAAATAGAGAACTCTGTAGGATCCCCTTTTTTGTAATATAGTTGTTAAAGTCATACTGGTTTGATATCTTGTTTTGTACAGTGCCTTATTTAAAATGTATTTTTAATTTATTTTATGCAACTTGTTGACACGTTTTATTTTGTGTTTATGTATGTAAAAAATATATTGTATTTCATATATTCATTTTTTATTTTTTGTATTCATTTATTTATTCATATTTTTTTAATCTTGTTAACTATTCTGATTGTTAATTTGCTTTCTTTAAGTAAAAAAAAAGGTCAAAGACAAAGCTATTCGGTTTCTTGTGAGTATATACACTTCACTGCCGATGTGGGGGGGGTGCCACCTAAAATTTTGCCAAGGGCGCCAGATTGGTTAGGGCCGGGCCTGCCCCACCAGTTTCATATGCGCATTCACTGAACCCTTCTTTAGTGAAATATTAAAAAAAAAAAATTCAAATACAAGACAAAGTTATATGTTTTTGGTAACACTTTAGTATGGGGAACATATTCTAAGTAACAAAGACTAAATTTAGAGTTATTTGGTTAGGGTTAGGGTTAGAGGGTTAGGGCCAGGGTTAGAGGGTTAGGGTTAGAGGGTTAGGGTTAGGGTTAGGGTTAGAGGGTTAGGGTTAGGGTTAGAGGGTTAGGGTTATAATAAGGCCAAGCCGAATAAGGCATTAATAAGTACTTAATAATGACTAGTTAAGAGCCAATATGTTACTAATTTGCATGTTAATAAGCAACTAATTAATGGTGAATATGTTCCCCATACTAAAGTGTTACCATGTTTTTTTACTGGTGCACAAAATGAAGCGTGCATGAACATCATCTTGTTGAAACAACAAAACCAACACAGTGCATAAACTCACAACAAATGACACACCTGCAAATCAGTCAGCTGTTGCCGTATCCGTAATACGCCGATAGGGAGAAGTTTGTATTTACACGATGAGTCGGGTGTGTCTCAACCTCCGCTGAACCCCTGAGCCCGACTCACCGAACCCCTAGGGTTCCATCGAACCCGGGTTAAGAACCACTGGCCTAGGTAATCCATCCCACCTCACAGGTGTGGCATACCAAGATGCTGATTAAACTGCGTGAGTATTGCACAGGTGTGCCTTAGGCTGCATTCGATAAAAGGCCACTCTGAAATGTGCAGCACAATGCCACAGATGTCGCAAGTTTTGAGGGAGCGTGCAGTTGGCATGCCGACGGCAGGAATGTCCACCAGAGGTGTTGCCCGTGAATTGAATGTTCATTTCTCTACCAGAATTTCTCAGAGAATTTGGCAGCACATCTAACCGGCCTCACAACCGCAGACCAAGTGTAACCACCCCAGCTCAGGACCTCTACATCCAGCAGCTCCATGATGGCCTGAGACCAGCCACCCGGACAGCTGCTGCAACAATTGAATTGTTGAACAATAAGATCATATGGACAGCCGTAAGTGTCGACATTTTGCTTTATATTTATTATTTTACTTATTTTTTGTCTGGTTTTGTATTTGTTTTGTATCATCCCGTGAGGTGTATATTACTTTTTTTTTGTTCGGTTTGTACTTCATGAGGTTTTACACTTATTTTTTTTGTTTGTTTTCATTATATTTGGATGTATTTGTTTGGTTTGTATGCTTGTGAATCTGGACTATCCATGACTACTTATTATGTTGAAGGGGGGCAGGAAATATAAGATGTTCTTCATCCTGTTCCTTCTCAAGGATAGGTGTGTAAATATGTGTTTACCCCGGGATTGAACTCAGGACCTTCGTATTGTGAGGCACATGCACTAACCCCTGTTCCACCGTGCTGCCGTAGGTCATAAATGATTAGTTTAATATGAATAGATCAGAGGTGTCAAAGTCATTTTCACTGAGGGCCACGTCACAGTTATGTTTGGCCCCAGAGGGCCACTTCTCACAGTGAATATTATTATTACACCTTTTTTTAATGCATTTTATTAGTAGATTTTTTTAAACTAAAATGTAGAAAAATATGGTAAGTTGCAATAATTTCACCTCAAAATGTAGTGTATATTACTGGAAATGGAAAAACAGTACTGCTGTTTTTATGGTAAAAAAAAGAAAAAAGAAAAGGCAGCTCAGTCACCAGAATTCTACTGTAAAATTTACATTTGTTTTTTTACTGTAAATAAAAAAAATGCAATCTCACAGTCAAATTTTGGCACCTGAGCTGCCAGTTTTTGTTGTTGTTTTTTTTTTACCGCAAATCAACAAGTGTAGATTGTTCCGTGTATTACTGTAAATGCCAAAACGACACCACAGTTTATTACAGTAAAGAAAAAGTAGCGGTTTTTTTCATTTAGAGAAAAATGCTGTAAAAACCAAAATAAATTTCACAATTTCACCATGAAATCTATTGCTACTTTTAAACTGCACAATTTCAAGGATAACTTGCTTTGAAATCATTATTATTAGTATTTATTTCTATTGAAAAAATGGTTTGAACGTATGATGATATAGTTTTGCACAATTAGACAATATGTGAGTTAACATAATTTGCGATTACATGGAATACATATCTTTTTTTTACTCCCAAAATAGAAAGAAAGAATATATTTAGTAAGAAAAGTCACGGTACTTTATTGATACATATTATTTCCAGGCTGTCCAGGGCCAAATAAAATGAAGTGGCGGGCCACATCTGGCCCCCGGGCATTGAGTTTGACACCTCTGGAATAGATTATAAGCAGAAAAATAGAATAGATTGTGATTCTGTGGAGCAAATAGAATGAAAAAAACAACAACGCTAGCAAACCATACCAAATAAAACCCAGTTCAGCGTCCATGGTCAAATATTAGATGGCGACATCATGTGAGCCTCACCCCTGAACCCTGCCACAGATAGATTGCAGTCCTGTGTGAAACATTGCATTTTCTAGACCAGGGGTGGGCAATTAATTTTTACCGGGGGCCGCATGAGCAACCCGAGCACTGCTGGAGGGCCACACCGACAATATTTCAATTAAATTTTGCTCAAATTATTTTTAATATACCGTAAGATTAAAAAAATATATAATAATAATAATAATAATAATTTCATTTAACCTAACTTAACTTTATACAAAAGCAGATTGATTTTTATGGTTTTATTTTTAACACTGTTTTACACAACACTTCCTGATGTATAATACAATGCAAAAATGTCAATTTCTGTCACTTTATCCTGCATCCTCTTTAAAAGTCCAACATTTTTCCCCGTCAGATTTGGACAACCATCTGTTGTCACACCTGCCAGCTTGTCCCATTTCAGTCCTAACATGTCCAAACACGCATTTACCTATGTGAACAAGTCATTACCTGTGGTTGTCTCTTTAATGGCTGCCAGCTACTCCGTGATTTGAAAGTCTGCAGTTATCCCACGTGAGAAGATGAGCAGCTGGGCGGTGTCACGTACATCGCAGCTCTCATCCAAAGCCAGCGAAAAACAGTCACAGTCGGCCGTTCTGTTCTTCAGCTGAAGCTCCAAGTTTCCAGCGATGGTCTCAACCCGCCTTGTTACAGTGCGTCGGGAGAGTGACACGTTCCCAAATGCTCCCCTCTTCTCCGGGCATATCAGCGCAACAGAGTCCAATAAGCACTCCTTAATAAACTCTCCGTCAGAAAACGCCTTACTTTTTCTGGCGATTTTGTGAGAAATGACGAAACTTGTCCTGACGGCTGCATATCTGGGGGTGTGAAATTTGGCAAAAAGTCCTTGTTGGGTTTGCAGTTTTACCATCAACGCATCAGCGCGCGCTTCATCAGACAGATTCCGGTATTTTTCCTCGTGCTTCGTGGTGTAGTGGAGATTCAAATGATATTCTTTAAACACAGCAAGCTGTGTACCACAAATTAAGCACACGGCTTTACCTTTAATTTCTGTAAAGAAATACTTGGCAGTCCATGTCTTGTTGAAAACACGCCATTCCTCATCAACTTTTCTCTTTTTAGCGTCTCGGGGGTAACCGGGCATCACTTGTCGCTGTGCACCTTCACTCACAGGTTACACCCGGACATACGCCCATAAATAACACTCTTCAAAATAAAAGCAGCACAGTTGTATTGCACGCACGACTTAGATGTTTTTTTTAATTTATTTTGTAATTTGTGATTGCCGCTGTTCACATTCACTCACAACCGCGCACGAGCATACGTCCACACGGAAGTAATACAAATAACGCTTTTCAAAACAAAAGCAGCACCGTTGTATTGCACACTCCACATAGATACTTTTTAAAATGTATTTTGTAATTTATGATTGGCCTCACGCGTGCCGGACAGGGACGCACAAAAGGCCGGATGTAGAATGCCCAGGTCTGTTCTAGACAAAGTTGGATCTGTAGGTATGGTATGAGAGCCACATTTGGGTTGCCTACCTCAAGGCACACCATCTCCTGCTCCTCATGGTCGGGGTCGTTGTAGCTGACCGCACAGCCCGCCCCGCGTCGGCAGGCCCGGGACAGCCTCTGCATCCGCTGCCACATGCCGGCCCAGCCACGTCTGATCCCCCGCAGGGCCGACGCGGGCCTGACCTGCCACTGCTCGGCCCCTCTAACACACGGCATGCTGCGTCCTGGTGGCATCGCTCGCCACGTGAGGCTCGGTCGGGGGAAGGCCGAGCTCCTCGGACCTTTCTCGTGCGCTCGGGCGGCGGGGTGGCATCCTGGTGGACGTAGTGATGGCGAAGGTTGGAGGAGGAAGTAGACTGGGATGACAGGAAGAGTGTTGTGTAGCAAAAAGAGGCAGGGCAGATGGGGATTAAGGCGATGTTCCCTCCTGATTCCTCAGTCGGTGCTTAGACCGGATTAACACAGGAGCTCTCAGAGTGCCATGAAGACGAGTGACAGGCGGAGACTTCCTCGGGGATTGTTTCAGCCACATGATGAATTTCCTGCTGGCAAGTGGATCAAAGCCCACAATGGACACTGTCACAAAGCAACCCCTGATCATGGAATTGATTATCTAATTTCTCTCTCTCAATTGGGCAGCTATTATTTTGTGTGAGCATCAACATGTCAATTATGTTTTTTTTACTAAATGGTCCCTAGGGGTTGGGAGAGTGGCCGTGCCAGCAACCTGAGGGTTCCTGGTTCAATCCCCACCTTCTACACTGCAAAAAGTGACATCTAAGTACGATGGAATATCTCAAATAAGGGTGATATTTGCTTATTTCCTGTCTGATAAGATCATTCTTCTCACTAAGCAGATTTTATGTTAGAGTGTTTTACTTGTTTTAAGTGTTTTAGTCCTAAATGATCTCAGTAAGATATTACAGCTTGTAGCTGAGATTTGATGAGCTATATTGAATAAAACATGCTTGAAAGTATTTTTGTCCAAATGTCCAAATCACACCCAGCAATGGTGCACAGGAAGGCGGGGAAGAAGAGGGGAAAAGGCGGCCGAAATGGTCAAAAGTCCCAATTTTGTCCAAACTACCTCCCCGGGTTCCAGGCCCACAAGTCCCACCGCCGGCCGCACAAGTCCCGCCGCCAGGCCGCACAAGTCCCGGGATGCAAAAAATGTCCAAAACGCACCCAGCAAAGTCCCACGGGAAGTGGGGGAGAAAAGTGAGAAAAGTCGTCAAAAGTCCCCAAAAATGTTCTAAATACCTACCCAGGTTCGAGTCCCACAAGTCCCGCCGCCGGCCGCGCAAGTCCCGGGATGCCCAAAATGTCCATAACACACCCAGCCGAGTCCCACGGGGAGGGGGGATAAAAGTTGGATAAGTCGGCAAAAGTCCCAAAAATGTTCAAAATACCTACCCAGGTTCCAGTCCCATGAGTCTCACAAGTCTTAATTAAGACTTGTGGCACTCGAACCTGGGTGTGATTTTTGAACATTTTACCGACTTTTCTCACTTTTCTCCACGCCTTCCCGTGGGACTTTGCTCGGCGCATTTTGGACACTTTGGGCATCCCGGCCGGTGGCAGGACTTGTGGGACTCAAACCTGGGTAGGTATTTTGAACATTTTTGGGACTTTTGCCGACTTTTCCAACTTTTATCCCCCCTCCTCGTGGCACTCGGCTGGGTGTGTTATGGACATTTTGGGCATCCCGGGACTTGCGCGGCCATACATAAGATTTTATGTTAGAGTGTTTTACTTGTTTTAAGTGTTTTGGTCCTAAATGATCTCAGTAAGATATTACAGCTTGTTGCTGAGATTTGATGAGCTATATTGAGTAAAACATGCTTGAAACTATTTTTGTCCAAATGTCCAAATCACACCCAGCAATGGTGCACAGGAAGGCGGGGAAGAAGAGGGGAAAAGGCGGTCAAAATGGTCAAAAGTCCCAATTTTGTCCAAAATACCTCCCCGGGTTCCAGTCACACGAGTCCCGCCGCCAGGCCGCACAAGTCCCGGGATGCAAAAAATGTCCAAAACGCACCCAGCAAAGTCCCACGGGAAGTGGGGGGAGAAAAGTGAGAAAAGTCGTCAAAAGTCCCCAAAAATGTTCTAAATACCTACCCAGGTTCGAGTCCCACAAGTCCCGCCGCCGGCTGCGAAGTCCCAGGATGCCCAAAATGTCCATAACACACCCAGCCGAGTCCCACGGGGAGGGGGGATAAAAGTTTGATAAGTCTGCAAAAGTCCCAAAAATGTTCAAAATACCTACCGAGGTTCCAGTCCCATGAGTGTCACAAGTCTTAATTAAGACTTGTGGCACTCGAACCTGGGTGTGATTTTTGAACATTTTACCGACTTTTCTCACTTTTCTCCACGCCTTCCCGTGGGACTTTGCTCGGTGCGTTTTGGACACTTTGGGCATCCCGGCCGGTGGCAGGACTTGTGGGACTGGAACCTGGGTAGGTATTTTGAACATTTTTGGGACTTTTGCCGACTTTTCCAACTTTTATCCCCCCTCCCCGTGGGACTCGGCTGGGTGTGTTATGGACATTTTGGGCATCCCGGGACTTGCGCGGCCATACATAAGATTTTATATTAGAGTGTTTTACTTGTTTTAAGTGTTTTGCTCCTAAATGATCTCAGTAAGATATTACAGCTTGTTGCTGAGATTTGATGAGCTATATTGAGTAAAACATGCTTGAAAGTATTTTTGTCCAAATGTCCAAATCACACCCAGCAATGGTGCACAGGAAGGCGGGGAAGAAGAGGGGAAAAGGCGGCCAAAATGGTCAAAAGTCCCAATTTTGTCCAAAATACCTCCCCGGGTTCCAGTCCCACGAGTCCCGCCGCCAGGCCGCACAAGTCCCGGGATGCAAAAAATGTCCAAAACGCACCCAGCAAAGTCCCACTGGAAGTGGGGGAGAAAAGTGAGAAAAGTCGTCAAAAGTCCCCAAAAATGTTCTAAATACCTCCCCAGGTTCGAGTCCCCACAAGTCCCGCCCCCTGCCGCGCAAGTCCCGGGATGCCCAAAATGTCCATAACACACCCAGCCGAGTCCCACGGGGAGGGGGGATAAAAGTTGGATAAGTCAGCAAAAGTCCCAAAAATGTTCAAAATACCTACCCAGGTTCCAGTCCCATGAGTGTCACAAGTCTTAATTAAGACTTGTGGCACTCGAACCTGGGTGTGATTTTTGAACATTTTACCGACTTTTCGATTCGATTCAAAATCGATTTTTTTTCTATTCAACGCGATTCTCGATTCAAAAACGATTTTTTCCCGATTCAAAAGGATTCTCTATTCATGGAATACATAGATTTCAGCAGGATCTACCCCAGTCTGCTGACATGCAAGCAGAGTAGTAGATTTTTGTAAAAAGCTTTTATAATTGTAAAGGACAATATTTTATCAACTGATTGCAATAATTTAAATTTGTTTGAACTATTAAATGACTTATTTTATCTTTGTGAAAATATTGGACACAGTGTGTTGTCAAGCTTATGAGATGTGATGCAAGTGTAAGCCACTGTGACACTATTGTTCTTTTTTATAAATGTCTAATGATAATGTCAATGAGGGATTTTTAATCACTGCTATGTTGAAATTGTAACTAATATTGATACTGTTGTTGATAATATTCATTTTTGTTTCACTACTTTTGGTTTGTTCTGTGTGGTGTTTGTGTCTCCTCTCAATTGCTCTGTTTATTGCACTTCTGTTGCTGGCTCGGCTTTGCTTTTGGAATTGGATTGCATTGTTATGGTATTGCTGTGTATTGTTTTGTTGGATTGATTAATTAAACCCTTTTTTTTTTTTTAAATAAATAAAAAAATTTAAAAAATAAATATATAAAAATTAAAAAATGGATTTTTAAAAAATGAGAATCGATTCTGAATCGCACAACGTGAGAATCGCGATTCGAATTCGAATCGATTTTCCCCCACACCCCTAATATATATATATATTTTGCATTCTATTTTAGTTACTTTGAATTTACAACCCCTGGCACTGTTTTGTACTGCTTTTGTACTTACTTTGATTATTATTTCTCAACTGTTTGTGAATGTTGAAATGTATAAATAAAGGTTTATAAAAAAAAAACAAAAAACTAAATAAATAAAAAGAGCACGAAACAATTGTTTATTTCCGGGTAGAGGCACGTGACTGCCTGTCACATGACCCCGCGTGACGTCACCGCAGTCAGCTGACGGCAAGTGCGTTCACTACTACGTGGGTGAGTGATTCAACCTCTTCTGTAATCGCATTTTAAGTAGAAATGCAACATTTTTGTGTTCACATTGTGTTACAATTCGTGTCATTGAATGACGTTTTGCTGAAAAAATTATAAAATATATTGTTGAAAGGGAAACGCACGATACTAGCACGATACACGAACATGACTATCCTATGTGGAATAATTTGTTAAAATATTTTATTAACGAGCTTTATTAACGTTTTTATGTTCTTTATCTGCTATCAAGGCATATTAGTACATAAATACAGGAGGAAAGGACCGTCAGACGTATGTTGTGACATATGCTAGCTCCTCGCTACTAGCTTGATTTAGCGCCTCTTCGGCTTCCGTCCGCCACTGTTGATAACAATTCAGCTTCATGTCGCTTTCTTTTGCAGAACATCTATCCTTCCCCTGGTGTCCTGCCTCACGTCGTCTACCAGCAATAAGAGCCTCCAGCATCATTGAAGATGGATATCCGCGGGGCTGTGGACGCTGCTGTCCCCACCAACATCATCGCTGCCAAGGCGGCGGAGGTTCGAGCTAACCTGGTCAACTGGCAGTCTTACCTGCAGTGAGTAGAGCCTCCATTTGTGTCTTTGTGTCACTTAAGCCAGTGTTTTACCTGCAGTGAGTAGAGCCTCCACTTGTGTCTTTGTGTCACTTAAGCCAGTGTTTTACCTGCAGTGAGTAGAGCCTCCACTTGTGTCTTTGTGTCACTTAAGCCAGTGTTTTACCTGCAGTGAGTAGAGCCTCCACTTGTGTCTTTGTGTCACTTAAGCCAGTGTTTTACCTGCAGTGAGTAGAGCCTCCATTCGTGTCTTTGTGTCACTTAAGCCAGTGTTTTACCTGCAGTGAGTAGAGCCTCCATTCGTGTCTTTGTGTCACTTAAGCCAGTGTTTTACCTGCAGTGAGTAGAGCCTCCACTTGTGTCTTTGTGTCACTTAAGCCAGTGTTTTACCGGCAGTGAGTAGAGCCTCCATTTGTGTCTTTGTGTCACTTAAGCCAGTGTTTTACCTGCAGTGAGTAGAGCCTCCATTCGTGTCTTTGTGTCACTTAAGCCAGTGTTTTACCTGCAGTGAGTAGAGCCTCCACTTGTGTCTTTGTGTCACTTAAGCCAGTGTTTTACCTGCAGTGAGTAGAGCCTCCATTAGTGTCTTTGTGTCACTTAAGCCAGTGTTTTACCTGCAGTGAGTAGAGCCTCCATTCGTGTCTTTGTGTCACTTAAGCCAGTGTTTTACCTGCAGTGAGTAGAGCCTCCATTTGTGTCTTTGTGTCACTTAAGCCAGTGTTTTACCTGCAGTGAGTAGAGCCTCCATTTGTGTCTTTCTGTCACTTAAGCCATTGTTTTACCTGCAGTAAGTAGAGTCTCCATTTGTGTCTTTGTGTCACTTAAGCCAGTGTTTTACCTGCAGTGAGTAGAGCCTCCATTAGTGTCTTTGTGTCACTTAAGCCAGTGTTTTACCTGCAGTGAGTAGAGCCTCCATTCGTGTCTTTGTGTCACTTAAGCCAGTGTTTTACCTGCAGTGAGTAGAGCCTCCACTTGTGTCTTTGTGTCACTTAAGCCAGTGTTTTACCTGCAGTGAGTAGAGCCTCCATTTGTGTCTTTGTGTCACTTAAGCCAGTGTTTTACCTGCAGTGAGTAGAGCCTCCATTTGTGTCTTTGTGTCACTTAAGCCAGTGTTTTACCTGCAGTGAGTAGAGCCTCCATTTGTGTCTTTGTGTCACTTAAGCCAGTGTTTTACCTGCAGTGAGTAGAGCCTCCATTTGTGTCTTTCTGTCACTTAAGCCATTGTTTTACCTGCAGTGAGTAGAGCCTCCATTAGTGTCTTTGTGTCACTTAAGCCAGTGTTTTACCTGCAGTGAGTAGAGCCTCCATTCGTGTCTTTGTGTCACTTAAGCCATTGTTTTACCTGCAGTGAGTAGAGCCTCCACTTGTGTCTTTGTGTCACTTAAGCCAGTGTTTTACCTGCAGTGAGTAGAGCCTCCATTTGTGTCTTTGTGTCACTTAAGCCAGTGTTTTACCTGCAGTGAGCAGAGCCTCCATTTGTGTCTTTGTGTCACTTAAGCCAGTGTTTTACCTGCAGTGAGTAGAGCCTCCATTTGTGTCTTTGTGTCACTTAAGCCAGTGTTTTACCTGCAGTGAGTAGAGCCTCCATTTGTGTCTTTGTGTCACTTAAGCCAGTGTTTTACCTGCAGTGAGTAGAGCCTCCATTTGTGTCTTTGTGTCACTTAAGCCAGTGTTTTACCTGCAGTGAGTAGAGCCTCCATTTGTGTCTTTGTGTCACTTAAGCCAGTGTTTTACCTGCAGTGAGTAGAGCCTCCATTTGTGTCTTTGTGTCACTTAAGCCAGTGTTTTATCTGCAGTGAGTAGAGCCTCCATTTGTGTCTTTGTGTCACTTAAGCCAGTGTTTTACCTGCAGTGAGTAGAGCCTCCATTAGTGTCTTTGTGTCACTTAAGCCAGTGTTTTACCTGCAGTGAGTAGAGCCTCCATTCGTGTCTTTGTGTCACTTAAGCCAGTGTTTTACCTGCAGTGAGTAGAGCCTCCATTTGTGTCTTTGTGTCACTTAAGCCAGTGTTTTACCTGCAGTGAGTAGAGCCTCCATTTGTGTCTTTCTGTCACTTAAGCCATTGTTTTACCTGCAGTGAGTAGAGCCTCCATTAGTGTCTTTGTGTCACTTAAGCCAGTGTTTTACCTGCAGTGAGTAGAGCCTCCATTCGTGTCTTTGTGTCACTTAAGCCAGTGTTTTACCTGCAGTGAGTAGAGCCTCCACTTGTGTCTTTGTGTCACTTAAGCCAGTGTTTTACCTGCAGTGAGTAGAGCCTCCATTTGTGTCTTTGTGTCACTTAAGCCAGTGTTTTACCTGCAGTGAGTAGAGCCTCCATTTGTGTCTTTGTGTCACTTAAGCCAGTGTTTTACCTGCAGTGAGTAGAGCCTCCATTTGTGTCTTTGTGTCACTTAAGCCAGTGTTTTACCTGCAGTGAGTAGAGCCTCCATTTGTGTCTTTCTGTCACTTAAGCCATTGTTTTACCTGCAGTGAGTAGAGCCTCCATTAGTGTCTTTGTGTCACTTAAGCCAGTGTTTTACCTGCCGTGAGTAGAGCCTCCATTCGTGTCTTTGTGTCACTTAAGCCAGTGTTTTACCTGCAGTGAGTAGAGCCTCCACTTGTGTCTTTGTGTCACTTAAGCCAGTGTTTTACCTGCAGTGAGTAGAGCCTCCATTTGTGTCTTTGTGTCACTTAAGCCAGTGTTTTACCTGCAGTGAGCAGAGCCTCCACTTGTGTCTTTGTGTCACTTAAGCCAGTGTTTTACCTGCAGTGAGTAGAGCCTCCATTTGTGTCTTTGTGTCACTTAAGCCAGTGTTTTACCTGCAGTGAGTAGAGCCTCCATTTGTGTCTTTGTGTCACTTAAGCCAGTGTTTTACCTGCAGTGAGTAGAGCCTCCATTTGTGTCTTTGTGTCACTTAAGCCAGTGTTTTACCTGCAGTGAGTAGAGCCTCCATTTGTGTCTTTGTGTCACTTAAGCCAGTGTTTTACCTGCAGTGAGTAGAGCCTCCATTTGTGTCTTTGTGTCACTTAAGCCAGTGTTTTATCTGCAGTGAGTAGAGCCTCCATTTGTGTCTTTGTGTCACTTAAGCCAGTGTTTTACCTGCAGTGAGTAGAGCCTCCATGTGTGTCTTTGTGTCACTTAAGCCAGTGTTTTATCTGCAGTGAGTAGAGCCTCCATTTGTGTCTTTGTGTCACTTAAGCCAGTGTTTTACCTGCAGTGAGTAGAGCCTCCATTTGTGTCTTTGTGTCACTTAAGCCAGTGTTTTACCTGCAGTGAGTAGAGCCTCCATTTGTGTCTTTGTGTCACTTAAGCCAGTGTTTTACCTGCAGTGAGTAGAGCCTCCATTTGTGTCTTTGTGTCACTTAAGCCAGTGTTTTACCTGCAGTGAGTAGAGCCTCCTTTTGTGTCTTTGTGTCACTTAAGCCAGTGTTTTACCTGCAGTGAGTAGAGCCTCCACTTGTGCAAACATAGACTAACTGGATCTGAGCGTCTTTGTGTCACTTAAGCCAGTGTTTTTCAACCACTGTGCCGTAAGATACAGTCTGGTGTGCCGTGGGAGATGATCTAATTTCACCTATTTGGGTTAAAAATATTTTTTGCAAACCAGTAATTATAGCCCGCTAATAATGTGCCGTTGTTGAGTGTCGGTGCTGTCTAGAGCTCGGCAGAGTAACCACGTTATACTTTTCCATATCAGTAGGTGGCAGTGTGCAGGTAAAAAGGTATCTAATGCTTAAACCATACTTGCCAACCCTCCCGTTTTTAGCAGGAGACTCCCGGTATTCAGCGCCTCTCCCGACAACCTCCCGGCAGAAATTTTCTCCCGACAAACTCCCGGTATTCAGCCGGAGCTGGAGGCCACGCCCCCTCCAGCTCAATGCGGACCTGAGTGGGGACAGCCTATTCTCACGTCCGCTTTCCCACAATATAAACAGCTTGCCTGCCCAATGACTTCATAACTGTAGAATGATCGAGGGCGAGTTCTTGGTTTCCTATGTGGGTTTATTGTTAGGCAGTTTCATTAACGTCCTCCCAGCGCGGTAACAACACACAACAACAGCAGTCACGTTTAGTCTACCGTAAAGCAGTTCTTCTGCCGTAAACAGCAATGTTGTGACACTCTTAAACAGGACAATACTGCCATCTACTGGATAGCCTACGGAACACTGAAATTCAAGTATTTCTTTTATGTATATGTATAATAAAATAAATATATATATATATATAGCTAGAATTCACTGAAAGTCAAGTATTTCATACATATACATATATATATATATACATATATATATATATATACATATATATATATATATATATATATATATACATATATATATATATATATATATATATATATATATATACATATATATATATATATATATATATATATATATATACATATATATATATATGTATATATATATATATATATATATATATATATATATACATATGTATATATATGTATATATATATATATATATATATATATATATATATATATATATATATGAAATACTTGAGTTGGTGAATTCTAGCTTAAATATATTCCCCACTTAACCACGCCCCCAACCACGCCCCAGACCACGCCCCCCACCCACCACCTCGCGGTATCGGAGGTCTCAAGGTTGGCAAGTATGGCTTAAACCAAAAATAAACAAAAGATGAGTGTCCCTAAGAAAAGGCGTTGAAGTTTAGGGAAGGCTATGCAGAACAAAACTAAAACTGAACTGGCTACAAAGTCAACAAAAAACAGAATGCTGGATGACAGCAAAGACTTACTCTCTATCCTCCTTCAAAACCGCAATAAAAGTACACCTCCAGGCAACTTCAACCCTAAACTAACACCCTCCCGGATTGTTAATAATGAAATGTAAATAATCAAATGTAGATACTTTTTCTTATACTCTCTGATCCCTCTCTCTATGTCCACTACTTGTTGTACATATCCTACCAAGTCAGACCTACATTGTTTCAATATCCATTTCTCTGTTCTCAATTGTTGATGACTGATGATAACAGCCAAACCTACTCGGGGGGCCACATTTAGAGAAAAAAATGTGTCTGGGGGCCGGTATATCTATTTTTAGGAACACTAATACAAAACCTCACAATAATGTCTGATTGAATGCTAAAAACATTATGACAAACCACCTTAAGAAACGTAATGGAATTTTACATTTTTCTATGAACGATAAATATCTGAATATTGACAAAATATGAATGTCACACCCCCTTTCGATCGACATATTTTACAATCAAGTGAAACGCAACAAAAATGCAACAAACAGTGAAATATGAAGGCGAAGGGTACAAAATAAACCCACCTACAATCTGATATATCACTAAGCTTTAGAACTTTGTCGTGAAAATCTCCTTCCGCGTCTGTGGAAACGCTTCCCGCCCACACTGCTTGGTGCCTCGTCTGAGCTGCTGTGACATAGATGACCATAGTAATTAATTAGATGACCATAGAACCTAATTAGGTGACCATAGTAACTAGCATATCATCCATAAGCGCAGATTCCAACCATTGAAATACTTAGTATAGCACAAGACTTACGGTCATTAGAAAACATGAGTGCACATCATAATGGCAGCTAAACTTTCGATCTTAAACATCTAAAAAAATTATTTGGGAATGTCCTGCGGGCCAGATTGAAAATCTGAACGGGCCGCATGTGGCCCCCGGGCCTTCATTTGCCCAGGTCTGACATAGTGTGTAGAGCAGCTGTGCCAGAAACCTGGGGGTTGCAGGTTCGCTTCCCGCCTCTTACCATCCAAATCGCTGCCGTTGTGTCCTTGGGCAGGACACTTCACCCTTTCCCCCGGTGCCGCTCACACTGGTTGATGAATGATGGGTGGTGGTCGGAGGGGCCGTAGGCGCGAACTGGCAGCCACGCTTCCGTCAGTCTACACCAGGGCAGCTGTGGCTACGAAAGTAGCTTACCACCAGCAGGTGTGAATGAATGATGGGTTCTCACTTCTCTGCGAAGCACTTTGAGTGTCTAGAAAAGCGCTATATAAATCTAATCCATTATGAAACTGCTACGGGAAAATACCAAAAAAAGAGAAAAAGCCACCAAAATAGGAGCGCAAGACAAGAAGTAAAACACTACACACAGGAAAACAGCACAAAAGTCCAAATAAGTCAGGGTGTGATGTGACAGGTGGTGACAGTACACCTACTTTGAGACAAGAGCTATATAGATGCATGCTTGGTTATGCTTTAAAGCAGCGTTCCTCAACCTTTTTTCCACCAGGGACCGGTTTAATGTATGCATTATTTTCACGGACCGGCTTTCTACGTATGGCACATAAAAAAAGCAAAAAAAATGTGCCTTTTGCTACAATCTGGTACATTAACATCAGGGTTTCCCATAAACTGCCAAGATACCTGTGGCGGTGGGGGCGTGGCTATGGGCGTGGTCACATGACATCATCGAGTAATTTGCATAATTTACTACAATGATAAGATTTTCTCTAAAAAGGCTCAAAAAATGTATACTTACTAATTAATAATAACAGTTTTGTTTTAAACGTGCATCCATCCATCCATCCATCCATCCATTTTACAATATAATTACAACACTTAATGTACATATTTATATACAGATTTGAACAATGAGTTATTCACTGAAATATATTTATTAATTGTGGTTCTTACAAAAAATATATCTTATAAAAGCTAAAATGTCTCTTAAAGCTCTGCCCCTTTAATTAGTGCATACTAAATAATTTAACTTTAGCCTACTACTACAAGCATATTATTTACCAGCAACATAAAGTGAAACAGAGGCAGAGGTGTCCTGCCACAGTCTGTAACAAATAAACAGAAAACAGTAGTGGTCAAATACAAATAAGGCAACAAGAGAAGAATCCTACACTTTTCTTTTGTAAAGTAAATCTGAACAGCCTATATGGGCATCTACATCAACTATATGATTTGCCTGAGAAGCTGGACAGGACAAAAAAATATATATATATTTTATTTTATTTGTGGCGGACGTAATTCTTTTGTGGCGGGCCGCCACAAAAAAATGAATGTGTGGGAAACACTGTTAACATGTTGTATGTTCATTAATGTGCATTGTCCCATGTACTCTAACAAAGGAGTTGTAATATACCTGTACATCTATTAACCATCGTATTGGTGGGTTTAGTGGGACAGGCGAAAGTTAATTGAAAGAAAATGTGGTAGTTTATAAATAAATTAATGTTTCTCTGCGGCCCGGTAACAAATGCATCACGGACCGGTACCGGTCCCCGGACCTGTGGTTGGGGACCACTGATTTAAAGTCATATCCAACAATTGCGACAACGACTTTTTATTGTCAATATCTGCTGCTGAGTTTCATTTTTTAATGATTTCTGCTGGTGGTGTGCCTCCGCATTTTTTCAATGAAAAAAAATGTGCCTTGGCTCAAAAAAGGTTGAAAAACACTGACTTTAGCAAAGACAATCTGAGTCACAATCTTGAGTGGGGCTTCCTGTTTTCTGCACATTTTTAACTGTAGCCTTTTGCGCTTGTAACGCAAAAAAGAGACAACTTGAAGTATCTTTTGACACACAGAAACGTGTGCGCCGTTTATTCCATCAAAGACGAGACTGAATGACTGCTTACATCAAAGAGACTCAAAAAGGCGGTCACACCAAACTCCCACCTTTGGGTAAATCTCCTGACGGTCACGTAAAGGGGCTGCACCGAATTACTCACTCTTAACCATAGACCTCTTATAAGTAGACGCAGCATTGGCTGCTGTGATGTGATAAATTGAGCCGCCATCTTGAAGTGGTGATGAGGAGCCGGCGAGCAGCCTAAACTGACAGTTGACAGGTAGAAAACAAAGATGCCGGGCTGGTGTTCAGCGTTTTCCTGCTCAAATGAGCGGACTGTTGAAAATAGGAATCGGGGGATTAAATCAGTGCACCCGGTCGTAAAGGTGTTATTTTTCTTAGCCCGTTTACATGGCGTGCAAAACATCTTTCCATCGTCATAAGTGAGCCGTTTGCTGAAAAGTGGCTCCTGAAGCCAGTCTTCATTGAAGCTTCGCTTGTTGGGTTTATTGCTCGCCATGACCAAAACAATAAAACGCGGGAGTCCTAATACCGGAAATGCAGTATTTGTGATCGATAAAATTTTGAGTGTATCAAAATGTAAGAAATAGTACCGGAAAATGCATTGCTTTGAAGTCAATCAATAATGAATCATTTGACCCGGCAAATATAAACAAAACAAAACACCGGCAGAAAGTGATAATCGATAAAACATTTAAAAAATTGCGTCCTTTCTGATTTCAATGTGTAAAAAGTAAGGGTGTAACGGTACACAAAAATTTGGGTTCGGTACGTACCTCGGTTTAGAGGTCACGGTTCGGTTCATTTTTGGTACAGTAAGAAAACAACAAAATATACATTTTTTGGTTATTTATTTACCAGATTTGTAAACAATGGCATAACATACATATACACACAGGGTCCATTGCCAGGGTTAATGTGGTCAACATATATCAAATAAAAACTAAATAAGATAAGGCTCAGAATGGTTTCTTAACAAAACCTTTCTACATATAAAGTGCTTTTTTTGATTGATTGATTGATTGAGACTTTTATTAGTAGATTGCACAGTACAGTACATATTCCGTACAATTGACCACTAAATGGTAACACCCCAATCAGTTTTTCAACTTGTTTAAGTCGGGGTCCACGTTAATCAACATTAAACTGCCTCAAGTTGTTGCTCAGATTAAATAAAATGACAAAACTTTTCTTCTACATATAAAAAGTGCAACATTAAACAGTTTCAAGTCAACTCAGATGAACTTTTCTCCCCCCCCAGCCTGGCTAACTTGGCAGTAAGAGGATATATAGGCTCATTGTTCTTCCACCATAGAAGTGGGTCAAAATCTAGTTTTTAATGCAATATGGTCTTAAATCTGCTGCAATAAAAACATTTGTTATTGCTTTAGCCCTGCCTGACTCGCCGAGGAGAGGATGCTTGAATGCAGTGATGACGCTTCAAATGGGTTAGCATGTTTGACGTGTTGTCAGAAGCAGCTGCTGAACAATGTCGGCAAACCTCCGTCCTCCATTGTTGTTTCGCACCGCGCAGCCAAAATGTTCCCAAACGGGAGATCTTAACGAGGCAGGAGGGTCTTCCAGTTCTGACTTTTATATGTTGTAGTAGCCCGGTCGCTGCTAGCATGTCGTGTGTTGTGCCTTGGTGTGCATTGTTTACACAACGTGCGGTACGCTACTTAATATGTCCGTGTGGAAACTCGTTCGGTACACCTCCGAACCGAACCAAAACCCCCGTACGAAACGGTTCAATACAAATACACGTAACGTTACACCGCTAGTAAAAAGACACACAAAGTGCGTTAACGCCAACACTGTTTATGTAAAGTCTACGTAATTCAATGAGATGCACAAGCACTCCTCCATCCCTGTGTTGCAATGCCCCGCTGCAACTTGTGGTATTTCCACGACAAGTGTTAAATGCAATTAACAGGAACATGCTAGCATCACACACCCAAACCTACGCTGTGAAAACTAGACATGTTGAGGCTTTATATCAGCGGCAAGTGGCAGCCCGCCGGCCACATGCAGCCCAAAAGAGCTTTCCATCTGTCCTCCAGAATAGAATGGCTGAATTCAACAGTACTTTCACTATATCTGTTGCAACTGCGGCATTTTATTGCGAAAAGATGTTGCTCACTTTGAGGGGCAGTTCTGGATTTCCTATTTTGACCGGTGCAAGACTTGATTGAAGACGAAGCAATTGGTGCCATGCATGCCATGCTGCATATTTATATCATGTTTACTCGTCTCTTCACTCCTTCATTGTTGTTTTAGTAGAATTTCTCTGCCATTAGATAATTGCAGGATGGGTGATTGCATTAGTTATAATGACACAATTAATACTACAATTTACCTGAATATGTAGACTTTTTTTTACCCTTAAGATGCGTTCTGATTATGTTTTAGAAGGTTGCAGCTGTCATCAAAGTGCAGTTAGGAGCGGATTTGTGCCCGCCAAGAGGTCGCTAATGTCCGAACAAGCTGTAATCATAACTCGCCCTCTTTCTAGTCCAACCATATAAGATACGCCCCACATTAGGGCTGCACCTAACGACTATTTTGATAGTTGATTAGACATCGATTATCTTAACAATTAGACTTCTAATCAGATTATGAAGCATAAACATATTCAGTAGCTCTAATCTGCTTTTTAATTCAGCTTTAAGGAGACATATTATGCAAAAGCAACTTTTCCTATCTATTGCTACCTGTGTTTTTGTATTTGGGATCTGCATAAGTCCCACAAATTTGAAGTCAAACCGTTTATCAGGCATGTGAAATTTCCATGAAAGCACAGAAATCTGCGTTTTTAAACGTTCATTTTTGCGTCAAAATACCACTTCCGCATTTTTTAAAATGAAATATCAATTCAAATATGATCTAGACAACATTTGTTGAACGCTCTCCTCAGCCGTAGGTACTCGCTGTTCCTCTTGCCTAAATGCCACACTGAGTTGCGGGACAAGCTAATATGATTAGTAGCAAAATAGATAGCCGTCAACGTATATCTTACTCTTGGCATTCTCTCCATGAGCTTCAAGAGGTAGTCACCTGAAATGGTTTTCACTTCACAGGTGTGCTTGAAGCTCATGGAGAGAATGCCAAGGGTGTGCAAAGCTAGTAATCAGAGCAAAGGGTGGCTATTTTGAAGAAACCAGAATATAAAACATGTTTTAATTTTTTTTTCATTTTTTGTTAAGTACATAACTCCACATGTGTTCATTCATAGTTTTGATGCCTTTAGTGACAATCTACATTGTAAATAGTCATGAAAATAAAGAAAGCGCATTCAATCAGAAGGTGTGTCCAAACGTGTGGCCTGTACTGTATGTAAGTTGTATATATATATTTATATTTATGTACTGTATATATGTATGTATGTTCGTGTATACACACACATATATGCATATGTGCTGTACAGTATGCATGCTTGGGTCCCTTTTTCAGGAACATTTATACAAAAACTCACAATAATGTCTGGTTGAATGCTAAAAACGTTATGACAGACCACCTCAAAAAGCGGGATGGAATTTGACATTTTTGTACTGAATGAGACACCCAGAATGTACATGAAAATAAAGAATGTGAGATTTACAATATTAATTAAAATCGATGAAACACTGATTATGAACAACATATGAAAGTCACTCTTCTTTTACTTCTCAGACCACCTCCCCGATCATTATCTTTTACAACCAAGAAAATGTCAACAAAAATGCAACAAACACGGCAAAATATGAATGCAAAGGGTAAACAACACCTACAATCTGATATAATATCACTTTTCTGCAGAACATTGTTGTTACAATTTGTTTCCACGTCTGTTCCGGACACCCGCGTTTCAGGCTGGCTGCTCTGGAAACAAACCCCGCCCACACTGCTTGGTGCCTGGTCTGCCAGGAGATGCTGTGACGTAGATTACCATAATAACCTGTTAATCACTCAAAAGCGCAGATTCCAACCATTGAAAATCATTTCTATCGGTCTGTTTTAGATGGACGAAAATGTTTGGAAATATTGTACAGTTTCAACTTTTTTACACCGCGGTACACCTTCAAACTGATAACCAGTCCATGCCGGTGTCTGCTGAGGAAAGGACAAATGTAAAGCTGCTTTTTGTATGCTTTGTTTTTGGTCCACTGCTGCCAGATTTAACCCAAATTACTTTAATGTTTGTTTGTTTTTAGGAGTCAGATGATCTCTGCAGAGGACTGTGAGTTCATCAAGAAGTTTGAGGTGGCCAACTCTGAGGAGAAACAAGTCATCCTGACCAATGAAGGCCATCAGGTATTTTCCGATAGTAGACTCATCCATTCATGACTTTTAGGAGTTTGTATTTAATTGTATGTACTTATTTTCAGTGTGCAAAGACCTTTCTCAACCTGATGGCTCACATCTCTAAGGAGCAGACTGTCCAGTACATCCTGACTCTCATTGATGACACTCTGCAGGTACTGTGCCTCAACACACTTATTTAGACAATACTGTAAACGTTGTAATTATAGTTGATTTACCTGAACCACACGATTACAAGCAGGCAATAATTGGCCATGACAAGTTGCAGACGGGGGCAGCACGGTGGAACAGGGGTTAGTGCATGTACCTCACAATACGAAGGTCTTGAGTAGTCCTGAGTTCAATCCCGGGCTCGGGATCTTTCTGTGTGGAGTTTGCATGTTCTCCCCGTGACTGCGTGGGTTCCCTCCGGGTACTCCGGCTTCCTCCCACCTCCAAAGACATGCACCTGGGGATAGGTCCCTCCCACCTCCAAAGACATGCACCTGGGGATAGGCTCCTCCCACTTCCAAAGACATGCACCTGGGGATAGGTTGATTGGCAACACTAAATGGTCCCTGTGTGTGAATGTTGTCTGTCTATCTGTGTTGGCCCTGTGATGAGGTGGCGACTTGTCCAGGGTGTACCCTGCCTTCCGCCCGAATGCAGCTGAGATAGGCTCCAGCACCCTCCGCGACCCCAAAAGGGACAAGCGGTAGAAAATGGATGGATGGATGGATGGAAGTTGCAGACGGCACCGTTTTGATTCCTGTCCAAAGCCTCAACTCTAAGCCTTTGGAGATGTCCAGTCTCCAAGCCTAGACAAATCTGAGGGTTGCGTCAGGACAGCCGGCTTAAAAACTAAAACAAATCCGACATGCCATTGACAGGAACAAGCTAAAAGCAACAATACCAATGAGTGTAAGCCCGTTGTTCACAAGACAAAGTTTGGTCATTAATAGATGAACAACACACGACAGTGAGCAGAGGAACAGTGATATTATATCGAGTAAGTGGATGTTTTTTTATCCTTTTGCCTTTATTTTTTGCCGTGTTTCTTACCTCTTAGTTGCTCTTGCTTGTTTATAGAAGATGTTGATCAAGGAGGTGGTCTGCAGTAGAGGAGCAACATTCATGTCATTTAAATATTCAGTGTTTTATTGTTCATAGTTAATATTGTAAAAGCTGTGTTTTCATGTACATTTGAGTGTCTTTTTCAGTAAAAAACGGAATTAACTTTAATTATTTTACTGATATATATGACAGTTAGAATGTACATAAAATATAAAATGTGAGATTTTACAGTAAAAACTGAAGAATACACTGGATATTGAGAATATGCGTTGCGCTCCTGCAGACCACATCCTTGACATAATTTTTGAGCCAGAGCAATAAAGATACAACAAATACAGCGAAACATAAACGCAAAGGGTAAAAAACCTCCACATATTTGATATAATGTCACTCTTCTTCAGAAGTGTGCTGACACTCACTATCAGGCTTTTGCTCTGTAAACAAGCCCCACCCACTCTGTTCCTGCCTCGTCTGCATGATGCAGTGCTTTGTATGTCACTCAAAAGTTCAGACTTTAACCATTGGAATAATTTCTATAGTTTGAAAATATCCAGCAGGCCGCGTTAAAGTCTTAATTATTTTACATTATGCCCACGTTGCCCAGTTAACTGCTTTTTTATGCTGTTTTGCAAGGCCCGTGTCACGTGACTTTAAACTTGACACCTGGCTGGTTCAATCAATCAATCAACCAAAGTTTTGTCTGAAAGGGCTGCACACGCCACGACGGCATGCCCACATCAGGGCAAGAAAAAACTCGACCCAATGGGAACAAAGAGAAACCTTGGATGGGACTGCAGATGAATCCCAGCTTTAACTGTTCAGGGCTGATGACAGTGTGTGTGGCGTCATGTGGGAGAGCAATTTGCAGATGTCAACGTTGTGAATCGAGAGGCCCATGGTGGGGGCGGGGCTATGGTATCGACAACGAACACAAGTGCATTTTATTGATAGTGTTTTGAATGCACAGCGATACCATGACGAGATCTTGAGGCCCATTGTTGTGCCATTCACCCGAGACCATTACCTCATCCTGCAGCATGACAACGTACAAGTTGCAAGGATCTACAGCAGTGGTTCTTAACCTTGTTGGAGGTACCGAATCCCACCAGTGTCATATGCGCATTCACCCAACCCTTCTTTAGTGAAAAATAAAATGTTTTTTTTTCAATTTCAAGACAAAGTTATATGTTTTTGGTAACACTTTAGTATGGCGAACATATTCTAAGTAACAAAGACTTAATTTAGAGTTATTTGGTTAGGGTCAAGGCATACTTGCCAACCTTGAGACCTCCGAATTCGGGGGATGGAGGTGTGGGGGGGTTGAGGTGGGCGGGGTTTGGTGGTAGCGGGGGGTGTATATTGTAGCTTCCCAGAAGAGTTAGTGCTGCAAGGGGTTCTGGGTATTTCTTCTGTTGTGTTTATGTTGTGTTACGGTGCGGATGTTCTCCCGAAATGTGTTTGTCATTCTTGTTTGGTGTGGGTTCACAGTGTGGCGCATATTTGTAACAGTGTTAAAGTTGTTTATACGGTCACGATCAGTGTGACCTGTATGGCTGTTGACCAAGTATGCATTGCATTCACTTAAGTGTGTGTGAAAGCCGCAAATATTTGTGACTAGGCCGGCACGCCGTTTGTTTGGAGGAACAGCGGACGTGAAGACAGGTTGTAGAGGACGCTAAAGGCAGTGCCCCCAATATTGTTGTCCGGGTGGAAATTGGGAGAATTTCGGGAGAATGGTTGGCCCGGGAGATTTACGGGAGGGGCACTGAAATTTGGGTTTCTCCCCGGAAAATCGGGAGGGTTGGCAAGTATGGGTTAGGGTCAGAGTTAGAGGGTTAGGGTTATAATAAGTCCATGCCGAATAAGGCATTAATAAGTACGTAATAATGACTAGTTAAGAGCCAATATGTTACTAATTTGCATGTTAATAAGCAACTAATTATTGGTGAATATGTTCCCCATACTAAAGTGTTACCATGTTTTTTTTACTGGTGCATAGAATGAAGCGTGCATGAACATCACCTTGTTCAAACAACAAAACCAACACAGTGCATAAACTCACAACAAATGACACACCTGCAAATCAGTCTGACTCTGCTGTTGTCGTTTCCGTAATACGCCGATAGGGAGGAGTTTGTATTTACACAATGAGTCGGGTGTGTCTTGACCTCCGCCGAACCCCTGAGACCGACTCACCGAACCTCTAGGGTTCCATCCAACCCAGGTTAAGAACCACTGATCTATACACAATTCACATACACATCCCAGTTTTCAGCTTCCAGGAATTGTGTAGCATCTTGATATGCCACAACTGTGAGGTGGGATGTATTATCTTGGCAAAGATGTGCTCACTAACACTGAATTAGACAGATTTGTGAACAATATTTGAGAAGAATAGGTCTTTTGTGTCAATAATAAACGTTTTAGATCTTTGAGTTCAACTGGAATAGGAATCAGTTCGAATTATTTAGTGCCCTAAGATTGTTCTTACTTCTTAAGAACCATATTAATGTTTGAGTGTTTAAGTATGTTTATCTTTTTCCTGTTTAATTTGTAAAGTTTTAGAGTGGGTTTTTTTAATGATAAAAGCAAAACAAGTGTTCCACGTCCAGTTTATGTGACGTCACACTAGAGCTGGGTGATAAAACATTATCGATATATATCGTAAAACAACTTGCCTTCAACACTCAAATGAAGATTTGAGTGTTGTTTGTTTACACCTTTCTTTGCGACTGGCTTTGGGGCAGCTCCTTCAGCAGCAAGCGACTTTGTCGGTGTTTCAAATACCGTTGTAACCATGCTGGCATGTCAAGTGACTGATAAGGTTTGATGTGTTGAAGCTGTGTTTTCTTTCCCTCCTCACGGAATGTTTGCAAAACATTTGGTGCAGAAAGCAGGAGTCTTCCTCTGAAACAGCAAACAAAGTCCCATCCATTTACAAAGATTTAGAGGAGTTTACAGCAAGGCCAGTCGGCGAAACTGAGCGCTTGATTTGCCCACCCTGACCCACACTGCAAAAAGTCAGTGTTCAAAAACAAGAAGAAAAAAAATACAAAAATTAGGAGTATTTTATTTGAACTAAGCAAAATTATCTGCCAATAGAACAGGAAAATGTGGCTTGTCAAGACTTTCCAAAACAAGTAAAATTAGCTAACTTCAATGAACCCAAAAATACCCTAAAATAAGTATATTCTCACTAATAACAAGTGCACTTTTCTTGGTAGAAAAAAAAGACCTTTTTGCTCAATATGTTGAAAAATATTCTTAAATGAAGTAAGTGCCATTATCTTGACATAATGATATGCGCTCGGCATTACATTTACTTATACTAAAAACTAATTAATTGTTCTTAATGGAAATTCAACAAGGCAAGCGCTTGTTACTCTCGGGGTCTCCTAGCCGCTCAGGCAAATCATATTGTCTAAAAATGCATTTTTCCATGGATAACATGACATCATCGCGCCAAGTGCGCATATATACAGCCCGGCCCCCGGCCAAACATTTTTAATGTAATTTTGAAGAATTCATCTGAATGTGCATGAACTATTTCTGTTCAAAATGGTTAGAAATGTCACATGTTAAATGTTTAAATATTAACTGTCAGTTTACTGTACTGTGCCAACTGTACTACTATATGAGTACGTGTTTTCTATTGTTTCATTGAAAATAAAACAGCAAAGTCCATTTGGCTGTCATCTGTTTTAATTATGAAACACATTTGTGTCAAAGTCATGATTTTTTTTTTTTTTTTACATGCTTGAAATAAGAAATGATGACTTTAAAAAAGTAGTTTTCTACTTGTGAGTGTTGATGACACAGCTTTGCAACAGTTGATATTCTAGTTTCAAGCATGTTTTACTCAATATAGCTCATCAAATCTCAGCAACAAGCTGTAATATCTTACTGAGATCATTTCAGAATCAGAATCAGAATAGTTTTATTGCCATTGTTTGAGAACGGGTTCACAAAGCACCAAAACACTTAAAACAAGTAAAACACTCTAACATAAAATCTGCTTAGTGAGAAGAATGATCTTATCAGACAGAAAATAAGCAAATATCACCCTTATTTGACATATTTCATCTTACTTAGATTTCAGTTTTTGCAGTGCACTTACAGCACAATACATGCAATCTCACCTAAAATGAGCATTTTTTTCCCCCCCGAGGCTAATTTTCATGTTATTGGACTTATTATCAGTATGACGTCTTAATTCTAATATTGGCCAGATAATTATTTGTGCTCCCTTGCCATCAGTTTTTCATACAGTGTGGTGTACTTGTACAATAAGGGAAATGTTTCAATGTTTCACAGGAGAATCATCAGCGGGTGAATATCTTTTTTGACTACGCCAAAAAGACCAAGAACACAGCCTGGTCCTACTTTCTTCCCATGCTGAACCGCCAGGACCTCTTCACCGTCCACATGGTGCGTTTTTGAATGGCAAATAAAACATGGAAATAACACCCTCTTGAAGAAGAGCAGACAGCAATTTGCTCCAAATTAACCTTTTTTCCCTCTGGAAAATGCAACCCGGTGAACCTTTCATGTTTGTATCTATTCATAGCAAGCCATCAATAATTCCTCACTAAACATCTCACTCACCTTCTCGTCAAAAACAAGCAGTTAATGTTGAGATGTTTCCATGGCAACCATCTAACGATACATACAGTAGTTCAATTAATGATTACTTTAGTGGAAATTAAACTGACCTCAATCATTACATATGTTAGTTAATTTCTGGTAATTAAGCACATAAACATCAAATTATTTCTACTGCTGTTTACTTAATATCTTCTCTCCTGAATCTGACATTTCTTCCATCCTCAGGCGGCGAGGATCATTGCCAAATTGGCTGCTTGGGGTCGCGACCTGATGGAGGGAAGTGATCTCAACTACTACTTTAACTGGATCAAAAGCCAGCTGAGTTCACAGGTACGTCAGTCTTGCTGTTGGTAATTGCTCAGTTTTAGGGACAGGGTTTCCAAGGATGCTTCACATCTTTGAAAAGGCTTCAATTCATCTTGTTAGATGGACAGATACAAATAATGTTACCTCAGGATACGTGTTTCATTGGTAAAACGAGTTTAATTGTGACACATCTTGTACTTTTAAAAAATTGTATTGCGAAACAGCGTTGTCCTTTGAAATTAATTAAAACTAATTTAATCAATGCTTTGTCTCCCCAAAAACAGCATCATTTAAATTTTAATAACATGCATTCAAAAAATATATATTTTAGACAATAAATATTGTATTAAAAAAACAATACAATAGAACAGGCATGAGCAAATTACCACCCAGGGGCGGTATGCCGCCCGTTAAGCTTTCCAGCCTGGCCCGCCAGACGTCTCCAAAGTGTTTTTTCAAACCTTCACCATCAAAACTGGAGCCGCCAATACGATGTGCATTGCATTTTTCAAATGATTGTAAGTCATGAACTACAGAGAGTATTCCAATGGTTGGAATCTGCGCTTCTGAGTGAGATACGGGTTATTACAATAATCTACGTCACAGCACCTCCAAGCAGAGTCATGAAGCAGAGTGGGCGGGGTTTGTTTACAGTAGCCAGCCTGATACGTGGGTGTCAGGGACAGACACGGAAGCAGATTTCTACAACAAAGTTCTGTTCTGCAGTAAAGTGATATTGTATGATTATTATTATATGTGCGTGTGTGTGTGTGTGTACATTTTTACTGACCAATGTGGTCCCCGAGTCAAAATAATTTCCCATGCCTGCAATAGAATGTAGTATAAACAAGTACAGTACTTTTATGAAGTAATGTAATAATAATATACATTTACCTTGGAGAGTGGACTTCCACAGTATCTCCTTCTAGCTGCTTCTTCGCCAAACAGACCCTCAGCAGCTTCTCCATTTATTCTTTCATGTATAAATGTCCCCCGTTTAGATATTTTTTTAATGTCCTTGTCTGGCATTATTGACTCATTCTGCTTCATGACGCAGACGAGCAGAATAGAGGTAGGGGAAATGATCAGGTTTTTGATGAATCACAATTGGGACATGGAGGATTCTAGATCACTGGACAAACCTCCAAATAGCCATTATGTTCAAGTAATACAGTTTGAAAATGCAGACACACATGGAGGAAGAGAAGAGAAGCAATGCTATTTCGATAGCTTTGTTCCCCGTGACATCACGTCCGCTTATAGACTTAAGACCAGCACAAATACTTGGCAGGAAAAGAACCACTCAAGCAGTACTCAGGGCTAGGAATGTATATTGTTAGGATTTTATCAATATATTACCCTTGTTGATATTCCTTATCAATACCCATATTTTTCGGTACTCTTATCAGTACTATATGTAATTGGTGTAAATAAAGATGTAAAAAAAAAAAGCATCTTTATTATAATTTGTATTGGCACAAGAGGTTAGCATGATGTAACATCTCACAGCAGGGAAGTCTTTTATCAATTCCTGCTTTTTAAGTCTTAAACAAGTCAAATATGTTTGCAGTGCAAGGTGCAATGCAGTTATGTCATCATTTTGTAAACACTGTGTTTATATTCCTTACAATAACACTCACCTAGGGCAGGGGACGGCAACCCAAAATGTTGAAAGAGCCATATTGGACCAAAATTACAAAAACAAATCTGTCTGGAGCCGCAAAAAATTAAAAGCCATATTACATGTGTCATGAGATATACATTTAATTAAGAGGACTTAAAGGAAACTAAATAACCTCAAATATACCTACAAATGAGGCATAATGATGCAATATGTACATATCGCTAGCCTAAATAGCATGTTAGCATCGATTAGCTTGCAGTCATGCAGTGACCAAATATGTCTATTAGCACTCCACACAAGTCAATAACATCAACAAAACTCACCTTTGTGCACTCATGTACAACGTTAAAAGTGTGGTGGACAAAATGAGACAGAAAAAGAAGTGGCATAAAACACGTCCTAGAAAGTCGGAGAAAGTTATACATGTAAACAAACTATACGGTGAGTTCAAGGACGGCCAAAATTAGTAGGACAAAACGGCGCTCGCCAAATACTCGAATCAGTGAAGCATGTTTAATATAAACATTGTGATTTATAACAATTAGGGAGGTTTGTGTCATGTTTGTCCTCCTACAGAAACCATACTAAAACAAAAAAATAGATTTTTTTTCCCCCTCATCTTTTTCCATTCTTCATACATTTTTGAAAAATCTCCAGAGAGCCACTAGGGCGGCGCTAAAGAGCCGCATGCGGCTGTAGAGCCGCGGGTTGCCGACCCCGACCTAGGGCCTAGGGTTGGACAACTAATCACATTTTAATTTCGATTATGACTTCTCACGATTATCACAACATAATAATCGACTAAAAACGATTAATGGGCCACGCAACGTGCATGCAAATTCCGGAGCTTGTGACGGTGAAACGGATGAGGAGCGACTGAGTAAAAAATTTAAAAAAGAGTGTGTCTACTACAAGTTTGGAATGTCACCATGTTTGCTACTTTTTATTTGATACAGCGCTAGTATGCCTGATCAATAATCACTAAACTCAATAAAAAAGTAAGGCATATTTGATTTCCGCGTTGACGTAACCACGGACAGTGTCACGTAATATGCCAATAAAATAAAATCTGCAGTTAAACAAAGAATATCAGGGAAATTGACTTAAATGTAAGTGAAATGTTGTCACTGTGAGAAGAAGAAACATTTGTTCGGGAAACTAATATGTCCGATACCGCTCATTCATCCCTGACATACTCTGCCCCGTGCTGATCTAAATAATGTTGAGACGGTCACCTGAAGCAGCGGCTAAACTACAAAGTAAAGCCAGCAAGAACGATCCATACACCCACAACACATCTTGTCTACTTATGCTTCCGGTCTGACTGCGGTAACAAAATAAAGGTTTCAAAAAAGTACCACACACAAGCATAATGTACTTAAAACACTTATTAATACATTTACACAATGTATGCTTTGACCTAAGATGTGTTGTACCGATAAATGTGAGGATTTTAATTCATTTAATTAACAAACATTTTATTACATTTAATTTCACACATTAAGCAGACACTCTATAGTAGTAAAATAAGAGTAAACTGTAAAAAACTGAATTAAAATCAAAAAGGAAAAACTGAGTTTTATTGTTTTATATTGCTATTGTTATTTAAATTTATTGTGATTACTATTATTTTACTTGTTGTGGTTTATTTGTTACTAATTTAAATACAGGTTTTTTAAAACTATATTTAAAGTTGAGTTTTGATAGTGCAATAAATACTCATGTTTTCAAATAATGAATAACCGTGTAATTAATCATGATTACAATATCAATCAAAAATAATCGGGAATATTATTTGTGCCATAATCGTCCAGCCCAACACTCAGCTGAAAATAATATATATTGGGGCGGTATAGCTCGATTGGTAGAGCGGCCGTGCCAGCAACTTGAGGGTTGCAGGTTCGATCCCCGCTTCCGCCATCCTAGTCACTGCCGTTGTGTCCTTGGGCAAGACACTTTACCCACCTGCTCCCAGTGCCACCCACACTGGTTTAAATGTAACTTAGATATTGGGTTTCACTATGTAAAGCGCTTTGAGTCACTAGAGAAAAGCGCTATATAAATATACTTCACTAAATATACTTCACATATATGTAGGCAGAGCACAGACCTTTTACATGGTACTGTATATCATATAATTTATATCATATCAACATCATACAAATCAATACAATCAGTCTATTGGTTGGGTGTGCAGTTAAGCAAGGTGTGTTCTGAGGCCACGCATATGCGGCGCAGTGGAGTGATGCCAGGCGGCGACAAGAGACCTGATTTTATGATTCTCTTTACTCCGACGTACTGTATAACTGAAAGTGGCGCGGTAAAAGGTCAACTCGATTGGCTGTTCTGCCATTTATTTTTAATTACTTGCTGCTTCACCTGAATAAATATGACACAGCGCGCGTGTCATAATTACGACAGTCAGCTGGATAAAAAGAAAAGTACAGATAGCAGTATCATTAGTCCAGTATTTTCATGGTCTGCTTGGTCTGACCCAATTAGGAACCGGTACCTAAAAATACTGATAGTCTGTGTACATCCCTACTCAGAGCAGACTCCGCCAAACTGTCTCTTGGAAATGTTATAACTCTTTCAATGCCAACAAAGCAAGTGTGCCTGATAGAAGGCGCTCACGGGTAAAGTAAGGCTCCACTTTTCCAGAATGCACTGGCTCAATGTCAATTTACATTGGCTTTGCAAAATACATGATACTGATTAGCATTATCAATTTTACATGGCGATTTCAACAAATGTTAGTAACGATAACCATAACTAAGATGCACATTACAATCAAACAGCTGGTTTGTAATAAGGACAATACTTACAGTACAAAGACTTTGCAGGTCTCAACATTCAAATTAATAGCAAAGACTACTACTTCCTGACCAGACAACACACCATAATCTGTACACTACTGCAATTTAACCTCCTCGAATTGCAACTGCATGCAAAGTCTACTATAAAATACTTGCGAATGATACTCAGAAGGTTAAAAAACACAAAGATATAAAAACTGGACAGTAGAGTTATGATAATTAGCTGACCACACAAAATTATAAAAGAAGTATGACACCGTATTCATTAAGTTTATTCAGGAGGTCATCGGTCTACATACAACTTACATTCCTAAATCCAGTTTTGATAGCTAAAATAACAACTAACTCAGTCACACTATACATAGAACATAATATGAAAGGCTTCCAGTCATAAAAATATTATGTACAATAATTACATGACAAATATTTTGTTTCGGTGCTTGTTTTGCATGCTGCAAGGGGTACTGTTCACATTTGAACCGATACAGTACCAATTCCCGGTACGGTACTCAACGGTACAGATTTTTAGTACTTACGTATGTGTTAATAAATAATAATCATATTTGGTATACAAATAAATTTTTTATTGCAACATTTGAAAATGACCTGATTATAACTGCTGTCCAGTTGTTATATCTTGTTTTATTATTACAACACTGTAAGTAATACACTTATTATGCACCAGCTGTTTGATTGTAACGTGCATCTTGATTGTAGTTTTCATTAACAAACTTGGTGTTGAAATGGCCATGTAAAATCGCTAATGGTAATTAGCAGCTCGTCAATAACAAAGCCAATGCATATTAGCATCAAGCTAGCGCATTTTCGAAAAAGTGCAACCTTAGTTTACTTATTTTAAAGCGTTTTATGAGTCCATCTCTTTGTTGGCATGGAAAATTGCAACATTTCCTCGACGTAGTTTGGCTGAGTTCGCTCTCAGTGCTGCTAGAGTGATCGCCAAGTGCCAAAGTGCGAAGAACTGGGCGTTACGTCACATGCTACTCAGGTACTGTAACATGGCACCGTTGGATTTTACGGGAATCGGTGCCCGGTTGGACCGGCGAGATTCAATCAGTGCCAAAAAAGTACCGGACATGGTACCTATCCCCAGTTGCAAGAGAGGCAGAGACAGACCTCTCTGAACAAAACAGAGATATCATTTGCGAATATTTCCATCTAAAAAAGGCTAACCCACTCTGATAAACAAATAAACATGCCTGCCAACCTTAGACCGATCGTACTGATGAATAGCATCAGAAAGATCCTGTCGATTGTCACATAGCGTTGCATCAGAGAGAAGATGGACATGTTTACAGGAAATGCTTAAAGTGGTTTTAAATGAGGCTGGAGTTGTGCTGATATAGTTAGGGCGTAATGTATGCTAGTATCACTCGTCATGGCCAGGCATTGGGACTTCATAAATGGGCATCAACATGTCTCTTGCATTCTATACAATCAAAAGGAAAATGATCCGAGACATCCTGCAACACACTGGCTGTAACGTGATGAACTACAACTGGGTAAACTGAGAGTGAGGGTCAACTCTTGAAACCTCAGAAGATTTGTAGGAGACATCTTTTCACCAGTTCTCTTCTCTTGCTATCTTGCTACAGCCCTGAACTCAGTTAGAATCAACTCTCAACAAGCTACAGCTGCAGTGTCTGAGTTAGGAATGCCGATGGAACTGGTTTACGCGGCTAAAATTGACTTTATAGAGGAGGGAAAGTAACCCCTTGACCAGCTTCAAGCTGCGACTGCTGAAATATTGAAGCAACCTCCTTATGAATTAAACAAAGATAGACTTCACCCATGTATTCCGTGCAGACGCCTCAGAAACTAATGAAGAGGCAACCCCTTTTTAGCAGAGAACCATGGGCAAGAAGAAAGTTCTCTGCCTAGCATTTTGCAGCCCTGAAGATATCTAGTTTCGATGCACACAGGGAAACATAACCTTCAAGTCATACAGGAAGATGTGGAACTGTCGGACCAAAATTCCCCTTAAGACTAGGTTCCATCGCTGCAACTCCATATGCGCTACATATACAGTAGCTGGGCTGTACCACAAGCTCATCTTGACAAGTTGGATGCCTGTCACCAGAACAGGATTATTACTTGTCACAAGTGGTCCAACAGTCCCATCTCCAATGATGCACCCTACAGTCAATGAAGAACGACGCCTCGAAAGTCCAGAGAGCCATATGGAACATGTTTAGTCACTTTCTCTGGCTTGACACTAACGGCCCATCACAAACAGCCCTGGAAGTAGCTATTATTGGAAGCTCCAAGTACCAAGCCCGCCCGGGAAGGCACTGCTCCAACCTCCTAGAGCAGGGGTCACCAACGCGGTGCCCGTGGGCACCAGGTAGCCCGTAAGGACCAGATGAGTAGCCCGCTGGCCTGTTCTAAAAATAGCTCAAATAGCAGCACTTACCAGTGAGCTGCCTCTATTTTTTTTAAATTTTATTTATTTACTAGCAATCTGGTCTCGCTTTGCCCGACATTTTTAATTCTTAGCGAGACAAAACTCAAATAGAATTTGAAAATCCAAGAAAATATTTTAAAGACTTGGTCTTCACTTGTTTAAATAAATTCATTAATTTTTTTACTTTGCTTCTTATAACTTTCAGAAAGACAATTTTAGAGAAAAAATACAACCTTAAAAATGATTTTAGGATTTTTAAACACATATACCTTTTTACCTTTTAAATTCCTTCCTCTTCTTTCCTGACAATTCAAATCAATGTTCAAGTAAATGTATTTTTTTCTATTGTAAAGAATAATAAATAAATTGTAATTTAATTCTTCATTTTAGCTTCTGTTTTTTCGACAAAGAATATTTGAGAAATATTTCTTCAAACTTATGATTAAAATTCAAAAAAATTATTCTGGCAAATCTAGAAAATCTGTAGAATCAAATTTAAATCTTATTTCAAAGTCTTTTGAATTTCTTTTAAAATTTTTGTTCTGGAAAATCTAGAAGAAATAATGATTTGTCTTTGTTAGAAATATAGCTTGGTCCATATTGTTATATATATTCTAACAAAGTGCGGATTGGATTTTAACCTATTTAAAACATGTCATCAAAATTCTAAAATTAATCTTAATCAGGAAAAATTACTAATGATGTTCCATAAATTATTTTTTTAAGTTTTTGTCTTCTTTTTTTCGGTTGAATTTTGAATTTTAAAGATTCGAAATTGAAGATAAACTATGTTTCAAAATGTAATTGTCATTTTTTTCGTGTTTTCTCCTCTTTTAAACCATTAAATTAAGTGTAAATATCATTAATTATTAATAATAACATAGAGTTAAAGGTAAATTGAGCAAATTGGCTATTTATGGCAATTTGTTTAAATGTGTATCAAAATGGTAGCCCTTCGCATTAATCAGTACCCAAGAAGTAGCTCTTGGTTTCAAAAAGGTTGGTGACCCCTGTCCTAGAGCAACTGAGACACACCGCCACCTGATTTGCTTGAGTGGCAGCACAAAAACCGGACAACCTAGTGATTGCTGGAGAACCGATTGCTTCCCCACGATGCACTGCAACTGAGGAGGCAGAAACCGTGTGATGATGAGAGCTTGGATCTTCTAGTGAGGTCCTTGGTTCTGGCACAGCGGAAAGAAGACTTGACTAATTACAAGAAGTAGAAGTTGTTACAAAGTGTTCGTATGAACCTGTGGGACGATCATTACCTTTGCCAGAGAATAGATAGATAGATAGATAGATAGATAGATAGATAGATAGTACTATAGCTACACCTCCTGGGTGAGGCGGCGCGGCCCATTGGTGCCGATGGCGGCATTCGGTTTTTAGACTGTAAAAAATGAAAGATGCCAAAACACTGGTAGCTGTTTTTTAATGCGTCACACCAGAAAGATGAGGAAGGTATTTGTGACTGACAAAAGTGTAAGCATGTAAGTTTTATTTCTCACTCTTGAAACAACAAAGGTGGGTAGACTTACAAAAAACTACCGTTAATTCAGAATAATATGGCTCAAATGTAAGTAAAAAGTAACCATTCAAATAATGACTTACCAGTAAGTATAGGTAAGTATTCAGTGAAAAAACTACTCAAAGACTGAATAACTGGTAAGAAGTTTCTGATTTATTTTGTTGCTATTTTAGGTGTGTGCCTGTCTGTGCCTTTCTCCGTCCTGCGTGACAAAAGATGCACATTTCACAGGCACTAAGGACGTTATAACTGGACTAATTAGCATATGCAGAGCTAAAACTAAAAAAAAACATCTGCAACTTACCACAACATGTTTCCTCTCGTTGTAAGTGGGATTATTGTAGGAAGAAATGTGAACATTTCTTTTGACACAGATGATGATATGAAATGTTTTTTTTCATAGTTTGTAAATAAACGTTAAAAGAGTTGTGACTGCGAGTCGCATACTGTTATGTCACTTTTTAAGACTCTGTTTGATTGGTGAAATTGAGTCAGCGGTCACTAGTGCTTATGTTCTATTAGTGAAACAAAAGTCATGTGACAGTTCCCGGGGGGAGAAGTCTCTAACAATCAAAATGAATACATCTTTGCAAGCAGTAATCAAAAGATTATACGTATATAAAATGTAGCAATCAGGAATGAAACTCAATGTAACAAAGTAAAAGTAGTGTTTCTTTTTCACAAAAATACTCAAGTGGAAGTAAATGGTAATGGTAAAGAGTTCAAACCCCGGCCGAGTCATACCAAAGACTATAAAAATGGGACCCATTACCTCCCTGCTTGGCACTCAGCATCAAGGGTTGGAATTGGGGGTTAAATCACCAAAAATTATTCCCGGGCGCGGCACCGCTGCTGCCCACTGCTCCCCACTGCTCCCCTCAACTCCCAGGGGGTGATCAAGGGGATGGGTCAAATGCAGAGGACAAATTTCACCACACCTAGTGTGTGTGTGACAATCATTGGTACTTTAACTTTAACTTTGAACTTAAATGGGTTATACTTGTATAGCGCTTTTCTACCTTCAAGGTACTCAAAGCGCTTTGACACTATTTCCACATTCACACACACATTCACACACTACCATGCAAGGCGCTAACCACGACCCATCAGGAGCAAGGGTGAAGTGTCCTGTCCAAGGACACAACGAACGTGACTAGGTTGGCAGAAGGTGGGGATTGAACCAGGAACCCTCAGGTTGCTGGCACGGCCACTCTCCCAACTTCGCCACGCCACCCCCCGCAGTGAAAAGTATGTTGCATTAAATTGAGTACAACAAATCCAAAAATGGAAACGTAACAGAATAAATGTTGCGCGGTACTACCCACCTTTGGTCTGCCCACAAAAATATTTTACTAATAGTTCAAGAAGACATGATGAGCGCAATCGATCCATCCGCCCTGCAAATCCGCTGTATGCAGGTACTCTATTTGCCTCCCTCCCTCTCAGTGAGTAGGGGGTTTTATTGTCCCATGATTTGACAAAGACATGCACCTGGGGATGGATAGGTTGATTGGCAACACTAAAATTGACCCTAGTGTGTGAAAGTTGTCTGTCTATCTGTGTTGGCCCTGCTATGCGGTGGCAACTTGTCCAGGGTGTACCCCGCCTTCCACTCAAATGCAGCTGAGATAGGCACCAGCACCCCCCGCGACCCCGAACGGAATAAGCGGTAGAAAATGGATTGATGCATGGATTTGACTGCAAGGTTGATAGTCGAATTAGACTCCTCCAAATCTGATCGTCAACTCTTCAACTATTCAAAGACAGCCCTACCGTATTTTTCGGACTATAAGTCGCAGTTTTTTTCATAGTTTGGCCGGGCGTGCGACTTATACTCAGGAGCAACTTATGTGTGAAATTATTAACACATCACTGTAAAATATCAAATAATATTATTGATGTCATTGACGTAAGAGACTAGACGTATAATATTTCATGGGATTTAGCGATTAGGAGTGACAGATTGTTTGGTAAACGTATAGCATGTTCTATATGTTATAGTTATTTGAATGACTCTTACCATAATATGTTACGTTAACATAGCAGTTGGTTATTTATGCCTCATATAACGTACACTTATTCAGCCTGTTGTTCACTATTCTTTACACATTTTAAATTGCCTTTCAAATGTCTATTCTTGCTGTTGGCTTTTATCAATTACATTTCCCCAAAAATGCGACTTATACTCCAGTGCGACTTATATATATTTTTTTCCTTCTTTATTATGCATTTTCGGCCGGTGCGATTTATACTCCGGAGCAACTTATACTCTGAAAAATACGGTACTAATTTAACTGTGCTTGACCTATTTTCACACTTGTAAGACAGATACAGGTAATAAATAGGGATGTCCGATAATGGCTTTTTGCCGATATCCGATATTCCGATATTGTCCAACTCTTTAATTACCGATACCGATATCAACCGATACCGATACTGATATATACAGTTGTGGAATTAACACATTATTATGCCTAATTTGGACAACCAGGTATGGTGAAGATAAGGTACTTTTTTTTTAAATTAATAAAATAAAATAAGATAAATAAATTAAAAACATTTTCTTGAATAAAAAAGAAAGTAAAACAATATAATATCAGTTACATAGAAACTAGTAATTAATGAAAATTAGTAAAATTAACTGTTAAAGGTTAGTACTATTAGTGGAGCAGCAGCACGCACAATCATGTGTGCTTACGGACTGTATCCCTTGCAGACTGTATTGATATATATTGATATATAATGTAGGAAGCACAATATTAATAACAGAAGGAAACAACCCTTTTGTGTGAATGAGTGTAAATGGGGGAGGGAGGTTTTTTGGGTTGGTGCACTAATTGTAAGTGTATCTTGTGTTTTTTATGTTGATTTAATAAAAAAAAAAAAAAAAAAACGATACCGATAATTAAAAAAACGATACCGATAATTTCCGATATTACATTTTAAAGCATTTATCGGCCGATAATATCGGCCGGCCGATATTATCGGACATCTCTAGTAATAATGGATTAAGTTGGTGACGTTTTGACACTTGAATCGATTATTTCAATGAGGGAAAAGTGTTTGAAAAGATAAATTGCAGGAGAACCAATGCCATGAAACAAAGTGCGTATATTAAAATGTAATGTTCCTCAGCTGTAAGATGCTCGAATGTGTTTTCATGTGGAAAAAGGTGCATTTACCTTCAATTATGTTATTTTCCAGTATTTGATGTGCATTGTCTGGTGGTAGCTTGTGTTGTTATAGTAACACATGTACCATTATCTGAATTGAGATAAAAGGTCGTGTACCAGCGTAGTGTTTGTATCCTGGTTTGATTTCCTTCTCAAGCTTGACATTTGAGGATATTTTTCCACAGCAGCCTCATTTTCTTTTCAGCATTCATATTACATTTTGTCTACAACACAGCCCGAAGGCATCGATTTTGTTTTCTTTATCTCTCATTAGAACCTACACGGTACAGGTCAAGACACAGGCTCTGGAGCAGGAACTATATCCCCCAGTGAAGTGAGTATAAGTGAGGTGCATCTTCAGTCACTCTCAGAGCTCATGCAAGCTACTTCTGGACATTCACCTCTTAGCCTTCTCGCCAATGAACAGCTCCTGACTGCGCTCAGAAGCGTTTACTGTAGTGCCAGCACCTGGCAGAGGTCCTCTGTGTGGACAGCATGTTGTTTGTTGCCACTGATTGCTTTTAACTCTGTTAACCTGCATGCTATGAAAGCCACTTAATCTGCTGCAGGCATGACTGTCAGCTTTCCTGTCTACGTCTGTTAAACCAGGTTCAACTGGAGTAACACTTGTGGACCAGCAGTGGCCGCATCCATTTTTTGCTCTTTTCCCCACTAAAGTCAAATTATTCTGGAAAATGTACTAGCTAGAAAGTGTGTCTATTAACTGAACGCCTTCTTTTACACACTGCTTTTCCAACCAGGTTACCTTCTCACGCATCTTCTCCATCGTCTCTTCTTCTGGCTGGACTCTTTTTGCTTTCATTCACCTTCCAGTGACTTGATTAATGGCTTCTATTTTCTCCTCCTTCAATCTCTGTTGACATGGTTCGCCTCAGGTGTGATGGGGACACTTTTCTCTCGCTCTGTATTGCACTTTTGTGGTCTAGCATGTTGCAGATGCACACTTACAAGACTGCATGTGTCATGCCTCAGGTTTGAAGGACATGCTGGTGTAAGTTTTCAACTGGTTTCCTTCTCTGCTTGCCAGCTTCTCTTTCCAGCACTGTCTTTTTCCCATCACTGGGCAGAAGCTCACCATGGCGTGTTAGTAAATGTTTGCTTTTGTCCTTTGCAGAGCTCTCAGTATGTGCAGTGTGTGGCCGGCTGCCTTCAGCTGATGCTGAGGGTTAATGAGTACAGGTTTGCCTGGGTGGAGGCCGACGGGGTTAACTGGTAAGTAGACTTCTTTTTTACAGTGAAACGTCTGAGCTCAAACACAATTTCTTTCAAATGAAACCTTAGGAATAGAAATGCAGTACAATGGTACCTTCAATGTTCCCTCTAATTTTCCATGTGTGTGAGCAAAGGCAAAAAGTCCCTGAGCATTGAGTGGAGGCCATGTGAGCAACATCAGACGTGCACACTGTGGCTACACCAGCAGCACACCTGTCCCAAACCTGACTAAATAACAAGTTACATCTCCATCCATCCATCCATTTTATACCGCTTGTCCCTTCCGGGGTCACTGGAGCCTATCTCAGCTGCATTCGGGCGGAAGGCGGGGTACACCCTGGACAAGTCCCCACCTCATCGCAGGGCCAACACAGATAGCGAACAACATTCTCTTATTATTATAATCAAATGACAGCAGTCATTTCCATTTCTAATATAAGTGTTTAGGCCCACTTACAATGACAATAACAACAAATATAGTTTTTCATGAACTGTGTACTGGTATTGTTTGTCTGGGTGGAGGTCCTGCTTTGGAAATAATGTGTACCCCTTTCAGACATTGCATTTAGTTCCCATTAAAACCTTCACATGTTGCACAATGAGATGTAAGCAGGGGATCGTGTGTACATTCCTGCAACTTCCTGTTTGTAAAAAATATATTTTTATTAGTATTTATTTAATATACAATAAGCATTTCATGATTAATATTTATAAATGAAGATTCCTAATAAATGACACTAGAATAAGCACACATTTGATTGGTAAATCATAGTGTAACGACCTGGAATTACACTTTATATGTGGTGTTGGAGTTGTCTGACTTTTTGTGTGGCTGTAAACGCATCACTGGCTAAGTGCCATATGTGCATGTGTTGGCGCAAGTGAGAAAGAGCGAGCGGCTGCTGTTGATATAACAAAGTTGCTTTTGGTCTGGTTTGTACTGCAGAAAATGACCACTTTTGCTAGATATCTTTTTTTTTTAACTAATGTTTTGGTGATGTGTTTATGGCCGACAATAAAGAGTTTTGCTCAGTAAAGTGATGGATGGAATTCATGTCCTCAAAGCGTCTCGACAGACGTTACAATATTTGAACAATGATGACGAAAACTGTTTTCTCTGTCGTGTCCGTGTCGAAAATTGTTGTGCGCTTATTTTTTTATTTGATGTTGTGCGTGGCATAGATTTGCCGTGCGCAGAGGACGCTTGAGCAGTGTGCAATTGCACAGGCGCGCACCTTAGAGGGAACATTGGGTACCTTAGTTTTCATTAGAAATTCCTGGGCCAATATTCGATAAATCAATTAACCGAACAATAAATGAAAATAAAGTCATAACTTTTCCACCGTCAATAACAGCCATATGCATGCATTGTTACTGGTTAGAAGAGCGGCCATTCGGTTTTAGCAACTGCGGGCATGCACATAAACGGTAGTAATGATAACTGCTTTAGTCCTAGTGTGTGAATGTGAGTGTGAATGATTTCTATCTGTGTTGGCCTTGAGATGAGGTGGCGACGTGTGCAGGGTGCACCGCGCCTTACGCCCGAATGCAGCTGGGATAGGCTCCAGCACCCCCCGTGACCCCGAGAGGGACAAGCGGTAAAAAATAGATGGATGGATGGAAGTTCATTTAGTCATTTTATTTATTGTTTTGGTTGTGTATATTTGAGGGTCCCCCCACCCCCTCCTTAACAAAGACAGAACCATTTTATTGCTTTTGGTTGTGATTTTTATTAAACTGCAAAATTTTGCTTACAGACGGAGTATATTTTATTATTATTATTGTGTTATTTGTCTGTTTTATTTAACTTGGATATTTAAAAGTTGACATTCCAATTACAATGTTAAAATATGAATTGATTTTTATCCTCAAAATTCTGTAGACAATATTCCATAATGACAATGTGAAAAGTATTTTATTTTTTTTATTTAGCAAATTTATCAAAAATTTAAAAAAAAAACACATGCACATAATTATGCACAGCTTTTGCTCAGTACTTTAATTTGTTTTCACGTAAAAGACCTTTGTTTTTAACGTAGTGTGGCTTTTATTTTGCCGTGGCGCCGCACCCAATCAATTACATGTAAGGGAAAGACTGGGGAAGTAATGCATCTTGTTAACTCCTGTTTGTCCAGTCTTATGATTGGCCGTGTGTTAATCCCAAACCCATTTTTGTCATGGAAACTGTGGCTTCATTTGCATTTGCATCTTAGGAGGTCTGTATCATGCTTCTTAGCATCTTTCTCTGCAAATGTGGACCCCCTCCGCATCTGTTGAGAGTCATTCATTGTGTGTTTGGACCAACATTAGAAGCCTGTGTGGACATTGTGTATTCTAGTCTATTATCGGGACTAATAGCTCAGTGGCATGGAGGCACACTGCTGTGAAAGCTTGGCCATTAAGAAAGCGAAAATATGGCTTCTCATCAACATAATTTTTTCCCTTTGTACTTTTTGACTTGCCTTTTCCACCCTGCCTCCTCTTCAAGTATTACAGCGGTGTTGAGCAACAAGTGTGGCTTCCAGCTCCAATACCAGATGATCTTCTGCGTTTGGCTCCTGGCCTTCAGCCCCCAGCTGTGCGAGCAGTTAAGGCGCTACAACGTCGTGCCTGCCCTCTCTGATATCCTGCAGGAATCTGTCAAGGAGAAGGTCACTCGGATCATTCTGGCTGCCTTCAGGGTACGTGTAGAGCTCCCCAATTTGGCGCTTTATGTCTTTGAAGTGCACTCAGGTATTTAAAAACTCTAGTGCAGCACTTTTCACTTGTAATTGGGCTGCCTGCTTTATCGCCTCTGGGGGGGGGGGGGGGGAACGCAAACGGCTCTATTAAAAAACAGAGGAAGGCGATAAAAGAAACTAAGTCCATAAAAGTTACATAAATAAGATTTACCGCCATGTTTTTTAGTTAGTTCACCGCTGTCCATGTTCAATATGATGATGAATATTTCATGCCGAGCTGTTCTATGGGAATTTCAAAATTCCTAAGGTTTGCAAGGACAAAATATATTATTGTCAAGTGATTCCTCTCGCTTGGTTGCTCTCTTGGCAAGCAGACATTGAATCGAATCGAATATAATGCCTCTCCACCGTCTAAGCACTCATTGCCACCATCAAGATCTAGTGTCATGTATGGTTCAGAATTCCACTCTAGGATACTTGCGCACCACTTGAACGCGGCTCAAAAGACGAACTAGCAATCCTCCCATTAGACCAGTGTTTTTCAACCACTGTGCCGCGGCACACTAGTGTGCCGTGAGATGCAGTCTGGTGTGCCGTGGGAGATGATCTAATTTCACCTATTTGGGTTAAAAATATTTTTTGCAAACCAGTAATTATAATACGCAAATAATGTGCCATTGTTGAGTGTCTGTACTGTCTGGGATCGGCAGACTTACCACGTTATACTCTTCCATATCAGTAGGTGGCAGCAGGTAGCTAATTGCTTTGTAGATGTCGGAAACAGCGGGAGGCAGTGTGCAGGTAAAAAGGTGTCTAATGCTTAAACCAAAAATACACAAAAGGTGAGTGTCCCTAAGAAAAGGCATTGAAGCTTAGGGAAGGCTATGCAGAACCAAACTAAAACTGAACTGGCTACAAAGTAAACAAGAACAGAATGCTGGACAACAGCAAAGACTTTCTGTGGAGCAAAGACAGCGTCCACAAAGTACATCCGAAAATGACATGACAATCAACAATGTCCCCACAAAGAAGGATAAAAACTAGGGATGTCCGATAATGGCTTTTTGCCGATATTCCGATATTGTCCAACTCTTTAATTACCGATACCGATATCAACCGATACCGATATCAACCGATATATGCAGTCGTGGAATTAACACATTATTATGCCTAATTTGGACAACCATGTATGGTGAAGATAAGGTACTTTTTTAAAAAATTAGTAAAATAAGATAAATAAATCAAAAACATTTTCTTGAATAAAAAAGAAAGTACAACAATATAAAAACAGTTACATAGAAACTAGTAATGAATGAAAATAGTGGACCAGCAGCACGCACAATCATGTGTGCTTACGGACTGTATCCCTTGCAGACTGTATTGATATATATTGATATATAATGTAGGAAGCAGAATATTAATAACAGAAAGAAACAACCCTTTTGTGTGAATGAGTGTAAATGGGGGAGGGAGGTTTTTTGGGTTGGTGCACTAATTGTAAGTGTATCTTGTGTTTTTTATGTTGATTTAATTAACAAAACAAAACAAAAAAACGGTACCGATAATAAAAAAACCGATACCAATAATTTCCGATATTACATTTTAACGCATATATCGGCCGATAATATCGGCAGGCCGATATTATCGGACATCTCTAATAAAAACAACTGAAATATTCTTGATTGCTAAAACAAAACAGGTGTGGGGAATAGCGGTCAAGGAAGACATGAAACTGCAACAGGAAAATACCAAATAAAGAGAAAAAGCCAGCAAAATAGGAGCGCAAGATAAGAAGTAAAACACTACACACAGGAAAACAGCAAAAAAGTCCAAATAAGTCAGGGTGTGATGTGACAGGTGGTGACAGTACACCTACTTTGAGACAAGAGCTATAGTGATGCATGCTTGGTTATGCTTTAAAGTCATATCCAACAATTGCGACAATGACTTTTTATTGTCAATATCGGCTGCTGAGTTTCATTTTTTAATGATTTCTGCTGGTGGTGTGCCTCCGCTATTTTCAATGAAAAAAATGTGCCTTGGCTCAAAAAAGGTTGAAAAACACTGCATTAGACCGCCGCCCTACTGCCAGAGCGTCACTGTCCCCACTAACTGAAGAGTCCTCTGAACAGATGCACTACTGCGTCACATAGTCGCTTTAGCACAGGGTGTCGTCAAAGAAAAGACAAATGGTAAATGGTAAATGGGTTGTACTTGTATAGCGCTTTTCTACCTTTTTTTTTTTTTAAGGAACTCAAAGCGCTTTGACACTATTTCCACATTCACCCATTCACACACACATTCACACACTGATGGTGGAAGCTGCCATGCAAGGCGCTAACAAAGACCCATCAGGAGCAAGGGTGACGTGTCTTGCTCAAGGACACAACGGACGTGACTAGGATGGTAGAAGGTGGGGATTGAACCAGAAACCGTCAGATTGCTGGCACGGCCACTCTCCCAACTTCGCCACGCCGTCCGCAAGAACAAGAACAATCAGTGTGCAGAGAGCTCGACAGTAAATCAAATCATGTCATTTGAATATTTCAATGAAAAGCCTCGATTATTTGCGAGCTTTGTCCAGCCTTGCCAGCTCACAGGGACTCTGAAGTATCGAGCACAATGCACGCGATGAATGGCGATTGATTACATGACTGAAGCTTGAGCTCAGCTTGTCCTGCTCAACTCTTATTCACCGACAGCCTTGTTCGTGTTGAGGGAATTGCCAGGAAGTTGAACGGCACTTCTGTCGGGATTGATGATTTCCATTTACACTTGTTTACGTTATGACTGACACATTGCTGCTCGTTAAAAGCAGAAGTGGGTGGGGCATGGAGACCTAACATATCCTTTGTACAGTAGATCAGCTCATTGTTGCTCCCTTGAAGAGGAACTGCACCTTTTTTGGAATTTTGCCTATCGTTCACAATCATTATGAGAGACAAGAACACATGTCTTTTTTTTTTAGGATTTAAAAAATGATAAGCGCTTGGAAGATGCGATGCGGCTAATGTGAGTCATCGTTGTAGCCTTCAAAGCCCTCTAAAACATCTTCAAAACCCTCCATCAACATTTTGTATACACGCAAGTATATATATAATGTAGTAATATACACCTTCATAACAATATGTAATATGTACAATATACACACTGCAAGTATATGTATAATGTAGTAACAGACACCTTCATAACAATATGTAATATGTACAATATACACACTGCAAGTATGTATATAATGTAGTAACAGACACCTTCATAACAATATGTAATATGTACAATATACACACTGCAAGTATATATATAATGTAGTAACAGACACCTTCATAACAATATGTAATATGTACAATATACACACTGCAAGTATATATATAATGTAGTAACAGACACCTTCATAACAATATGTAATATGTACAATATACACACTGCAAGTATATATATAATGTAGTAACAGACACCTTCATAACAATATGTAATATGTACAATATACACACTGCAAGTATATATACATATAATGTAGTAACAGACACCTTCATAACAATATGTAATATGTACAATATACACACTGCAAGTATATATATAATGTAGTAACAGACACCTTCATAACAATATGTAATATGTACAATATACACACTGCAAGTATATATACATATAATGTAGTAACAGACACCTTCATAACAATATGTAATATGTACAATATACACACTGCAAGTATATATATAATGTAGTAACAGACACCTTCATAACAATATGTAATATGTACAATATACACACTGCAAGTATATATATAATGTAGTAACAGACACCTTCATAACAATATGTAATATGTACAATGTACACACTGCAAGTATATATATAATGTAGTAACAGACACCTTCATAACAATATGTACAATATACACACTGCAAGTATATATATAATGTAGTAACAGACACCTTCATAACAATATGTAATATGTACAATATACACACTGCAAGTATATATATATGGATAGAAGTATATATATATATATATATAATGTAGTGACAGACACCTTCATAACATCCATCCATCCATCTTCTTCCGCTTATCCGAGGTCGGGTCGTGGGGGCAGCAGCCTAAGCAGGGAAGCCTAGACTTCCCTCTCCCCAGCCACTTCGTCCAGCTCCTCCCGGGTGATCCCGAGGCGTTCCCAGGCCAGCCGGGAGACATAGTCTTCCCAACGTGTCCTGGGTCTTCCCCGTGGCCTCCTACCGGTCGGACGTGCCCCCAAAACACCTCCCTAGGGAGGCGTTCAGGTGGCATCCTGACCAGATGCCCGAACCACCTCATCTGGTTCCTCTCGATGTGGAGGAGCAGCGGCTTTACTTTGAGCTCCTCCCGGATGACAGAGCTTCTCACCCTATCTCTAAGGGAGAGACCCGCCACCCGGCGGAGGAAACTCATTTGGGCCGCTTGTACCCGTGATCTTGTCCTTTCGGTCATAACCCAAAGCTCATGACCATAGGTGAGGATGGGAACGTAGATCGACCGGTAAATTGAGAGCCTTGCCTTCAGAGCTCAGCTCCTTCTTCACCACAACGGATCGATACAGCGTCCGCATTACTGAAGACGCCACACCTGTCGATCTCACCATCCACTCTTCCCCCACTCGTGAACAAGACTCACAGGTACTTGAACTCCTCCACTTAGGGCAGGATCTCCTCCACAACCCGGAGATGGCACTCCACCCTTTTCCGGGCGAGAACCATGGACTCGGACTTGGAGGTGCTGATTCTCATCCCAGTCGCTTCACACTCGGCTGCGAACCGATCCAGTGAGAGCTGAAGATCCTGGCCAGATGAAGCCATCAGGACCACATCATCTGCAAAAAGCAGAGACCTAATCCTGCAGCCACCAAACTGGATCCCCTCAACGCCCTGACTGTGTCTAGAAATTCTGTCCATAAAAGTAATGAACAGAATGGGTGACAAAGGGCAGCCTTGGCGGAGTCCAACCCTCACTGGAAACGTGTCCGACTTACTGCCGGCAATGCGGACCAAGCTCTGACACTGATCATACAGGGAGCGGACCGCCACAATCAGACAGTCCGATACCCCATACTCTCTGAGCACTCCCCACAGGACACGGTCGAATGCCTTCTCCAAGTCCACAAAGCACATGTAGACTGGTTGGGCAAACTCCCATGCACCCTAAAGGACCCTGCCGAGAGTATCGAGCTGGTCCACAGTTCCACGACCAGGACAAAAACCACACTGTTCCTCCTGGATCTGAGGTTCGACTATCCGACGTAGCCTCCTCTCCAGTATACCTGAATAGACCTTACCGGGAAGGCTGAGGAGTGTGATCCCACAATAGTTGGAACACACCCTCGGGTTCCCATGTTACAATGTTATCTTCTTGTCTTTCATAAGGATTGTGAACGATAGGCAAAAGTCCCAAAAAAAGTGCAGTTCCCCTTTAACAATTGAAAAATAGTTGTTATTTTAAACACGTTTATTCCAAGGGAGATGGGATTTGCTGTTTCTCCCAAAAGGCCTCATTAGTTGGCGATTGTGCTGGCGGGACGAGCAGCCCTGCCATCTGCAAGTCCTTGAACAGGCACACAATGGCAGTGTGGCGGTTGTACAATTTTCATTCTGCTGCGGTCTTATTGTGTGTTTGCTCGGCAGAAGGGCTTTCATTAGAGTTCCTCATGTCCGTCTGCTCCAAACCACTTTTATTCAGCATCACCCCAGAAACACTACTGCTATCTTAATAGTGAATTCTGTAAATGACTTATACTTAATGTTTCTCTAGGATTTTTGCCAAACATGCAGAATTGCAGAGGTGCTCATTGCCAACACTTGTTTTCTTCCCCGCTAGAATGTCCTGGAGAAGTCATCAGAGAGGGAAACTCGCCAGGAGTACGCTCTGGCTATGATTCAATGCAAGGTGCTGAAGCAGCTGGAGAACCTCGAGCAGCAGAAGTACGACGACGAGGATATCACGGAGGACATTAAGTTCCTGCTGGAGAAGCTGGGAGAAAGCGTGCAGGATCTCAGGTGCCTCTCAAATACGTCCTTGTTTATGGACATATGCAGCAGGTAACACTTAAATATGTCAACTTTTTTCTTTTTCTTTAGCTCGTTTGACGAGTACAGCTCTGAGCTGAAGTCGGGCCGCCTGGAATGGAGCCCCGTGCACAAGTCTGAGAAGTTCTGGCGGGAGAACGCTGTCCGCCTTAATGAGAAAAACTATGAGCTCCTCAAGTAAGAAGAAGCAGACTCTCTTAATCTATCTTTATTACAGTAGAAGAAAGTACACTTTGGTTTAGTCCAGGGGTCGGCAACCCGCGGCTCCGGAGCCGCATGCGGCTCTTTGACCACTCTGATGCGGCTCAGCTGCATACTTGCCGACCCCCCCCAATTTTCCCAGGAGACTTCTGGATCTCAGCGCCTCTCTTAGTTAACTCCCAGGGCAAATATAATCCTATTTTCACTCTGATTACTAAATTAAGGGCGTGCCCTAAATGCACTGCAGTAATTGTCCTCTATAGCATTTACAAACAGCATACCAACCCGGCCGCATGTTGCATATAGCGTTTACTTGTACACGTAGGAGACAGCAAAGCATACTTAGTCATCAGCCACACAGCTTACACTGGCGGTAGCCGTATAAAACAACTTTAACACTGTTACGTTACAAATATGCGCCACACTGTGAACCCACAGCAAAAAAGAATGAAAAACACATTTCTGGAGAACATCCCACCGTAACACAACATAAACACAACACAACCAATACCCTGAATCCCATGCAGCCCTAACTCTTCCGGTCTAGATTATACACCCCCGCTACCACCAAACCCCCCCACACACATCAACACCCCCCCCCCCCCCTCCGTGCGTCGGTTGAGCGGAAGAGTTAGTGCTGCATGGGATTCTGGGTATTTGTTGTGTTGTGTTTATGTTGTGTTACAGTGCAGATGTTATCCAGAAATGTGTTTGTCATTCTTTTTTGGTGTGGGTTCAAAGTGTGGCGCATATTTGTAACCTAACAGTGTTAAAGTTTTTTTTTTTACGGCTACCGTCAGTGTAAGCTGTGTGGCTGCTGACCTAGTACGCCAGCTGAAGCTGCATTCTACATGTGGTCAAGCAGGTGCACTGTTTGGGCAGGCTGTAGAGGGCGCCAAAAGCGTTGCCATCAAGTCCTGTTATTTGGCAGTCTCCCGGTATGAGTGGGTTGGCAAGTATGACGCTATCAAGCGCCATTCATTCAAAACTCGCGGGCCGCCCTAATATCAAATTTCCATATCAAAGTGCGTGCCGGTGCGTGTGTCTGAGACCCCTGGCTAACATAGCACAAAGCAATTTAAGCTTTGTATGCGGTGTTTTTCATTATACATTTTTTTTGTGGCTCCCATTATTTTCTTAAATTTGTGAAACTTGCCAAAATGGCTCTTTGAGTGGTAAAGTAAAGGTTGCCGACCCCTGGTTTAGTCGCTATTGGAACACACCATATTACAAAAGTCTGTGTCGTTTTGACACTGCTTTTGTGACAATATACCACTAAAATGTCACTCGGTAGAGCTGTTTGTGTGTTCCAAGACTACTACCTACTTCATAAAGGTGATTCCTAGGTGACACATTTATCCAGATCCTCACCAAGATTCAATGGTTTCTTCCTTGGCCCATAGAAGAAAAGTTTTGGTTTTTACATATTTTGCATAATCCTGCACTTTTAGTGCTACACTATATCAACACGACTGAAAAAAAGATAGTGTGTGATAAAGTTTAATGTATATGTAATTGTACACTTAATACCTGGGGATACCAGTTTAGTTTGTTCTGGAACGCAGCTTGTACCTATGAATTTAAATTGAATTGGTGCTTGCGCCACTCACCCACCCCCCGAAAGCACAATTGAATCATTTTAACATGTTACATGCCTTTTAAAAAAAATAAAAATAACTTTTAGATAATAAAAACTGCATAAACACAATACAATAGCATGTAGTACACAGGCCTCAAATTTTAACTTTTCAAGGTCAAGGCAAGTGTTGCCTTAAAGGAGGGCACCAAGGCAATTCGCGGCCCAAAGCATGCTTGTATACATTATATATATATATACATATTAGGGGTGTAATGGTATGTGTATTTGTACTGAACCGTTTCGGTACGGGGGTTCCTGTTCGGTTCGGAGGTGTACCGAACGAGTTTCCACACGGACATATTAAGTAGCGTAACGCTCGTTGTGTAAACAATGCACACCGAGGCACAACACACGGCATGCTAGCAGCTAACGGGCTAGGATAGACTGACCATACGTCCTCTTTTCACCGGACGTGTCCTCTTTTGCGGAGCTGTCAGGGCGGAGTTTCTTAAATGCCTCAAATGCTCGGCATTTTGAGTTAGGGTTGCGTGTATTTTCCATGTACGTTCAGGGTTAAGAAGGGGTTAAAAACAAAACAAATTGTGCGCGCAGCAGCATTGGTGAGGGAGGGGCAGAGACAGAGAGAGAGAGAGAGAGAGAGAGAGAGTTATGATAAACGCACATGCGTCGCCAGGCTCTGCTTTTTATCCATAGATTTATCACATTTAATTTTTTATTATCTATAGCAGGGGTGTCAAAAGTGTGCCCCGGAGGCCATTTGCGGCCCACAGCTAATGTTTTAAAGGCCCACGGCACATTCTAAAAATACTATTAAAATAAACAAAAACATAAAAAAATTGAAATAAAAAAGCTTAAAGGTTAAATGTAATTTAGAAAAAGTTGCAATGTTGACTAATAAAACAAAGCTGGTTTCTTTCTTTCAAACTGTCTTTGCTCAAAACATAATATTGAATCAAAATCAATGTTGTTATGAATTATTGACCTATCCAAGGTTCCCATTACTTCACATCAAATATTACACTAAGAAAAATATTTTTGGTGGAAGATTTTGCAAATTTGGTAAAAAAAAATAACCCAAAAATGTATATTTATGTTTTCTTACTGTACCGAAAATGAACCGAACCGTGACCTCTAAACCGAGGTACGTACCAAACAGAAATGTAATATTATAATATATATATATATATATAAAACTTTTTTTTTAATTCATTATTAATATAAACTTGTCAGTTTTTTGTCATTTCATGATGCCTTTATCTCTATTTTTACATTTTGATAGAGGGAGTTATTTATTTATTTATTTTAATATTTTTTTAAAGTTATGTAAATGTAGATGACAGATCCATTAAGAGTTTGAGCAGAAATATGTCATATAGGAATTAACTATGCACAAGAAAACATTAATAAAATGCTTTGTCACAGGTAGGGTTGCAAAGGGGTGGAAAGTTTCCGGTAAATTTCCGGAAACTCAGGAAGTTTGGAAATTTTGACCATTTTTTGATTATTTAAAGTTGGACACCGTCCATGGGAATTAATGGGAATATATGGGAGTTAATGGGGAATTACAATAATGATATATTATTGGGCACTTGTCTATATGCTGCTGCATCTTTGTGGCATTTTTGACGTAGCTCTTTGCACAGTATTGGCAAATGTACACCGCCCTTCCGCCCACATTGGTTGGGGTGAAATGTCTCCACACATCAAATGGTGTATGTGGCATTATTCTGTTTGTATTGATATATTCTTGTGAAACACTACTGCAATGCCACACACAGATATAAATAGTCAGCTAAACAATTGGAGTAGTCTTTAAAAATATTTGACTGATGGACAAATGAATAGAAATAGGCTAGATGAATAAATGAACAGTCAATCAGCATGCTAAATCAAACTATAAGCTACATTCTTGTATGACAACAGAATGGCTAGCAGAACAGAAGGCAGAGGAAACTACACCTTTTCATTTAGTATTTGATAGTTGAACTTTACACATCACCAAAAAGGTCAATTCGGATCGCTAATGTTGTTAGCATAAATTAATGGGATTTAACATAGAGAAAATTAGCATCACGGCTAACGGAGAAATATTTTGGGTTCATTATGAGACTGTGGTGGTACATAAACCTAGCTAGCTAGAGATATTGGCCCCAAAATCATTGAACAAGTACAGGAACAGCTAGCTAGCTTGAGTGTAAGTCTGCTGGAGTAGTCTACAGTCATACAGTAACAAGCAATTACACCTCTATTACACTTAAATACCATAGATCAAATATATTTACCCCATCAACACTTACCTGACTGGATGAAGTCCTTGGGCTCAAATACTAGTGTGGCCTCAATAGCCCTGCTGTAGTGTGTTGCATGCTGGGAAATATCTGTGCATGTGATGGAAGAATGCACTGCACATGTGATGGAGGAATGCACAGTGCAGGGTTGAAATTCTACTGAATTTGCATGAAATCAGGTTGTTTTAGCTAATAATCATGCTGCAAGATCTAGCATGTTGCATTCAATGTTTATTCCCATTCAATTCCCGTTAATTCCCATGGAAAGTTTCCAACTTTGAAAATTCCCGGAATTTTGCAACGCTAATTAATATATGTCTGATCTTTATTGTTATAATCGCTTTTTACCTCAAGAGATGTTTGACATGTGCTAAAAATGTAGGAAATCTCCCCCTTCAGGATCCTAACCAGGCTCCTGGAGGTGTCCGACGATCCTCAAGTCATAGCGGTGGCTTCTCACGACGTGGGCGAGTACGTGCGGCACTACCCGCGCGGCAAACGGTAAAACCACCAGCCTTACTTCCCGTCTTGAACCAACAACATATCCTCATGTCATTTCTATTTTACCTTATCAGGGTGATTGAGCAGCTGGGTGGGAAGCAGCTGGTGATGAATCACATGCACCACGAGGACCAGCTGGTGCGCTACAACGCCCTGCTGGCCGTGCAGAAGCTCATGGTCCACAACTGGTAGGAACACCTCGACCTTTCTGTCTTCCTTCTCGTTACACCACTGCTGCAGTTGTAAGTTACCCACAAACAGCGGAAGTCTGGGGAATTAAATTGAGCACAAAATTCCCGACAGCTTTCACGCGGCCCTGAAAGTATCTTTTAGTCAGCAAATAATTGAAAGCATCTGTAAGGCCTTTAATGGCCACCTGGACCTTTTTAATATTCATGCACTCTAAAATGCAGACCGCTGTCAAAGAATATAGTGCTTATTCACAGAATACAAAAAGTGAAAATAGCTGTCTGTTAACCAGACCTCCGCTCAGCCAGTATTTGTTTTGTGGCACTCAAATAGTCCATAAACCTACCATGTTTATTTACGCTCTATTTTACTACCGTGTTCTAAGACCCTCTGAGCTCCCCGGGCAACAAGATTGTAATGTTTCCTCATCTCACTGAAACAACAAGCACGAGTGTTTGCCTGAATACATGTTGCGGCTTTTAAGAGCCGTCAGCCTGAAACCGGAGCAGCTCATGAAGAAAATGCAGGATTTAATTGCATTCATTTCAATATTTGTGGTGGTTTTGTCTCATTTCCAAGAAGAGTGCCGTATTTTCGGAGTATAAGTCGCTCCGGAGTATAAGTCGCACCGGCCGAAAATGCATAATAAAGAAGGAAAAAAACGCACTGGAGTATAAGTCGCATTTTTTTGGGGAAATGTATTTGATAAAAGCCAACAGCAAGAATAGACATTTGAAAGGCAATTTAAAATGTCTAAAGAATAGTGAACAACAGGCTGAATAAGTGTACGTTATATGAGGCATAAATAACCAACTGCTATGTTAACCTCACATATTATGGTAAGAGTCATTCAAATAACTATAACATATAGAACATGCTATACGTTTACCAAACAATCTGTCACTCCTAATCGCTAAATCCCATGAAATCTTATACGTCTAGTCTCTTACGTCAATGACATCAATAATATTATTTGATATTTTACGCTAATGTGTTAATATTATATTATATTAATATAAAATTGCCCCCCTCTACGTCAAAGAACTACTCACCCCCAAATCCTCCACACCACACCTCCGCTCCGGACAGGCTAACCTCCTCCAACCTCCGAGGACAAAGCTACGAACTACGGGAGACCGGGCTTTCTGCTCTGCCGCTCCCAGTCTGTGGAATGCTCTCCCTGACCACCTGGGGGCACCACAGACTGTAGATGCTTTTAAAAAAGGCTTAAAAACCCTTCTTTTTAAAAAAAAAAGCCTTTTTATAGATATATGCATACTAGTTCTAGCTATTAGGCTGTTCTAGTTTTTATTTTTTATTAATTTATTTTTTATTAACGTTTTATTATTTTTATTTTTTTTTTCAATACACTGTAGCACTTTGAGGTTGTTTGTGCTTTATACAAATACAATCTATTATTATGGGGGCAGCATAGCTCGGTTGGTAGAGTTGCCGTGCCAGCAACCTTGAGGTTCCAGGTTCGATTCCTGCTTTCGCCATCCTAGTCACTGCCGTTGTGTCCTTGGGCAAGACACTTTACTCACCTGCTCCCAGTGCCACCCACCCAAATGTAACTTAGATATTGGGTTTCACTATGTAAAGCGCTTTGAGTCACTAGAGAAAAGCGCTATATAAATATAATTCACTTCACTTCACTTTATTATTATTATTATTAATAATTTCACTAATAAGTTGCACCCCCGGCCAAACTAAAAACTAAAAAAACTGCGACTTATAGTCCGAAAAATACGGACATTATTTTTACTTTACTGTTGATTAATTGGATTATGTTACTTATTATGGTGAAAGCCACCATGAAGTCAAGGGGGAAAAGATGGGAATGTGGGTGTGAATAAAAAACAAATAAAAATAAAAAGGAGATGCAAAATTTGGGTTTGAGCACATTGGACTTGATTCCAGCGTTGATGTTTTTTGGGGGTTGAAAGCGGTCAAGAGGCTGACTGATGGAATACTTGAGACCCGCCTACTCCTCATCTTTGTGTTTTCAAGGTGAAGCGGATTGTTTGCCGCCCACATGCAAACCAACGTGCCGATGAAGTGTAGAAAGATAGCGGGAAGGGCTGTCTTTTTATTTTGGAGAGGTGAAGATTGTTAAGAGTGAGCGAAATCCTCTGCTGTCATGACAACAGCACACTGCTGTTATTCAACCTTCTACCTTTTTGTCTGTCGCTCATTTCGTCTGTTCCTTTTTTCCCATATTTCCATTCAGCGCCTGCAATTTTGACACTTGTGAATTTGTGTCGCTGTCTACATTTAAGTCCTCCTGCATGCATGAAATGGAACTTTCATCCATCCATCCATCCATTTTCTACCGCTTATTCCCTTCGGGGTTGCGGGGTCGCTGAGCCTATCTCAGCTACAATCGGGCGGAAGGCGAAGTACACCCTGGACAAGTCACCCACCTCATCGCAGGGCCAACACAGATAGACAGACAACATTCACACTCACATTCACACACTAGGGCCTTTAGTGACAAAATTACTTAGAAAAGATATTCCATGGATGTCTTTTCTCTATTTGCGCGTCTTGGGAAGACATTTGATATTTCCCGTCGTGGCGAAGGTGAGTGTCGTGGTGCCATGTGTTGAAATGTCACTGTCAAGGAAGGGGTTACCTTTCAGAATAATGGCATTCAAGTATGTGTCCTCTGGTTGGATAGCACCATGAAAGGGGCGCTAAGGAAACAGACAAAAAGCGACTAGCATATTGTAGATATGCACGATTGTGTGTTCTTCTAGTTGAACAAGTTCTTTCAAATGTTTACTAACCGAGCAGCTTACGTCCGAAGCTAGTTAAATCATTTACGGTAGTTCTAACCACAAAGCGTAAGAACACAGAGTGTGTCTT
>NC_084746.1:1708924-1713924 GCF_033978785.1 Entelurus aequoreus
ATTTTTCTAAAAAAAAAATTTAAGTTATGTACATGTAGATGACAGATCCATTAAGAGTTTGAGCAGAAATATGTCATATAGGAATTAACTATACACAATAAAACATTAATAAAATGCTTTGTCACAGGTAGGGTTGCAAAGGGGTGGAAAGTTTCCGGTAAATTTCCGTAAAGTTTCCGGAAATTTACCACTGGAAGTTAAGCTCGGGAAGTTTGGAAATATTGACCATTTTTTGATTATTTAAAGTTGGACACTGTCCATGGGAATTAATAGACTTAGACAAACTTTAATGATCCACAAGGGAAATTGTTTAACACAGTAGCTCAGTTACAATGATGGAAAGTGTAAGGATGGAAAGGACAATGCAGGTATAAATAGACTAATATAGCAATAAAAAATGTAACATATATACGAATATATACATAATATGTGTACAGAATAATAATAATGGGAATATACGGGAATTAATGGGGAATTACAATAATAATATATTATTGGGCACTTGTTTATATGCTGCTGCATCTTTGTGGCATTTTTGACGTAGCTCTTTGCACAGTATTTGCAAATGTACACCGCCTTTCTGCCTACATTGGTGGGGGTGAAATGTCTCCACACATCACATGGTGTACGTGGCATTATTCTGTTTGTATTGATATATTCTTGTGAAACACTACTGCAATGCCACACACAGATATAAATAGTCAGGTAAACAATTGGAGTAGTCTTTAAAATATGTTACTGATGGACAAATGAATAGAAGTAGGCTATATGAATAAATGAACAGTCAATCAGCATGCTAAATCAAACTATAAGCTACATTCTTGTATGACAACAGAATGGCTAGCAGAACAGAAGGCAGAGGAAACTACACCTTTTCATTTAGTATTTGCTAGTTGAACTTTACACATCACAAAAAAGGTCAATTCGGATCGCTAACGTTGTTGGCATAAATGAATGGGATTTAACATAGAGAAAATTAGCATCACGGCTAACTGAGAAATATTTTGGGTTCATTATGAGACTGTGGTGGTACATAAACCTAGCTAGCTAGAGATATTGGCCCCAAAATCATTGAACAAGTACAGGAACAGCTAGCTAGCTTGAGTGTAAGTCTGCTGGAGTAGTCTACAGTCATACAGTAACAAGCAATTACACCTTTATTACACTTAAATACCATAGATCAAATATATTTACCCCATCAACACTTACCTGACTGGATGAAGTCCTTGGGCTCAAATACTAGTGTGGCCTCAATAGCCCTGCTGTAGTGTGTTGCATGCTGGGAATTATCTGTGCATGTGATGGAAGAATGCACTGCACATGTGATGGAGGAATGCACAGTGCAGGGTTGAAATTCTACTGAATTTGCATGAAATCAGGTTGTTTTAGCTAATAATCATGCTGCAAGATCTAGCATGTTGCATTCAATGTTTATTCCCATTAATTCCCGTTAATTCCCATGGAAAGTTTCCAACTTTGAAAATTCCCGGAATTTTGCAACCCTAATCAAAATATGTCTGATCTTTATTGTTATAATCGCTTTTTACCTCAAGAGATGTTTGACATGTGCTAAAAATGTAGGAAATCTCCCCCTTCAGGATCCTAACCAGACTCCTGGAGGTGTCCGACGATCCTCAAGTCATAGCGGTGGCTTCTCACGACGTGGGCGAGTACGTGCGGCACTACCCGCGCGGCAAACGGTAAAACCACCAGCCTTACTTTCCGTCTTGAACCAACAACATATCCTCATGTCATTTCTATTTTACCTTATCAGGGTGATTGAGCAGCTGGGTGGGAAGCAGCTGGTGATGAATCACATGCACCACGAGGACCAGCTGGTGCGCTTACAACGCCCTGCTGGCCGTGCAGAAGCTCATGGTCCACAACTGGTAGGAACACCTCGACCTTTCTGTCTTCCTTCTCGTTACACCACTGCTGCAGTTGTAAGTTACCCACAAACAGCGGAAGTCTGTGGAATTAAATTGAGCACAAAATTCCCGACAGCTTTCACGCGGCCCTGAAAGTATCTTTTAGTCAGCAAATAATTGAAAGCATCTGTAAGGCCTTTAATGGCCACCTGGACCTTTTTATATGCATGCACTCTAAAATGCAGACCGCTGTCAAAGAATATAGTGCTTATTCACAGAATACAAAAAGTGAAAATAGCTGTCTGTTAACCAGACCTCCGCTCAGCCAGTATTTGTTTTGTGGCACTCAAATAGTCCATAAACCTACCATGTTTATTTACGCTCTATTTTACTACCGTGTTCTAAGACCCTCTGAGCTCCCCGGGCAACAAGATTGTAATGTTTCCTCATCTCACTGAAACAACAAGCACGAGTGTTTGCCTGAATACATGTTGCGGCTTTTAAGAGCCGTCAGCCTGAAACCGGAGCAGCTCATGAAGAAAATGCAGGATTTAATTGCATTCATTTAGATATTTGTGGTGGTTTTGTCTCATTTCCAAGAAGAGTGCCGTATTTTCGGAGTATAAGTCGCTCCGGAGTATAAGTCGCACCGGCCGAAAATGCATAATAAAGAAGGAAAAAAACGCACTGGAGTATAAGTCGCATTTTTTGGGGAAATGTATTTGATAAAAGCCAACAGCAAGAATAGACATTTGAAAGGCAATTTAAAATGTCTAAAGAATAGTGAACAACAGGCTGAATAAGTGTACGTTATATGAGGCATAAATAACCTACTGGTATGTTAACCTCACATATTATGGTAAGAGTCATTCAAATAACTATAACATATAGAACATGCTATACGTTTACCAAACAATCTGTCACTCCTAATCGCTAAATCCCATGAAATCTTATACGTCTAGTCTCTTACGTCAATGACATCAATAATATTATTGGATATTTTACGCTAATGTGTTAATATTATATTATATTAATATAAAATTGCCCCCCTCTACGTCAAAGAACTACTCACCCCCCAAATCCTCCACACCACACCTCCGCTCCGGACAGGCTAACCTCCTCCAACCTCCGAGGACAAAGCTACGAACTACGGGAGACCGGGCTTTCTGCTCTGCCGCTCCCAGTCTGTGGAATGCTCTCCCTGACCACCTGGGGGCACCACAGACTGTAGATGCTTTTAAAAAAGGCTTAAAAACCCTTATTTTAAAAAAGCCTTTTTATAGATATATGCATACTAGTTTTAGCTATTAGGCTGTTCTAGTTTTTATTTTTTATTAATTTATTTTTTATTAACGTTTTATTATTTTTATTTTTTTTTCAATACACTGTAGCACTTTGAGGTTGTTTGTGCTTTATACAAATACAATCTATTATTATGGGGGCAGCATAGCTCGGTTGGTAGAGTGGCCGTGCCAGCAACTTGAGGGTTCCAGGTTCGATTCCCGCTTTCGCCATCCTAGTCACTGCCGTCGTGTCCTTGGGCAAGACACTTTACTCACCTGCCACCCACACTGCTTTAAATGTAACTTAGATATTGGCTTTCACTATGTAAAGCGCTTTGAGTCACTAGAGAAAAGCGCTATATAAATATAATTCACTTCACTTCACTTTATTATTATTATTATTAATAATTTCACTAATAAGTTGCACCCCGGCCAAACTAAAAACTAAAAAAACTGCGACTTATAGTCCGAAAAATACGGACATTATTTTTACTTTACTGTTGATTAATTGGATTATGTTACTTATTATGGTGAAAGCCACCATGAAGTCAAGGGGGAAAAAGATGGGAATGTGGGTGTGAATAAAAAACAAATAAAAATAAAAAGGAGATGCAAAATTTGGGTTTGAGCACATTGGACTTGATTCCAGCGTTGATGTTTTTTGGGGGTTGAAAGCGGTCAAGAGGCTGACTGATGGAATACTTGAGACCCGCCTGCTCCTCATCTTCGTGTTTTCAAGGTGAAGCGGATTGTTTGCCGCCCACATGCAAACCAACGTGCCGATGAAGGGTAAAAAAGATAGCGGGAAGGGCTGTCTTTTATTTTGGAGAGGTGAAGATTGTTAAGAGTGAGCGAAATCCTCTGCTGTCATGACAACAGCACACTGCTGTTATTCAACCTTCTACCTTTTTGTCTGTCGCTCATTTCGTCTGTTCCTTTTTTCCCATATTTCCATTCAGCGCCTGCAATTTTGACACTTGTGAATTTGTGTCGCTGTCTACATTTAAGTCCTCCTGCATGCATGAAATGGAACTTTAGTGACAGAATTACTTAGAAAAGATATTCCATGATTTCTCTATATGCGCGTCTTGGGAAGACATTTGATATTTCCCGTCGTGGCGAAGGTGAGTGTCGTGGTGCCATGTGTTGAAATGTCACTGTCAGGAAGGGGTTACCTTTCAGAATAATGGCATTCAAGTATGTGTCCTCTGGTTGGATAGCACCATGAAAGGGGCGCTAAGGAAACAGACAAAAAGCGACTAGCATATTGTAGATATGCACGATTGTGTGTTCTTCTAGTTGAACAAGTTCTTTCAAATGTTTACTAACCGAGCAGCTTACGTCCGAAGCTAGTTAAGTCATTTACGGTAGTTCTAACCACAAAGCGTAAGAACACAGAGTGTGCTTTTTGAGTTCTTCAGCTTCCGCCAAACATCTGGATCTTTTTTCATATCCATTCATTTTCTTTCGCTTGTTCAAGTCGTGACGGTTCTTCCTGGTCTCTGGCTATCTCTTGCAGTTCCATTGATCGACACTCGGTACTCATCCGTCTACTAAATTAGTCCGATTTCTCAAACAGAACGTCCTACAACCCTTAGAAACACTGTGGTGGAATGTCCGAATATTAAACAGCAACAAAAGTGAATTTAGTACAAAAGTTTTATTTACCCATAATCAAATGGTACAAGGTTGGATTGAAGTGCCATGCAAACAGACGACGTCTCCGGAGACGTTGGACGAATCGAGAAACATGCGAATCATACATAGACTTGGTCTACTTGGCCATTTATGTGTTTCCCTCGTGTGTCAAGGTCCAGTTGTTTTGGACCTGTTTGTTCTGCAACATCCT
>NC_084746.1:1718924-1728924 GCF_033978785.1 Entelurus aequoreus
ACCTCTATTTTTTAAATTGTATTTATTTACTAGCAAGCTGGTCTCGCTTAGCCCGACATTTTTAATTCTAAGAGAGACAAAACTCAAATAGAATTTGAAAATCCAAGAACATTTTTTAAAGAATTGGTCTTCACTTGTTTAAATAAATTCATTAATTTTTTTACTTTGGTTCTTTTAACTTTCAGAAAGACAATTTTAGAGAAAAAATACAACCTTAAAAATGATTTTAGGATTTTTAAACACATATACCTTTTTACCTTTTAAATTCCTTCCTCTTCTTTCCTGACAATTTAAATCAATGTTCAAGTAAAAAAAAAATTTTTTATTGTAAAGAATAATAAATACATTTTATTTTAATTCTTCATTTTAGCTTCTGTTTTTTCGACGAAGAATATTTGTGAAATATTTCTTCAAACTTATTAGGATTAAAATTTTAAAAAAAATGATTCTGGCAAATCTAGAAAATCTGTAGAATCAAATTTGAATCTTATTTTAAAGTCTTTTGAATTTCTTTTCAAATTTTTGTTTTGGAAAATCTAGAAGAAATAATGATTTGTCTTTGTTAGAAATATAGCTTGGTCCAATTTGTTATATATTCTAACAAAGTGTAGATTGGATTTTAACCTATTTAAAACATGTCATCAAAATTCTAAAATTAATCTTAATCAGGAAAAATTACTAATGATGTTCTATTAATTATTTTTTAAATTTTTTCAAAAAGATTCGAATTAGCTAGTTTCTCTCTTCTTTTTTTCGGTTGAATTTGGAATTTTAAAGAGTCGAAATTGAAGATAAAATATGTTTCAAAATTGAATTGTCATTTTTTTCGTGTTTTCTCCTCTTTTAAACCGTTCAATTAAGAGTAAATATCATTAATTATTAACAATAACATAGAGTTAAAGGTAAATTGAGCAAATTGGCTATTTCTGGCAATTTATTGAAGTGTGTATCAAACTGGTAGCCCTTCGCATTAATCACTACCCAAGAAGTAGCTCTTGGTTCAAAAAGGTTGGTGACCCCTGATGTACAATATTGGTTTTGTTGTAAACAAATGTTTTTTTTTTGTTTTTCTTAAAGAACAGAGCTAAGTAAAAATATTAATACTCAATTTTAGTAAAACTGTAGGTAAATATAATAATAAATTTAAAAAAATATTAATACATTTATATTTTTTTGATTATATTTTATTTAGTGTTGTTTACGCATATGATTATTAGGATTTTATATTTGATCAGTTTTTTGTTACCTTTCCTTGTCGTGGAAAGGTATCTAACAATAACTGTCAGAAAAATTGTATGTAAATTGTCAAAAAAACTTTCCGTTCTGAGTTCCCAATGAACAGACAACAGGCTGTCTTTGTTGCACCAAGCAAAGGCTTGGAAAATTCCATTGTGTACGATGGGAGGAGACGGGAGGGGGTTACCTATTGTCATCGAAGACCTGCTCAAGCCGAATCCAGGACGAGCCCAAGCCCGAGGCATCTTCTTCTTTTGTCTTCAATGTGACCAAAAAGAAGAGCCATTCCTGTTGAGACATGTTGTTGTGTAAACATTGAATATCTAAATAAAGGAGGAGACGTAAACCTTTTAATCATCAGAGCGTGCTAAGACACTGTAAGAGGTTACAAGTCGACGGCGTCTTTCCTCAATTGAGTCCAAATTTAATTCTGTCTCTGTTTGATTCTTTGCTTCTTGTCTTGTTTAATAGATGTCATCAGTGTTTGAACCTGACAATAATATTTAAAATCGCATTTTCATTATTATTATGATATTACATAGTGCAAATAAAATACTAAAAATGTTTAAAAAATAAGCAGTAAAATCATGGAATAAATCTTCATTTTAAACTGGAAAAATAAATAGCAAAACCTTCATAATAAACAAGGTGAAACTGGGAGATGGGGGGCAGGGGGTGACACTTTGATAAGCTTCAAATGAAAGAAAAGTAATTTAAAAAAATAATAAATAGAACTAAAACGTGTTAAAAGTAGTGAAGTCAGGGAAAAAAATAACATTTAACTTTGAAAAAAGTCATAAAAAATCAATTAAATACATGTCCGCTCACAGAAAGCATGTCAGCATGGTTTTGTATTGTATTGTACATGGTAATTGGGATTTGTTATGTATTGTATATATTATATAAAAATATAATATAATATATCAGTATATACTGTATATTATAATACATAAATATTACATATATGTTACATTTTTTGTGTACTTTACACCTGCATTATCCTTTCCATCCTTACCCTTTCCATCCTGAGCTATTGTGTGGAACAATTTCCCTTTTGGATCAATAAAGTTTGTCTAAGTCAATGTCAAAATAAATGTAAACCTTAAAAACTGCATTGAAATTGTATTTTTGATACCATGGTATTATAAAAGTATTATAAAACATTACATGAAGAAAAATAATCAAAAATAATACTAAGGTAACTCCTTTATCTTCCAATCACAATATTGATTGATAATTGGAAGCATATATCAATGTGTGTATTGTAAGTGTACAGTATGATCGCCGCCCTGCTGGCAAATAAAGAGATGACAGCGTCAGGCTCAAAAACGATTTAGCTGCACGGTTGAGTTATCTTCAGCTTTTTAAATGCAGACCTTTTCTTGAAAATATTCCGTTGCCATAGTGATGATCAGCCACATATGAGGATTGTAAAGGTCACATGATGTTCTCCTCAGGTGATCCTGTTGATCTTTTATTGCTTTTCTGTATCCGGCCGGCTTCAACAGAAAGTTGATAACTCATAACTTGGTTATTAATGTCTTTGCTAGTCATCGTCTTAATGACCGACATTGTCATTAGAAGGCTACTAATCACTGCAGCTTTTAGCGCTACTCCATCAATGAACCTCTTAAGGCCCGAGCTGTTTGTTTACATGCTTTTTTGTTTTATTTCTCTTTGCTATTTGGGCTTATTGGACCCTAATTAGAATAAAAACTAAGAGTCATCTTTTGATATGATGTACTTAGTCCAGGGGTCACCAACCTTTTTGAAAGCAAGAGCTACTTCTTGGGTAGTGATTCATGCGAAGGGCTACCAGTTTGATACACACTTCAATAAATTGCCAGAAATAGCCATTTTACTCAATTTACCTTTAACTCTATGTTATTATTAATAATTAATGATATTTACACTTAATTGAACGGTTTAAAAGAGGAGAAAACACGAAAAAAATGCCAATTAAATTTTGAAACATAGTTTATCTTCAATTTCGAATCTTTAAAATTCTAAATTCAACCAAAAAAAAGAAGACAAAAAGTTTAAAAAATTATTTATGGAACATCATTAGTAATTTTTCCTGATTAAGATTAATTTGAGAATTTTGATGACATGTTTTAAATATGTTAAAATCCAATCTGCACTTTGTTAGAATATATAACAAATTGGACCAAGCTATATTTCTAACAAAGACAAATCATTATTTCTTCTAGATTTTCCAGAACAAAATTTTTTTAAAGAAATTCAAAAGACTTTGAAATAAGATTTAAATTTGATTCTACAGATTTTCTAGATTTGCCAGAATAAGTTTTTTGAATTTTAATCATAATAAGTTTGAAGAAATATTTCACAAATATTCTTCGTCGAAAAAATAGAAGCTAAAATGAAGAATTACATTAAAATGTATTTATTATTCTTTACAATAAAAAAAATACATTTACTTGAAAATTGATTTAAATTGTCAGGAAAGAAGAGGAAGGAATTTAAAAGGTAAAAAGGTATATGTGTTTAAAAATCCTAAAATCATTTTTAAGGTTGTATTTTTTCTCTAAATTTGTCTTTCTGAAAGTTATAAGAAGCAAAGTAAAAAAATAATGAATTTATTTAAACAAGTGAAGACCAAGTCTTTCAAATATTTTCTTGGATTTTCAAATTCTATTTGAGTTTTGTCTCTCTTAGAATTAAAAATGTCGGGCAAAGCGAGACCAGCTTGCTGGTAAATAAATAACATTTAAAAAATAGAGGCAGCTCACTGGTAAGTGCTGCTATTTGGGCTATTTTTAGAACAGGCCAGCGGGCGACTCATCTGGTCCTTACGGGCTACCTGGTGCCCGCGGGCACCGCGTTGGTGACCCCTGACTTAGTCCATAAGTACACAAATGTGTACTTCCTGTTTAGTGACATGCTAATTCTTATTTTTAAACTTTTTTTTTCCAAATTCCATTGTATGTTATACTCTTCTGACACCACCAGATGGCAGTATAAGTGTCCACATAAGTGGCCATAAGACCCCAATTCAGTAGCGTACACAATTTTGGAAATAAGAGCTAAAAGGTGCTGTCCACGCATGTGGCCACTAAGACTTTAGATAAGATCCAAAGAAGTGCTAAAGTGATAACTAATGATGGTTCAAACGTCATTAAGCCTCATCAAAAAGACCAATTAAAGTCACTTTGACAGCGGAACGACGTTCATCAAGATTATTGCTTCATTTAAAGCTAAAAAACACAGAAGATACCACAGCTATGATGGCCATTTTGGTATGTACTTTCATTAGTTCTCACCAGGTAAGCTAACTTGATTAATTAGCTTTCATCGTAAAAAAAAAAAAAGTGTCCGTTTCATTTGAGTAGTCAGCGAAAACAACGTTTACTGCTATCGTTAGCAGCTAATCACGCAGCTTGTAGAATGTTCACCCTGCGTCCATTAGAGCAGTGGTCCCCAACCACCGGGCTGCGGCCCGGTACTGGTCCGTGGATCAATTGGTACCAGGCCGCACAAGAAATTTAAAAAAAAAATTAATTAAAGACCCTTTTAGCCTTTATTTCAGTACTCTTATTGCACTGGAGAATAATACAATGTGTTGATCAACTTGACATGCATTTGCATCACTCAACTCTGCTAAGCAATGTGGTCTACATACAACACACAAACAATGTGGTCTACATACAACACACAAACAATGTGGTCTACATACAACACACAAACAATGTGGTCTACATACAACACACAAACAATGTGGTCTACATACAACACACAAACAATGTGGTCTACATACAACACACAAACAATGTGCTCTACATACAACACACAAACAATGTGGTCTACATACAACACACAAACAATGTGGTCTACATACAACACACAAACAATGTGGTCTACATACAACACACAAACAATGTGGTCTACATACAACACACAAACAATGTGGTCTACATACAACACACAAACAATGTGGTCTACATACAACACACAAACAATGTGGTCTACATACAACACACAAACAATGTGGTCTACATACAACACACAAACAATGTGCTCTACATACAACACACAAACAATGTGGTCTACATACAACACACAAACAATGTGCTCTACATACAACACACAAACAATGTGGTCTACATACAACACACAAACAATGTGGTCTACATACAACACACAAACAATGTGGTCTACATACAACACACAAACAATGTGGTCTACATACAACACACAAACAATGTGCTCTACATACAACACACAAACAATGTGGTCTACATACAACACACAAACAATGTGGTCTACATACAACACACAAACAATGTGGTCTACATACAACACACAAACAGTGTGGTCTACATACAACACACAAACAGTGTGGTCTACATACAACACACAAACAATGTGGTCTACATACAACACACAAACAATGTGGTCTACATACAACACACAAACAATGTGGTCTACATACAACACACAAACAATGTGGTCTACATACAACACACAAACAATGTGCTCTACATACAACACACAAACAATGTGGTCTACATACAACACACAAACAATGTGGTCTACATACAACACACAAACAATGTGGTCTACATACAACACACAAACAATGTGGTCTACATACAACACACAAACAATGTGCTCTACATACAACACACAAACAATGTGGTCTACATACAACACACAAACAATGTGGTCTACATACAACACACAAACAATGTGGTCTACATACAACACACAAACAATGTGCTCTACATACAACACACAAACAATGTGGTCTACATACAACACACAAACAATGTGGTCTACATACAACACACAAAGACAAAGATATGTTTCAAAGGCCAATTTGTTTCAGGCCAGAACAAATTGACCAAACTATTATAAATATGTGCAACATAACATACATAAGTAACAAACAGCATAACATACATAAGTAACAAACAGCATAACATACATAAGTAACAAACAGCATAATAACAACATATAAACATGCCTAACTAGGCCTTTTTTTCTCTCAAGGAATTGTGAAATAAAATCATGTCTTCAGGAGATCAACACTGTACTGAAGAAATTTAAATAAATAAATAAAAAAATTAAATAACATGTTTATTTTTTATTAAATCAACATAAAAAACACAAGATACACTTACAATTAGTGCACCAACCCAAAAAACCTCCCTCACAATTCTGCATTTTTTAGCAAGCAAATATTTTGTCTGCAAGGTTTTTAGGAGAAGATATTCAAAATTGGGGGACAAAGCACGAGCAGTTTGTGGATGTTGAGCTAAATTGCTGTAATACCAATGTGGAGGGGGGCGTGGCCTGCGGACCTGCAGCGAAGCGGGGTGTTCCAGGACCGGGAGGAGAGAGCAGTTGGAGGTGGAGTGAGAACGAGAGAGAGAGAGACAGAGGAAGAGGAAGAGACGCTTGCTGAGAAGCCCAAACAAAAAGACTTTATTGAAAAATAAAATAAGTGTTCTCAACCCTGACAAGGAGCTGTCATGTCGGTGATTGGTGGTCCCAGGAACCCGGAGGAAAGAAACCTCCACAACCAACTAGCTTAAGAAATGATTGCGTTACAAATTGTTACTGAACTACAAATGATTGGTATTGTAGTCATTTATTTTGTTGTCTTTAAAGGGGAGGAATAAGCAAACAAAAAAAAAGAGTCTTTACGTTGCTACGTTACATGTAGCATCTTTTCTGCTTCATGTGTGAGCTTCTTTTAATGACTCATGCACACTACTTGACAAAAATATTTGGCAAGCTAGCGTTAAAAAGTACCAGGATGTTAGATAATGAATTACGACTGTTTTGTATCGTTTTGCAAATAAAAATGTGTTTTATATGCTAGCTTGCTAGCTAACTATATTGTGTCTTCTAGCTAGCAAGCTACAAACACATTCAAGCTGGGATCTTTTATAATGTTTTGTATTGATGTAAAAATAAATATAAATTGTATCTGCTAGCTAGCCAACTTCAACAATATTTACGCTTGGATGAATTAGGATGCGTCGTTATGCTAGGTAGGTGAAAACACTTTGGAATGTTGTTTATTGGCATTGTCTGGTTGCTTTATAGCACTTGGGAGATGTTGTCTATTGTTTATTGTTTATTTTTTACTTATTAGCGCGTAGCCTTTCCAACTGGAAAAAAAAAGAGAAAGAAATTGAAAAAGATAATTTGCTACGTTTCATTTTCTTCAACAGAACAAACAAAGAGCATAACAAGCCACCTAGCATGTTTATATTTGCATGGTAGCATGTTCATATTTGCATGGTAGCATGTTTATATTTGCATGGTAGCATTTTCATGTTTGCATGGTAGCATGTTTATATTTGCATGGTAGCATGTTCACGTTTGCACGGTAGCGTGTTCATGTTTGCATGGTAGCATGTTTATATTTGCATGGTAGCATGTTTATATTTGCACGGTAGCATGTTCATGTTTGCATGGTAGCATGTTTATATTTGCATGGTAGCATGTTCATGTTTGCATGGTAGCATGTTCATGTTTGCATGGTAGCATGTTCATGTTTGCATGGTAGCATTTTCATGTTTGCATGGTAGCATGTTCATGTCTGCATGGTAGCATGTTCATGTTTGCATGGTAGCATGTTCATGTTTGCATGGTAGCATGTTCATGTTTGCATGGTAGCATGTTCATATTTGCATGGTAGCATGTTCATGTTTGCATGGTAGCATGTTCATGTTTGCATGGTAGCATGTTCATGTTTGCATGGTAGCATGTTCATGTTTGCATGGTAGCATGTTCATATTTGCATGGTAGCATGATCATGTTTGCATGGTAGCATGTTCATATTTGCATGGTAGCATGTTCATGTTTGCATGGTAGCATGTTCATGTTTGCATGGTAGCATGTTCATGTTTGCATGGTAGCATGTTCATATTTGCATGGTAGCATGTTCATGTTTGCATGGTAGCATGTTCATATTTGCATGGTAGCATGTTTATATTTGCATGGTAGCATTTTCATGTTTGCATGGTAGCATGTTTATATTTGCATGGTAGCATGTTCACGTTTGCACGGTAGCGTGTTCATGTTTGCATGGTAGCATGTTTATATTTGCATGGTAGCATGTTTATATTTGCACGGTAGCATGTTCATGTTTGCATGGTAGCATGTTTATATTTGCATGGTAGCATGTTCATGTTTGCATGGTAGCATGTTCATGTTTGCATGGTAGCATGTTCATGTTTGCTTGGTAGCATTTTCATGTTTGCATGGTAGCATGTTCATGTCTGCATGGTAGCATGTTCATGTTTGCATGGTAGCATGTTCATGTTTGCATGGTAGCATGTTCATGTTTGCATGGTAGCATGTTCATATTTGCATGGTAGCATGTTCATGTTTGCATGGTAGCATGTTCATGTTTGCATGGTAGCATGTTCATGTTTGCATGGTAGCATGTTCATGTTTGCATGGTAGCATGTTCATATTTGCATGGTAGCATGATCATGTTTGCATGGTAGCATGTTCATATTTGCATGGTAGCATGTTCATGTTTGCATGGTAGCATGTTCATGTTTGCATGGTAGCATGTTCATGTTTGCATGGTAGCATGTTCATATTTGCATGGTAGCATGTTCATGTTTGCATGGTAGCATGTTCATGTTTGCATGGTAGCATGTTCATGTCTGCATGGTAGCATGTTCATGTTTGCATGGTAGCATGTTCATGTTTGCATGGTAGCATGTTCATGTTTGCATGGTAGCATGTTCATATTTGCATGGTAGCATGTTCATGTTTGCATGGTAGCATGTTCATGTTTGCATGGTAGTATGTTCATGTCTGCATGGTAGCATGTTCATGTTTGCATGGTAGCATGTTCATGTTTGCATGGTAGCATGTTCATATTTGCATGGTAGCATGTTCATGTTTGCATGGTAGCATGTTCATGTTTGCATGGTAGCATGTTCTTGTTTGCACGGTAGCATGTTTATATTTGCATGGTAGCATGTTCATGTTTGCATGGTAGCATGTTCATGTTTGCATGGTAGCATGTTCATATTTGCATGGTAGCATGTTCATGTTTGCATGGTAGCATGTTCTTGTTTGCACGGTAGCATGTTTATATTTGCATGGTAGCATGTTCATGTTTGCATGGTAGCATGTTTATATTTGCATGGTAGCATGTTCATGTTTGCATGGTAGCATGTTCATATTTGCATGGTAGCATGTTCATGTTTGCATGGTAGCATGTTCTTGTTTGCACGGTAGCATGTTTATATTTGCATGGTAGCATGTTCATGTTTGCATGGTAGCATGTTCATATTTGCATGGTAGCATGTTCATGTTTGCATGGTAGCATGTTCATGTTTGCATGGTAGCATGTTCATGTTTGCATGGTAGCATGTTCATATTTGCATGGTAGCATGTTCATATTTGCATGGTAGCATGTTCATGTTTGCATGGTAGCATGTTCATGTTTGCATGGTAGCATGTTCTTGTTTGCACTGTAGCATGTTCATGTTTGCACGGTAGCATGTTTATATTTGCATGGTAGCATGTTCATATTTGCATGGTAGCATGTTCATGTTTGCATGGTAGCATGTTCATGTTAGCACGTTTGAAAGGCAGCTGTGTTGCTTGGGTAGCAGGGATGACGTAGCAGTGATGACGTAGCAGAGGGAAGCAGCTCAGCTTGCAGTGCTGAGCTTCATTCACTCCATCTTCCTCATCTTCCTCATCTTCTTCTCTACACAACAACATTTCACCAACTTGCATCTATTCTGTGAACATCTTCTTCATC
>NC_084746.1:1736424-1748924 GCF_033978785.1 Entelurus aequoreus
TTAAATAATAATACATTAACATAAAAAAAATGAAGGCAAATTGAGCCACAATAACTTAACAGCACCATAGGCTCAGTAGGCAGAGATTACAAAGGAAAATAACAAGTTAGCCTTTACGCAAACCATAAACTGATAGGTGTGGGCTGCACCTGTGTTTGTGTGTGTGTGTGTGTGTGTGTGTGTGTGTGTGTGTGTGTGTGTGTGTGTGTGTGTGTGTGTGTGTGTGTGTGTGTGTGTGTGTGTGTGTGTGTGTGTGTGTGTGTGTGTGTGTGTGTGTGTGTGTGTGTGTGTGTGTCTATGAGGCTGCAGTGCGTTAATAAATGTCCCCACACGATGTACATTTGACAGTGATTCATAGCAGGGAAGCTAACATCAGCCTACGGTGACAGCCAAAATATCTACTAACGTTACTTACCGCCATATGCTTCCTCAAATTTGACGTTGAGTTCATGTAAGCTGAAACTTTATGTGCAGTTAATCATGTGACCGCTTGGCTCTGTTTGATTGGTGAAACGGAGTCAAACGTCACCAGTGACTGCATTTGATTGGTGAAACGGAGTCAAACGTCACCAGTGACTGTATTTGATTGGTGAAACGGAGTCAAACGTCACCAGTGACTGTATTTGATTGGTGAAACGGAGTCAAACGTCACCAGTGACTGTATTTGATTGGTGAAACGGAGTCAAACGTCACCAGTGACTGCATTTGATTGGTGAAACGCAGGCATGTGATAGATCCTACTTTGAAGGTCTGTCTGACAAAGCAAAACAAACAAAGCGTGCATTAACAGATGGATAAAAATCAGTAGCGAGTAGCAAGCTGAATGTAGATAAATGGAGCGGAGTAAAAGTAGAGTTTCTTCTCTATAAATATACTCAAGTAAAAGTAAAAGTATGTTGCAATAAAACTACTCTTAGAAGTACTGTTTATCCCAAAAGTTACTCAAGTAGATGTAACAGAGTAAATGTAGCGTGTTACTACCCACCTCTGGTTCTTGCATGCTGCTCCCGCTTGCTATGATCTGCTTGCAGCTAACGGGATGAAAAGGCAAGTAGAGTGTTTCTTGTTTCCTGCAACTCCAGAGTCACTGTGCAAGTCAAGACACAACACGCTTTCCGGCATTAAGCTCCTTCTCAATTAGCGTAGAATCATGCGCAAGGGGTTGCCTCATACGGTGAGAGAGATACTTCATCTCATTGGACGGCTACCACTCGCCTTATAGGAGGACGGCACTTTTCTGGAGTTTTGTCTGTCATTCATAATCCCTATGTGAGACAAGAACATATTTTTTCTCTTTTTTTATGCATTTTAATTTGTAAACGCTAGCAATAGGTGGCTAAAAATACAGGTAATGGGGACTCGATCTGTTACGCCTTTAAAGCGCTCTAAAAAAAAAACTCCATCAACATTTTATGTACATGCTATAAGTATATACATATATATTTGAAAAGGCTTTCAACAGTCTAGACAGAAACATCCTATGGAAATGTCAAGTTCAAACACTGATGACATCTATTAAACAGACAAGAAGCAAGGAATGAGGCAGAGACAGAGTTACATTTAGCTCAATGAGGAGAGACGTATTGGGCTGTACACTTAGTTACAGATCCAACCTACGCTCAAAGGCACAGCCCACATGCTCCTCTATTTATTTGGGAGGTCCCTGGTTACATCACTGAGGCGGCTTCTGAAGGAAGGGGGGTCATTTCAGCAGCCCCAGTTAGACACAAAATATGATTATTCAGAAATGGAAATGTGCTGACACTCGTGATATCACCCTGTCTCTGCTTTGTCTGCGTCACGGTACTCGATGTTCTGGACACAAACACTGATACGAGACGACTCGCAATCTTGGATTGCAAGTTGTCCCTTTGCACAGATAAAAAAGTACAACTTCAGCACAATTGATAATAACTATAGCAACGGCCTTTAAGCATAAGAGTTGTGTGATAACTTACACATAATTATTCTAACAGGAAACTGCTCCGACATTATGGAATTCCAATAAAAGTGGTCAACATCATCAGATGCATGTATGATGGATTCACAGGTCAGGTCATCTCAAATGGTAAGCTCTCGGACACCCTCCTTATAAAAGCAGGAGTACGGCAAGGCTGTCTACTGTCACCCCTCCTCTTCCTTATCTCCATCGACTGGGCAATGAAAATGTCAATGGATGGCCAGAGGACAGGATTACAGTGGAACCCTTTTGAACAACTAGAAGACCTTGATTCTGCTGATGACCTGGCTCTGATCTGGACACCGACTTAAACAAGTTGAAAAACTTATTGGGGTGTTACCATTTAGTGGTCAATTGTACGGAATATGTACTTCACTGTGCAACCTACTCATAAAAGTCTCAATCAATCAATCAATCTCAGGAACACACACACACATCCAACACAAGACCACCAGATCGCATTAGCACAGTAAACAGATAGACCTCAGGATAAACACTGGGAAGACCAAGGTCATGAGGCTCAACACCAAATCCTATCAACCTATCACGATGGAGGAGCACCCCCTGGAAGATGTGGGCGAGTTTGTCTACCTGGGAAGTAACATCAGCACAGATGGAGGAGCTGATAAAGATGTCGAGCTGCGCATCAGCAAAGCAAGACATGCCTTAAGAACTCTCCGACCTGTATGGCTCTCTTCCCAGCTCTCCAGAAACACCCAAATCAGAATCTTCAATACAAATGTAAAATCTGTCCTTCTTTATGGCTGTGAAACCTGGAAAACCAACCAAATCAATCATAGATAAACTACAAGTGTTTATTAACAACTGTCTCAGGTACATACTGAGGATTTGGTGGCCCAACAAGATATCAAATGTGGACCTGTGGAGAAGCATGAACCAAGAGCAAATTCAAAATGAAATCAAAAGAAGAAAGTGGGGATGGATCGGCCATACACTTAGGAAGGATCCGAGAAACATAGCAAGACAAGCCCTGGACTATAATCCTCAAGGCAAAAGGGAAGCCAGGGAGACCAAAACTCAACTGGAGACGGTCCACTCTTGATGAACTGACCAAGGTGGGCACCTCCTGGCAAGAAGCCAAGACCATCGCGCAGAAGAGAGTGAGGTGGAGATCCATGGTAGACGCCCTATGCTCCCAAGGGGGCCAAGAGGATTAAAAAAAAAAAATGAAATAAGTATATACGCAATGTAGTAACAGACACATTCATAATAACAAGTAATATTTACATAATTTGGTCATTTTGAGCATAATGGTGGCGCATTAATTTCACAGACGCATCATTTCCAGTAGTTATGTCACCCTCTGAGACACTTACTTACACAGCACTTATATTAGGCTTTTAAGTTCTTGCGGCTCCAGACAGATTACTTTTTTGTATTCTTGGTCCAATTTGGCTCATTCAACATGTTGGGTTGCCGACCCCTGACTTAGGCGAAGTGGGACGATATCGGCTATTCTCCTTAGCGTCCTTTCTGTCGAATTTGCGACCCCGGCGTCAATGCGAATGGCTAAGTCAATGAGTGTGTTGAGGGTGGTACTTTCATCACAGGGAGCAAGTTAGTTCTTGATGCGATGATGCAATCCCTTGCAAAAAATGCTGCACAAAGCAGCGTCACCAAATCTGCTCTCTGCAGCGAGGATCCAAACGTCTACAGTGAATGCAGAGAGCTTACCTTGCTTGAAGTCCAGCAGTGCTTCTCTGACTTTTAGGGTATGATCCAGTGGTGTGGCGTCAGGGCCAGCAAGGCCTTCTCTGCTGGCCTAACATAACCAGAAATCATCATCATAATTAAACATAAAAGTCATTTTTAATTGACTTTCCCTAAATATGTAAAAGTATTCATACTGTCTTCATGTCATATTATGCTCCTTCCAGTGATGTTGTTTTTACTTTTACTTTGTATCCAATTAGAATTCAGATAGCTTATGTTGCCATGCTGTATGAAATCTGCCCGAGGCCTTCAGAATCAACAATGCGGGCGTCTGTGCACTGTAAGTGAACGGCCACATACAGTTGATAGACAGTTGCGACAGCCAGTCAGATCAGGAGCTGTTGTCAGTAAGACCTTCTATGGACTGGACTCTCACAATATTATGTTAGATCCACTATGGACTGGACTCTCACACTATTATGTTAGATCCACTATGGACTGGACTCTCACTATTATGTTAGATCCACTATGGACTGGACTCTCACTATTATGTTAGATCCACTATGGACTGGACTCTCACTATTATGTTAGATCCACTATGGACTGGACTCTCACTATTATGTTAGATCCACTATGGACTGGACTCTCACACTATTATGTTAGATCCACTATGGACTGGACTCTCACACTATTATGTTAGATCCACTATGGACTGGACTCTCACACTATTATGTTAGATCCACTATGGACTGGACTCTCACACTATTATGTTAGATCCACTATGGACTAGACTCTCACTATTATGTTAGATCCACTATGGACTGGACTCTCACACTATTATGTTAGATCCACTATGGACTGGACTCTCACTATTATATTAGATCCACTATGGACTGGACTCTCACACTATTATGTTAGATCCACTATGGACTGGACTCTCACTATTATGTTAGATCCACTATGGACTGGACTCTCACTATTATGTTAGATCCACTATGGACTGGACTCTCACTATTATGTTAGATCCACTATGGACTGGACTCTCACTATTATGTTAGATCCACTATGGACTGGACTCTCACACTATTATGTTAGATCCACTATGGACTGGACTCTCACACTATTATGTTAGATCCACTATGGACTGGACTCTCACACTATTAATTAGATCCACTATGGGCTGGACTCACACTATTATGTTAGATCCACTATGGACTGGACTCTCACACTATTATGTTAGATCCACTATGGACTGGACTCTCACACTATTAACTAGATCCACTATGGGCTGGACTCACACTATTATGTTAGATCCACTATGGACTGGACTCTCACACTATTATGTTAGATCCACTATGGACTGGACTCTCACACTATTAACTAGATCCACTATGGGCTGGACTCACACTATTATGTTAGATCCACTATGGACTGGACTCTCACACTATTATGTTAGATCCACTATGGACTGGACTCTCACACTATTATGCTAGATCCACTATGGACTGGACTCTCACACTATTATGTTAGATCCACTATGGACTGGGCTCTCACACTATTATGTTAGATCCACTATGGACTGGACTCTCACAATATTATGCTAGATCCACTTGACGTCCATTGCACTGGTCGCCCAAGGCTAACCGCCATGGCCCAAGTGGCGGCTTTGTCAGATAGCGGGCTCCTGATGAAAGCTATTTTAGCCTGGTCAGAGGACTAGGATCCAGGCTGTTGATGAAAAACTAATGAGCGCTGATGAAGAACCTGTTTGCAACAGCCAGACTCACTGGTGAAAAACAAAGAAAGAAAACGAAAAACCAGGAATCTGCTTTTTTGTTTGTTTGTTGTTGCCAGGGACAACAGAGTGTGCCCTCCAGTTCCCAGAGCCGTACAGCTACTGGGACACGCTGATGAAGATCTGCGTGTTCATCTTCGCCTTCGTGCTGCCCGTGGTCATCATCAGCGTCTGCTACACGCTGATGATCCTGCGCCTCAAGAGCGTCCGCTTGCTGTCAGGCTCCCGCGAGAAGGACCGCAATCTGCGGCGCATCGCTCGCCTGGTCCTGGTGGTGGTGGCCGCCTTCGTGGTCTGTTGGACGCCCATCCACATCTTTATCCTGGTCAAGGCTCTGTCGCCGGACGTTCCCGAGACCACGCCGGTGATGGCGGCCTACTTCTTCTGCGTGGCGCTGGGCTACACCAACAGCAGCCTCAACCCCATCCTGTACGCTTTCTTAGATGAGAACTTCAAGCGGTGCTTCAGGGACTTCTGCTGCCCCGCCGCCCGTAGAGACTGCCAGGGCGTGAGCCGGGTGAGGAGCACCTTGAGGGACCACTCGTGTCCCCGGGAGGCCCCCGGTGACCCCGGGCAGGCTAGGCCCGTATGACTAGCTATGGACGCGTCCTCGCCGCACGGCCCCGGCTGGGAAGACTCCAACGACCTGGGCTTGACCCAGATCACCACAGCCATCTGAGCGTCTGGGGTGTGGATAATAATGTAACACCTGACACTGTTTAGTCAAACATTTCAATGGCTCTCAATACGGTACTTTTGGGGGAAATGGTTAATGTCAATGATATGAGATAAAAACAAAACGAAACACCTCTTTAAACCTCTAAAGCAGTGGTTCTTAACCTGGGTTCGATCCAACCCTAGGGGTTCGGTGAGTCGGGCTCAGGGGTTCGGCCGACTCATCGTGTAAATAAAAACTTGTCCCTATCGGCGTGTTGCGGATACGACAACAGCAGAAGTCAGACTGATTTGCAGGTGTGTAATTTGTTGTGAGTTTATGTTGGTTTTGTTGTTTGAACAAGGTGATGTTCATGCACGCTTCATTTTGTGCACCAGTAAAAAAACATGGTAACACTTTAGTATGGGGAACATATTCACTATTAATTAGTTGCTTATTAACGTGTAAATTAGTAACATATTGGCTCTTAACCAGTCATTATTAAGTACTTATTAATGCCTTATTCGGCATGGCCTTATTATAAGCCTAACCCTCTAACCCTGGCCCTAACCCCCTAACCCTAACCCTAACCAAATAACTCTAAATTAAAGGCCTACTGAAAGCCACTACTAGCGACCACGCAGTCTGATAGTTTATATATCAATGATGAAATCTTAACATTGCAACACATGCCAATACGGCCGGGTTAACTTATAAAGTGACATTTTAAATTTCCCGCTAAACTTCCGGTTCAAAACGCCTTTGGAGGATGACGTATGCACGTGATGTCGAGAGATCCACGGAAGTGTTTGGACCATATTGGACACAATACACCGAGCTCTGTTTTCTTCGACAAAATTCCACAGTATTCTGGACATCTGTGTTGGTGAATCTTTTGCAATGGAGGCTGCAAAGAAGAACGTTGTAGGTGGGATCGGTGTATGCGGCTGGCTGTAGCAACACAACAAGGAGGACTTTGACTTGGATAGCAGACGCGCTAGCGGCGAACTCACCTTGACTTCCTACGTCTCCTGGCCGCCGACCGCATCGTCAAACGCTGGAACGCAGGTGAGCACGGGTGTTGATGAGCTGAGGAGGGCTGGCTGGCGTAGGTGGAGCGCTAATGTTTTTATCATAGCTCTGACAAGGTCCCGTTGTTAAGTTAGCGTCGTTAGCAACAGCATTGCTGGGCTTCGACAGGCGTCGAATACACATTAACGGTGTATTTACATGTCCAGTGTTTGGTTCGGTGTCTCCTGATAGTAGTATTGTTGATCTTCTGTCTATCCTTCCAGTCAGGGGTTTATTTCTTTTGTTTCTATCTGCATTTGAGAACGATGCTATCACGTTAGCTCAGTAGCTAAGTGTGTCACCGATGTATTGTCGTGGAGATAAAAGTCACTGTGAATGTCCATTTCGCGTTCTCGACTCTCATTTTCAAGAGGATATAGTATCCGAGGTGGTTTAAAATACAAATCCGTGATCCACAATAGAAAAAGGAGAGAGTGTGGAATCCAATGAGCCAGCTTGTACCTAAGTTACGGTCAGAGCGAAAAAAGACACGTCCGGCACTGCCTCTAGTTCTTCACTCTAACGTTCCTCATCCACGAATCTTTCATCCTCACTCAAATTAATGGGGTAATCGTCGCTTTCTCGCTCCGAATATCTCTCGCTCCATTGTAAACAACGGTGAAATGTGAGCAGCACTACCGCTTGTGACGTCACGCTACTTCCAGTAGGGTCAAGGTTTTTTTTATCAGCGAGCAAAAGTTGCGAACTTTATCGTCGATTTTCTCTACTAAATCCTTTCAGCAAAAATATGGCAATATCGCGAAATTATCAAGTATGACACATAGAATGGATCTGGGGCCGTACTTATCAAGCTTCTTAGAATTACTCCTAAGAAGTCTGCTAAGAGTTGACTTAAGAGTAAATAAATTCTTCGCTGAAAGCTGCACTTAAAAGTTAGTTATCAAGCGTCTTACTCACACTTTCAGCGAAGTGTAGGACTGAATCTTAAGTGTCACACTCAGAGCTGAATTACGACATTACTATGTGCCGTAAACGCAATTTTAGGTGACGCCATTTCTTTGTCCATAGAAATGACCCATTACGGAATGGAATCCGTTGTCTAAGAATAAAGAAATATCTTGGAAATATTTAAGTGGACAATGGGAGTGTATATTTTGACAATAAACTACAAAATAATACAAAACAAACTAGTCCCCGCCGGCACTCACGCTACCGCTCCCTGTCTTCTATCGCCCACACACTCACTGACGTCACTCACCTCACGGCCACACACATACGCTACTCTCATAACATTTTCTTTCCAATTCATTAATTAGGCAACTAATTTGAAACTGGTGTGGGTGGCTCTATATATACTAGCCCACTGCAGACACATGCAGAAATCAACAAGGAATCGAAAAGTATTAAATCTGTGACAAAAATAATATCCGCTCTGTCTAAACGATACCGTTTGATCAGCTGCTCGTCATCAAAAAAACAACAACATTGTTCCGTTCCCTGAACGTTGGCGCACGTCTCTCTCGCCTCAGTGCCATCCCCTGCTGGCAACTCCTAACCACTTAAGACACCTCTGAAGGTCTCTTAAATATGGTGGAGAGTAGGAGTGATTCTTAGACTTAAGAACGTTGATAAAAAGCTTTTATTCTTAAGTTTGAGAGTAGGACTAAATTTCGCAAATTCTCAGGACTTAAGTGTAAAATGGCACTCTAAGAAGCTTGATAAGTACGGCCCCTGCTATTCCCGTTTAAATTTAAAAAAATTATTTCAGTAGGCCTTTAAGTCTTTGTTACTTAGAATATGTTCCCCATACTAAAGTGTTACCAAAAACATATAACTTTGTCTTGAATTTGAAAAAAAAAAAACATTTTATTTTTCACTAAAGAAGGGTTGGGTGAATGCACATATGAAACTGGTGGGGTTCCGTACCTCCAACAAGGTTAAGAACCACTGCTCTAAAGGCTTAGTGGCCACATGCGTGGACAGCACCTTTTAGCTCTTATTTCCAAAATTGTGTACACTACTGAATTGGGGTCATATGGCCGCTTATGTGGACACTTATACTGCCATCTGGTGGTGTCAGAAGAGTATAACACACAATGGAATTTGGAAAAATAAGAATTAGCATGTCACTAAACATGAAGTACACGTTTGTGTACTTATGGACTAAGTATATCATATCAAAAGATGATTCTTAGTTTTTATTCTAATAAGCCCAAATAGCAAAGAGAAATAAAATAAAAACAGCTTGGGCCTTAAGAGGTTACAGGATTATGAGGCGATGTTATTCACACATTGACATCACTATAAAGTCAAACAGCAGTTTTGATAAGTTTTGTCTCTGTAAGTGAAATAATGATAATGATAATAATAATAATAATAATAAAGTTGGCCATTTAGAACAAAGTTTCCGAGCGGGTGAACAAAAACAAAAAAAGAGGCTAATATTTGATTATGTAAGTGTTTTCTTCCCCTATAATATATGTCTGTGTACAAAGCTGTTAGTGTATGCTGCCCTATGTGGTCTAAAATTATAATGCCCAATATAATCCCAATTAGCCTGTTCACCTGTGGGATGTTCCACATAAGTGTTCGATGAGCATTCCTCATTTTTCTCATTTTTTTGCCACTTTTGCCAGCTTTTTTTAAACATGTTGCAGGCATCAAATTCCAAATGAGCTAATATTTGCTAGAAATAACGTTTTGCAGTTCGAACGTTAAATATCTTGTCTTTGCAGTCTATTCAATTGAATATAATATATGAAAATATATTGCAAATCATTGTATTCTCTTTTTATTCACCGTTTACACAATTTCACTGGTTTTGGGTTTTGTACATCGGAATTTGGCCACATCAGGATGTAGTCCAAATCCGATTGGAATCTGATCTTTTCAAATGTGACTTCAGTCCAAAGGGCTACGCGGTCCACATGCAACTTTCTCGTCAGCTTTAGGCGACCTACGCTCATTCGCGTCCGCCAGCGGGAATGGATACTTCATCACAACACAAGTCTTTTTTTCAGCCGCCAAATTTTCGGTGCATCATTATCAGCAGTGCGCAAATAATATATATGTGATATACAAACCCCGTTTCCATATGAGTTGGGAAATTGTGTTAGATGTAAACATAAACGGAATACAATGATTTTCAAATCATTTTCAAGCCATATTCAGTTGAATATGCTACAAAGACAACATATTTGATGTTCAAACTCATAAACTTGATTTTTTTTTTGCAAATATTAATTAACTTAGAATTTCATGGCTGCAACACGTGCCAAAGTAGTTGGGAAAGGGCATGTTCACCACTGTGTTACATGGCCTTTCCTTTTAACAAGACTCAGTAAAGGTTTGGGAAGTGAGGAGACACATTTTTGAAGTGGAATTCTTTCCCATTCTTGCTTGATGTACAGCTTAAGTTGTTCAACAGTCCGGGGGTCTCCCTTCTGCTATTTTAGGCTTCATAATGCGCCACACATTTTCAATTTCTGGACTACAGGCAGGCCAGTCTAGTACCCGCACTCTTTTACTATGAAGCCACGTTGATGTAACACGTGGCTTGGCATTGTCTTGCTGAAATAAGCAGGGGCGTCCATGGTAACGTTGCTTGGATGGCAACATATGTTGCTCCAAAAGCTGTATGTACCTTTCAGCATTAATGGTGCCTTCACAGATGTGTAAGTTACCCATGTCTTGGGCACTAATACACCCCCATACCATCACACATGCTGCCCTTTACACTTTGCACCTAGAACAATCCCGATGGTTCTTTTCCTCTTTGGTCCGGAGGACACGACGTCCACAGTTTCCAAAAACAATTTGAAATGTGGACTCGTCAGACCACAGAACACTTTTCCACTTTGTATCAGTCCATCTTAGATGAGCTCAGGCCCAGCGAAGCCGACGGCGTTTCTGGGTGTTGTTGATAAACGGTTTTCGCCTTGCATAGGAGAGTTTTAACTTGCACTTACAGATGTAGCGACCAACTGTAGTTACTGACAGTGGGTTTCTGAAGTGTTCCTGAGCCCATGTGGGATATCCTTTACACACTGATGTGGCTTGTTGATGCAGTACAGCCTGAGGGATGGAAGGTCACGGGCTTAGCTGCTTACGTGCAGTGATTTCTCCACATTCTCTGAACCCTTTGATGATATTATGGAGCTTAGATGGTGAAATCCCTAAATTCCTTGCAATAGCTGCTTGAGAAAGGTTGTTCTTAAACTGTTCAAAAATTTGCTCAGGCATTTGTTGACAAAGTGGTGACCCTCGCCCCATCCTTGTTTGTGAATGACTGAGCATTTCATGGAATCTACTTTTATACCCAATCATGGCACCCACCTGTTCCCAATTAGCCTGTTCACCTGTGGGATGTTCCAAATAAGTGTTTGATGAGCATTCCTCAACTTTATCAGTATTTATTGCCACCTTTCCCAACTTCTTTGTCACGTGTTGCTGCCATCAAATTCTAAAGTTAATGATTATTTGCAAAAAAAAAAAAATGTTTATGAGTTTGAACATCAAATATGTTGTCTTTGTAGCATATTCAACTGTATATGGCTTGAAAAGGATTTGCAAATCATTGTATTCCGTTTATATTTACATCTAACACCATTTCCCAACTCACATGGAAACGGGGTTTGTATATTGATTCCAAAAAATAGCGATTGTTGAAGGACTGGAATAGACGCTGTGGCGTATTTGCTTACCTGATACGCACATTACGTTAGTTGTTGACGTAAGTGAGTTGAATAATAAAGCTAGTGTCGATCCACGCTGATGTCCGTCTTGCCTATAAAAAGATTAGAACCTCCCCAAATATATGACACTATATATCCTTTGTTTTCACTTTATCTAACTGTGCATGCAAGTGACGCCGAGGCCACATTGGGGCCACATTTTACATTTTAAGATCACATTTTACTTGTAATCTAAACTAAATTAGAATTAAAAGATTTCTAAAAAAAAAAAAAAAAATCCTATTTGGGCTACTTTGGCTTGAATTGTAAACATAGTGCTAGTGTTTCCTAATACTGTTACTCTAAACATTGTACTTCATGGGTTGCGGTTTCACTCTGTCGCAGATTTTTTAAAGAAATATCTTATAGATAGTGTTGGAAGCAGATCAGAATCATATCCATATTTAAGTGTTACTTCTTTCTAAACTCCTATAGTCATATAAAGAATAGCTAGTATTCTTCCTTCTTTTGAGTCTCATAGTAAGGTGTCGGCCTTCTAGATTGGAATGTGTCAGAGTAGAGATAACTCGGAGTAGTCTAAACAAAGGGAGTGGGGGCGAGGGACAGAGGGAAGATCACGGGACTTACGGGGGTTTGAGGGGAGACCGAGCTAGACCGGGCTGGGGAACGCTGGTGTGCTAGATTGGTCTC
>NC_084746.1:1751424-1801424 GCF_033978785.1 Entelurus aequoreus
TTTTTTTTTTTTTTTAATTATTTTTTTATTTTTTTATTTTTTTTATTTTTATTTTTATTTTTTATTTTTTTTTTTTAACCAAGTTTTATTTTCAAAAATAAACTGCAAGAACTAAAAAAAAAATAGACGTATAATATACTTTTTTGGCAGAATAAACATTACATATTGTCCTGCATTCGTATTTGAGTGTTGATATTTGTTTACCTTCTTCCATTTTATTTTGACAAAGTTGTAGAAAGTTTTTTTTTTATTGTTAAATGCAAATTTTTATTATTATAAACATTTTTTTTTAAACTTTTATAAACCTCTATTCCTAAATTGCAACATTTACAAAAAGGTCAGAATAATGACGTCAAACAAAGCAACTGCCCCAAGAGGGACAATAGGCTCTCAGTCAGGGTGCAGTACCTACTCTCGCCACACGAGGCCAGTCGTGCGCCTCCATCGCTCATTGGCTGGCTCTCCTCACACCAGCCAATCAGACGCCATCTGCCGCCGACTTTCACTTCCGGGTGGCCTAAATGGCAAACTCCATTTAATGTCGGGAGATATTGTGTGGTTTTGTGAGTGAAACTAACGCTTTGTGTGCTTTAAAGAGGACGAAGGGATGAACAGAATATTCGGACGAGGCAAACCAAAAGCACCACCGCCGAACTTGTCGGACTGTATCGGCAATGTGAGTATTGGCAACGCTGGGGTGTATTGTTGTGGTTGTCTGCTACACTGTGCCGTTAAGTCAGCTCTCTGGCTGCCAATATAGAAGTGTATTGTTGTGGTTGTCTGCTACACTGTGCCGTTAGTCAGCTCTCTGGCTGCCAATATAGAAGTGTATTGTTGTGGTTGTCTGCTACACTGTGCCGTTAAGTCAGCTCTCTGGCTGCCAATATAGAAGTGTATTGTTGTGGTTGTCTGCTACACTGTGCCGTTAGTCAGCTCTCTGGCTGCCAATATAGAAGTGTATTGTTGTGGTTGTCTGCTACACTGTGCCGTTAGTCAGCTCTCTCGCTGCCAATATAGAAGTGTATTGTTGTGGTTGTCTGCTACACTGTGCCGTTAGTCAGCTCTCTAGCTGCCAATATAGAAGTGTATTGTTGTGGTTGTCTGCTACACTGTGCCGTTAGTCAGCTCTCTAGCTGCCAATATAGAAGTGTATTGTTGTGGTTGTCTGCTACACTGTGCCGTTAGTCAGCTCTCTAGCTGCCAATATAGAAGTGTATTGTTGTGGTTGTCTGCTACACTGTGTCGTTAGTCAGCTCTCTGGCTGCCAATATAGAAGTGTATTGTTGTGGTTGTCTGCTACACTGTGCCGTTAGTCAGCTCTCTCGCTGCCAATATAGAAGTGTATTGTTGTGGTTGTCTGCTACACTGTGCCGTTAGTCAGCTCTCTAGCTGCCAATATAGAAGTGTATTGTTGTGGTTGTCTGCTACACTGTTTCGTTAGTCAGCTCTCTGGCTGCCAATATAGAAGTGTATTGTTGTGGTTGTCTGCTACACTGTGCCGTTAGTCAGCTCTCTAGCTGCCAATATAGAAGTGTATTGTTGTGGTTGTCTGCTACACTGTGCCGTTAGTCAGCTCTCTAGCTGCCAATATAGAAGTGTATTGTTGTGGTTGTCTGCTACACTGTGCCGTTAGTCAGCTCTCTGGCTGCCAATATAGAAGTGTATTGTTGTGGTTGTCTGCTACACTGTGCCGTTAGTCAGCTCTCTGGCTGCCAATATAGAAGTTTATTGTTGTGGTTGTCTGCTACACTGTGCCGTTTGTCAGCTCTCTGGCTGCCAATATAGAAGTGTATTGTTGTGGTTGTCTGCTACACTGTGCCGTTAGTCAGCTCTCTAGCTGCCAATATAGAAGTGTATTGTTGTGGTTGTCTGCTACACTGTGCCGTTAGTCAGCTCTCTAGCTGCCAATATAGAAGTGTGTTGTTGTGGTTGTCTGCTACACTGTGCCGTTAGTCAGCTCTCTGGCTGCCAATATAGAAGTGTGTTGTTGTGGTTGTCTGCTACACTGTGCCGTTAGTCAGCTCTCTGGCTGCCAATATAGAAGTGTATTGTTGTGGTTGTCTGCTACACTGTGCCGTTAGTCAGCTCTCTGGCTGCCAATATAGAAGTGTATTGTTGTGGTTGTCTGCTACACTGTGTCGTTAGTCAGCTCTCTAGCTGCCAATATAGAAGTGTATTGTTGTGGTTGTCTGCTACACTGTGCCGTTAGTCAGCTCTCTAGCTGCCAATATAGAAGTGTATTGTTGTGGTTGTCTGCTACACTGTGCCGTTAGTCAGCTCTCTAGCTGCCAATATAGAAGTGTATTGTTGTGGTTGTCTGCTACACTGTGCCGTTAGTCAGCTCTCTCGCTGCCAATATAGAAGTGTATTGTTGTGGTTGTCTGCTACACTGTGCCGTTAGTCAGCTCTCTAGCTGCCAATATAGAAGTGTATTGTTGTGGTTGTCTGCTACACTGTGTCGTTAGTCAGCTCTCTGGCTGCCAATATAGAAGTGTATTGTTGTGGTTGTCTGCTACACTGTGCCGTTAGTCAGCTCTCTAGCTGCCAATATAGAAGTGTATTGTTGTGGTTGTCTGCTACACTGTGCCGTTAGTCAGCTCTCTAGCTGCCAATATAGAAGTGTATTGTTGTGGTTGTCTGCTACACTGTGCCGTTAGTCAGCTCTCTGGCTGCCAATATAGAAGTGTATTGTTGTGGTTGTCTGCTACACTGTGCCGTTAGTCAGCTCTCTGGCTGCCAATATAGAAGTTTATTGTTGTGGTTGTCTGCTACACTGTGCCGTTTGTCAGCTCTCTGGCTGCCAATATAGAAGTGTATTGTTGTGGTTGTCTGCTACACTGTGCCGTTAGTCAGCTCTCTAGCTGCCAATATAGAAGTGTATTGTTGTGGTTGTCTGCTACACTGTGCCGTTAGTCAGCTCTCTAGCTGCCAATATAGAAGTGTGTTGTTGTGGTTGTCTGCTACACTGTGCCGTTAGTCAGCTCTCTGGCTGCCAATATAGAAGTGTGTTGTTGTGGTTGTCTGCTACACTGTGCCGTTAGTCAGCTCTCTGGCTGCCAATATAGAAGTGTATTGTTGTGGTTGTCTGCTACACTGTGCCGTTAGTCAGCTCTCTGGCTGCCAATATAGAAGTGTATTGTTGTGGTTGTCTGCTACACTGTGTCGTTAGTCAGCTCTCTAGCTGCCAATATAGAAGTGTATTGTTGTGGTTGTCTGCTACACTGTGCCGTTAGTCAGCTCTCTAGCTGCCAATATAGAAGATAGCCTTGTGACCAGTCTGCTTGTCTTGCGCTCCTATTTTGGTGGCTTTTTCTCTTTTTTTGGTATTTTCCTGTAGCAGTTTTATGTCTTCCTTTGAGCGATATTTCCCCGCATCTACTTTGTTTTAGCAATCAAGAATATTTCAGTTGTTTTTATCCTTCTTTGTGGGGACATTGTCGATTGTCATGTCATGTTCGGAGTTCGGATGTACATTGTGGACGCCGTCTTTGCTCCACAGTAAGTCTTTGCTGTCGTCCAGCATTCTGCTTTTGTATACTTTACAGCCAGTTCAGTTTTAGTTTGGTTCTGCATAGTCTTCCCTAAGCTTCAATGCCTTTTCATAGGGGCACTCACCTTTTGTTTATTTTTGGTTTAAGCATTAGACACCTTTTTACCTGCACACTGCCTCCCGCTGTTTCCCACATCTACAAAGCAATTAGCTACCTGCTGCCACCTACTGATATGGAAGAGTATTACACGGTTACTCTGCCGAGCTCTAGACAGCACAGACACTCAACTACAGCACAACATTTTCAGACTATAATTACTGCTTTGCAAAAAATATTTTTAACCCAAATAGGTGAAATTAGATCATCTCCCACGGCACACCAGACTGTATCTCACGGCCACGGCACAGTGGTTGAAAAACACTGATCTAGAACATATTATTTATTAATTCTGGTTTATTGAAACTACAGGGGCTAGTAAAGTTACAGACATTATTCATTATATTTAAGGCTAAAAGTAAAACAGTACCAGCAAATTTACAAAGCATAGAAGAAAAGGTAATTTCACACATCAGTATTCAAGGACAACTTTAAAACAAATGTGTATGTCAGTGGTGGGGGTTAAACTATGGAATTGTCTTTACAATGAGATAAAAGATTGTAGAAATATATTCCAATTGAAAAAAATATATAAAGACAGAACAATAAGATCATATGGACAGCCGTTTGTGTCTACATTTTGCTTTATATTTATTATTTGTCTGGTTTTGTATCATCCTGTGAGGTGTATATTACTTTTTTTGTTCGGTTTGTACTTCATGAAGTTTTGCACTTGGTTTTTTTTGTGTGTTTTTTGTTTGTTTTCATTATATTTGGATGTATTTGTTTGGTTTGTATGCTTGTGAATTTGGGCTGTCCATTAAGTTATACTACTTATTATGTTGAAGGGGGCAGGAAATATAAGATGTTCTTCATCCTGTTCCTTCTCAAGCAGAGGTGTGTAAATATGTGTTTAGTTGCTCAAGTTTAAATGTCTGTTGATCAAAAATGCACATCAATGAAGGAGATAAATGAAATGAAATGAAATTGGATACAATTGCTACGGTATGAAAAGGGGTAGGATTAAATAAGCTCTGCTTCTTCCTACTTCTTTTCGCACGTGCTGTAATGAAACAACTGGAAATGTGCGATGCATGACATTGTATCGTATGCATGTTCCAACTAAACTGAAACTGAACTGATTTGAACTCGTGTGTTCTATTGAGGTGGATGCAAGGTCAGATTCCATCGAGAAGAAGATTAGCAGACTCGATGCTGAACTTTTCAAGTACAAGGAACAGATGAAGAAGATGAGAGATGGACCCTCCAAGGTGGAACGCATTCTTTAAAAAAACCAAAAACAGAATGGATTTAAAACAAACCGCACTTATATCAACTGTCGTGATATATTTGTCTTTTGCAGAACATTGTGAAACAGAAGGCGATGAGAGTCCTGAAGCAGAAGAGGATGTGAGTTACACTACTAACTGAACAAGATGTTTGGTATTAAATGTGGTTAGCATCCTCATCACAGCTGTTTCTAATACCTTCTTCAAGCTCCCTTTTTACCGTAACAAAAGTCTCAGAGGAAGTGTGTTGTCCAAAATCCAACCTTGATGCTGGACCGTTCAAAAGTGCTAAGATAGAATTGCTTAGTTCTTGGCAGGACACCATGTTTGTATAAGAGCAATATTATGGAGACACACCTTGACTCTCCAATTATAATAATCTGTAGCTTTAATGCTAATGAGCTGTATTTGAGTGTGTGACTCCAAGAAGTAGTGCTTGTGTGCATTTGTCCAATGTAATATATCACATACAACACGTAATAGATGTCATTTATCAAATACAACAACGTAACAGATGTTATATATCACATACAACAGAAAATGTCATATATCACATACAACAACGTAATATATGTCCTGTATCACATACAACAACATAATAGATGTTATATATCGCCTACAACAACATATGTCATGTATTACATGCAGAGGTGGGTAGAGTAGCCAGAAATTGTATTCAAGTAAGAGTACTGTTACTTTAGAGATTTATTACTCAAGTAAAAGTAAGGAGTAGTCACCCAAATATTTACTTGAGTAAAAGTAAAAAGTATGTTGTGAAAAAACTACTCAAGTACTGAGTAACTGATGAGTAACCTGTTCGTTTAATGATGACGGCAACAAATAATGCACAAAAACATAAAAATAGCAATGAGCAAATTCAGAGCCAGGAATATCTCTTAAGCAACTAAAACAATAATATATATTAAATAATAATACATTAACATAAAAAAAATGAAGGCAAATTGAGCCACAATAACTTAACAGCACCATAGGCTCAGTAGGCAGAGATTACAAAGGAAAATAACAAGTTAGCCTTTACGCAAACCATAAACTGATAGGTGTGGGCTGCACCTGGGAACACACTGTGCACTTCTGATTGGTGTTTGTATGCATGCGTGAGTGTGTGTGTGTGTGTGTGTGTGTGTGTGTGTGTGTGTGTGTGTGTGTGTGTGTGTGTGTGTGTGTGTGTCCGTCTGTCTATGAGGCTGCAGTGCGTTAATAAATGTCCCCACACGATGTACATTTGACAGTGATTCATAGCAGGGAAGCTAACATCAGCCTACGGTGACAGCCAAAATATCTACTAACGTTACTTACCGCCATATGCTTCCTCAAATTTGACGTTGAGTTCATGTAAGCTTAAGCTTGTTAATCTTGTGACCGCCTGGCTCTGTTTGATTGGTGAAACGGAGCCAAACGTCACCAGTGACTGCATTTGATTGGTGAAACGGAGTCAAACGTCACCAGTGACTGCATTTGATTGGTGAAACGGAGTCAAACGTCACCAGTGACTGCATTTGATTGGTGAAACGCAGGCATGCGATAGATCCTACTTTGAAGGTCTGTCTGACAAAGCAAAACAAACAAAGCGTGCATTAACAGATGGATAAAAATCAGTAGCGAGTAGCGAGCTGAATGTAGATAAATGGAGCGGAGTAAAAGTAGTGTTTCTTCTCTATAAATATACTCAAGTAAAAGTATGTTGCATTAAAACTACTCTTAGAAGTACAATTTATCCCAAAAGTTACTCAAGTAGATGTAACGGAGTAAATGTAGCGCGTTACTACCCACCTCTGATTACATACAACGTCATAGATGTCATGTGTCACATACAACAACGTAAAATATGTTGTATATCACGTAGAACAAAATAATACATGTCATATATCACATACAACAATGGTCTTTGTTCTGGTATTTGGCAAAGATAAACGGCCAGTGCCAGAGGATCTCAAGAACTGCAAGGGTCGATATGGTAAGAGCGGGTCAGATAGATAAGAAGGCGCAAGGCTATTAAGACATTTAAAAACTAATAATAGAACTTTAAAACTGACCCTGAATATTTTTAAACAGGTACGAAGGCCAACGAGAACAGCTGGCTCAGCAGTCTTTCAATATGGAGCAGGCCAACTACACCATCCAGACGCTGAAGGACACCAAAACTACTGTAGGTTATGATTTTTCTCCTATGAACAAACTTGTCAGAAAAAGACAACAGTCTTCTCTGTCCAGGTGGATGCCATGAAGATTGGCGCCAAGGAGATGAAGAGGGCCTACAAAGATGTCAAACTGGACCAGATTGATGTACGTACAACTTTTTATTTTAGGATAAAACTATCGTTAAAGGGGAACTGCAATTTTTGGGGAATTTTGCCTATCGTTCACAATGCTTGGAGAGACATGAAGACAAAAGGTTTTTGGTTTTTTTGCATTCTAACCTATAAAAATCGCCTCGATGTAGGTGGCTAGCAATGCATTCTGCCTCTAAATCACTTTAAATATGCATATAAAAACCGGCAACAATACTTAAATTACGTTCTGTAAGTTGGAGCGACATTGTTTTTGTAAGCGCGAACCCCGAGGAACAGTTTTGCTAGCGTAGGAACACATCGCCATGCTACGGCATTAGCCGTAAGCCAGCTATCTGCGGCAAGAGGTAAGCTAGCAACTGCGTCAACAACTGAATTGTTTTTGAGTTTCTAGTGCACTACACAATGCGATAGGACACCAATCCGTACTAACTGAAAAACATGAATAATAGGGATGTCTGATAATATCGGATTGCCGATATTATCGGATGATAAATGCTTTAAAATGTAATATCGGAAATTATCGGTATCAGTTTCAAAATTATCGGTATCTGTTTCAAAAAGTAAAATGTATGACTTTTTAAAAGGTCGCTGTGTACACGGACGTAGGGAGAAGTACAGAGCGCCAATAAACCTTAAAGGCACTGCCTTCGCGTGCCGGCCCAGTCACATAATATCTACGGAATTTCACACACACAAGTGAATGCAAGGCATAATTGGTCACACTGAGGGTGGCCGTATAAACAAGTTTAACACTGTTACAAATATGCGCCACACTGTGAACCCACACCAAACAAGAATGGCAAACACATTTCGGGAGAACATCCGTACTGTACCACAACATAAACACAACAGAACAAATACCCAGAACCCCTTGCAGCACCAACGCTTCCGGGACACTACAATATACACCCCCCGCTACCCCCTACCCCAAAACCCCGCCCCCCTCAACCTCCTCATGTCCCAAATTCCAAGCTGCTGTTTTGAGGCATGTTAAAAAAAAGAATGCACTTTGTGACTTCAATAATAAATATGGCAGTGCCATGTTGGCATTTTTTTCCATAACTTGAGTTGATTTATTTTGGAAAACCTTGTTACATTGTTTAATGCATCCAGCGGGGCATCACAACAAAATTATGCATAATAATGTGTTAATTCCACCACTGTATATATCGGTATCGGTTTATATCGGATTCGGTAATTAAGAGTTGGACAATATCGGAATATCGGATATCGGCAAAAAAGCCATTATCGGACATCTCTAATGAATAGTCAGTCATATTACAGTGTCTGTAAAGTATTAGCCCACATTTCATGTTTTTTGTATGTACTGTACTTTAGTTGTACTAACATGCATGATGTGCTGCATGTATAATGATCAATTTTATAGTGACTTACTCGATGGGCAGTTGTCTGTTTGGTCAAGCTGACCAGGGACGTGTCCAGTTGATTTGGGTAAGCATACCATTAATAGCTTGGCTCCAAGTTCCACATAAACAGCGTCAGGACACGCCAACCTCACTCTCTCAGTTTCTGTCTGTTCCAGCGTTTCAGCCTCTTTTTGCTGGTCTCTGTAAGCAGCAGTCCATCCTCTTTATATTCAGGTTTAGAAAGATACGGTTGTAAATCCTCATTTGTCCAAAAATAGTCTTTCTTCGTTGTCTGTTACCAAGTCGGCCATTAACAGAACACACTCGCGTTTGATTTCGGAAATAGGAACACACATTTGTTGCCGGAAGTGCACTGCTATAAGAATTTCCGGTATTGCTTAAAATGACCAAAATACGGTAAATATTGAACATATTAGACTTAGACTTCCTTTTTATTGTCATTCAAATTTGAACTTTACAGTACAGATAAGAACGAAATTTCGTTGCATTAGCTCATGGCAGTGCAGGATAAACAAGCAATAAGGTGCGGGGATTAATAAAGTATTTCTGATTTCTGATATAAATAAATAGATTACTGTACAGATAAATATATTGCACTTTTGCATATGCATCCACATTTATGGATGTATGTTATATTGTCTTTATATTCATTACATATAACCCCAATTCTTCGGAGTTTGCACTGGCTCCCTGTTCATTTTAGAATTGATTTTAAATCCTTGCTGTTTGTTTTTAAAGCTTTACATGGACTGGCACCTCAGTATATCTCGGACCTCATCCAAATTTACACACCTGCGCGTGCTCTGAAGTCCGAGAGCCAGCTCCAGCTCGTGGTGCCCAGGACGAGACTTAAAACCAGGGGAGACAGGGCCTTCTCTGTGGTCGGCCCTAAACTCTGGAACACTCTGCCCCTCCATGTTCAAACTGCTCCCACAGTGGAGTGTTTTAAGTCTCGTCTTAAGACCCACTTTTATTCTTTGGCTTTTAACACTACGTGAGTTGTGTGGTCTTCTGTCCTCTGTTGTCCTGTGTGGTTAGGGTTAGGGTTATAAATTTTGATGTCTATTTTACTGTTTTAATTGGTTTTACCCTTTAAAATCTTTTTTAATCATATTTATTTTTTATATTGTCTCTGTATTGGTTTTCTATTCATTTATTCTTTGTTTTTATTCAGTCATTGGTGTAGCATAATATTGTTTTTAATATTATTTTTAATATCGTTTTTAATATTGTTTTTAACATGGCTGTGCAGCACTTTGGAAACATTCTTGTTGTGTAAATGTGCTATATAAATAAAGTGGATTGGATTGGATTACATACTGTTACGGACGTGTCTCTTACTACACTATACATATACTTGCAGTGTGCATATAAGATGTTGATGTGTGTGTGAATGTGTGTGTGAATGGGTGAATGTGGAAATAGTGTCAAAGTGCTTTGAGTACAGTGTTTCCCATAAACTGCCAAGATACCTGTGGCGGTGGGGGCGTGGCTATGGGCGTGGTCACCATGACATCATCGAGTAATTTGCATAATTTACTACAATGATATGATTTTCTCTAAAAAGGCTCAAAAAATGTATACTTACTAATTAATAATAACAGTTTTGTTTTAAACGTCCATCCATTTTACAATATAATTACAACACTTTATGTACATATTTATATACAGATTTGAACAATAAGTTATTCACTAAAATATATTTATTAATTGTGGTTCTTTCAAAAAATATATCTTATAAAAATATAAAAGCTAAAATGTCTCTTAAAGCTCTGCCCCTTTAATTAGTGCATACTAAATAATTTAACTTTAGCCTACTACTACAACCATATTATTTACCAGCAACATAAAGTGAAACAGAGGCAGGGGTGTCCTGCCACAGTCAGTAACAAATAAACAGAAAACAGTAGTGGTGGTAGATAGACACAGAGCTTCATCAAACATCTGATCCACTGAACAAAGAGCTCCAAAAATCTTGATCCTACACTTCTCTTTTGTAAAGTAAATGTGAACAGCCTATATGGGCATCTACATCAACTATATGATTTGCCTGAGAAGCTGGACAGGACAAAAAAAAAAGCTGAAAAATCTATTTGTGGCGGCCTTAATTCTTTCGTGGCGGGCCGCCACAAATAAATGAATGTGTGTGAAACACTGGAGTACCTTGAAGATAGAAAAGCGCTATACAAGTATAACCCATTTACAATAACACCAGAATTTCCCCCAGGTGGATTAATAAAGTATTTCTGATTCTGATTATTTTATGACTTGTTTCAGAAATAGTCTGTTTTTTTTATGAATGATTTTGTCCTTCCAGGACCTGCAGGATCAGTTGGAGGACATGATGGAAGATGCCAGCGAGGTCCAAGAGGCTCTGAGTCGCAGCTACGGCACTCCAGACATCGACGAGGACGATCTAGAAGCAGGTATCCCTTTGAACCACGTCTTCTGTCACTCACTCACTCCATTTATCATCCAGCAGCATTGCATGGAAGCACAAATATGCTAAAAATATGAAATGTTTCATTTAAAAACTTCCAAACTGAATATTGTTAGTCGGTGCAGTCATGTATTATTGAATTAATGCGCCTGCTCCTATCTTAACTAATAATGATAACAATGATAGAAAAACAAACCCGAAATACCATTCAAATGACTAATACCATAATGTTGTGGTTATTGCTATTCAGTGTGGTGACGATACCAATATTTTGGTACCGGTACCAAAATTATTTCGATACTTTTCTAAATAAAGGGCACCACAAAAAATGTCATTATTGGCTTTATTTTAACAACAAATCTTAGGGTACATGAAACATATGTTTATTATTGCAACTTTGTCCTTAAATAAAATAGTGAACATACTAGACAACTTGTCTTTTAGTAGTAAGTAAACAAACAAAGACTCCTAATTAGTCTGCTGATGTATGCAGTAACATATTGTGTCATTTATACACCTATTATTTTGTACACATTATTAAGGACAAGTGGTAGAAAATGGATTATTAATCTACTTGTTAATTTACTGTTAATATCTGCTTACTTTCTCTTTTAACATGTTCTATCTACACTTCTGTTCAAATGTAATAATCACTTGTTCTTCTCTTCTTTGATACTTGACATTAGTTTTGGATGATACCACACATTTAGGTATGGATCTGATACCAAGTAGTTACAGGATCATACATTGGTCACATTCAAAGTCCTCATGTGTCCAGGGACATATTTCCTGACTTTATAAACATAATATACATTTAAAAAAAACAAAATAAAATGTTGTGATGCCAAAACATATTGCTGTAATCATAGTAGTATCGACTCGATACGCTCCTGTACTTGGTATCATTACAGTGGATGTCAGGTGTAGATCCACCAATGGTGTTTGTTTACATTGTGACAGTGGTGAGCTACGGTGTGTAGTGAAGCATGTGTAGCTATTCCTCGTCCTGCAGTGATAATGATACTTGTAAGAAACTTACTTTATTTGTCACCATGGAGGTGAGGATTAGTGATTTAGAAGTAGCTAAAACACTGTGGATGGATGTTAGCTGCTAGCTAGCTATCCATGTCTTAAAGCACCTCTTCCTGGGGGTGTTTCAGTGTTATAACTTCACCTTTATCTTGACTTTTTACACCAAAATACATGCATTCTCCCTTTTCTGTCTACACACTGTGTCTGCTTGTAAGTACTCTGTGTGTGTGCGCTGCCCAACATGCTCGTCTGTTCGTAAAACCAACAATGAGACGACGTGACGACGACGGGGGCACGGGGGAATGGTACTTTTTAGAGGCGGTATAGTACCGAATATGATTCATTAGTATCACGGTACTATACTAATACCGGTATACCGTACAACCCTATTGCTATTATAATACCTAATATATTCCTATGTTTTGTTACATACAAGTTCTTTTTTTCACAATCACTGCTCTGTATTCAATATAAAATATATTTGCCAAAACAACAGTGTCATCTGCTCCTGCTAAATGAGCGGTGTAGTAAAGTGCAGTAACGTATACTAAGTAGTGAATGGCAGTCAAGTGCATTTTTGTTATTTGTGTGTTCCAGAGCTGGATGCCCTGGGTGACGAGCTCCTGCTGGATGAGGACAGTTCTTACCTGGACGAGGCCTCAACTGCTCCCTCCATCCCCGAGGGCATGCCTGGGGAAAGCAAGACAAACAAAGTAACTACCAAACGTCTTGTGTCTTCATCTTTTTTGTATACAGAGTGTACGCGGTAGAGATGCGCGGATAGGCAATTATATCATCCGCAACCGCATCACAAAAGTCGTCATCCACCCGCAATCCACCCGAACTAACATTTTATCAAAACCACAACCGCCCGCCACCCACCCGTTGTTATACATCTAATATAGACGATACAAGGCATTCCTGTTAAAGAAATGAGACTGATCCAATGCAGCAGAGACATTCAATGCGTCTCTTGGCCACGCATTAGAGTATACTTGCCAACCCTCCCGGTTTTACCGGGAGACTCCCGGTATTCAGCCGGAGCTGGAGGCCACGCCCCCTCCAGCTCAATGCGGACCTGAGTGGGGACAGCGGCGACAGTCTGTTTTCACGTCCGCTGTAGAATGATCGAGGGCGAGTTCTTGGTTTCTTATGTGGGTTTATTGTTAGGCAGTTTCATTAACGTCCTCCCAGCGCGGTAACAACACTCAACAACAGCAGTCACGTTTTCGTCTACCGTAAAGCAGTTCTTCTGCCGTAAACTGCAATGTTGTGACACTCTTAAACAGGACAATACTGCCATCTACTGGAAAGCCTTCAGAACACTGAAATTCAAGTATTTCCTTTTATTTATATGTATAATAAAAAAAATATATATATATATAGGAAATACTTGAGTTGGTGAATTCTACCTTAAATATATTCCCCTCTTAACCACGCCCCCAACCACGACCCCGGCAGGCAGAGACTGTCACAGCATTGCTGTTTACGGCAGACGACCTGCTTTACGGTAGGACAAAAACGTGACTGTTGTTGTTGTGTGATGTTGCCGCACTGGGTAGACGTTCATGAAAACTGCCTACAATAAACCCACCTAAAGAAACAAAGAACTCGCCCTCGATCATTCACATGGGTAACAACATTTAACTATGGTTTTTTTTTTTCTGAATTGGTTCAACCGCCACCCGCCCGAATCTATTTAAAATCTGTTTTTTTTGTCATAAAACCGCCCGACCCGCGGTTTACCCGCGGACTCCGCGGGTGTACCCGCTAACCGCGCATCTCTAGTACGCGGGGTCTTAAAAAAGTCCGTAAAAGTCTTGAATCAACAATTTTTTAAATTAAGGCCTTAAAATCTCTAAAAAGCCGGTGGAGAGAAACATATAAAGTGTTTAGGACCAGGATGTGCTGCCATCGAGGAGGTAAGCGTTCGTAAACGTGGCGGTGAAAGTGAATGGAATAATAATGTAAAAGTCAAAAAACCGGGATAAGTCTGTGTCAAAAGATGCTGAAACACCACAACTATTTGCACAATCATACAAGGATCACCTTAACCCTCCTAAGGAGTGTTATGTGGGTACATTGGTGCCAATTGCCAAAGTAGATCAATATGAGATGTTTACCAGTGAAATCATACTATTACATACAGTAAGCACACACTCATTTCTCTGTGGTAGTAGTGTATTCACAGTGTATTCAGTTTATTCACAGTGTATTCACAGTGTATTCACAGTGTATTCACAGTGTATTCACAGTGTATTCACAGTGTATTCAGTTTATTCACAGTGTATTCACAGTTTATTCACAGTGTATTCACAGTGTATTCACAGTTTATTCACAGTGTATTCACAGTTTATTCACAGTGTATTCACAGTGTATTCAGTGTATTCACGGTGTATTCACAGTGTATTCACAGTGTATTCACAGTGTATTCACAGCAGAGAAACTACCGTATTTTTCGGACTATAAGTCGCTCCGGAGTATAAGTCGCACCGGCCGAAAATGCATAATAAAGAAGGAAAAAAACATATATACACTACCGTTCAAAAGTTTGGGGTCACCCAAACAATTTAGTGGAATAGCCTTCATTTCTAAGAACAAGAATAGACTGTGGAGTTCCAGATGAAAGTTCTCTTTTTCTGGCCATTTTGAGGGTTTAATTGACCCCACAAATGTGATGCTCCAGAAACTCAATCTGCTCAAAGGAAGGTCAGTTTTGTAGCTTCTGTAACGAGCTAAAGTGTTTTCAGATGTGTGAACATGATTGCACAAGGGTTTTCTAATCATCAATTAGCCTTCTGAGCCAATGAGCAAACACATTGTACCATTAGAACACTGGAGTGATAGTTGCTGGAAATGGGCCTCTATACACCTATGTAGATATTGCACCAAAAACCAGACATTTGCAGCTAGAAGAGTCATTTACCACATTAGCAATGTATAGAGTGTATTTCTTTCAAGTTAAGACTAGTTTAAAGTTATCTTCATTGAAAAGTACAGTGCTTTTCCTTCAAAAATAAGGACATTTACATGTGACCCCAAACTTTTGAGCGGTAGTGTAAGTCGCACTGGAGTATAAGTTGCATTTTTGGGGGAAATGTATTTGATAAAAGCCAACACCAAAATAGACATTTGAAAGGCAATTTAAAATGTCTAAAGAATAGTGAACAACAGGCTGAATAAGTGTACGTTATATGACGCATAAATAACCAACTGGTATGTTAACGTAACATATTATGGTAAGAGTCACTGAAATAACTATAACATATAGAACATGCTATACGTTTACCAAACAATCTGTCACTCCTAATCGCTAAATCCCATGAAATCTTATACGTCTAGTCTCTTACGTGAATGAGATCAATAATATTATAATGTGTTAATCAATCATAAGTCGCTCCTGAGTATAAGTCGCACCCCCGGCCAAAATATGAAAAAAAACTGTGACTTACAGTCCGAAAAATACGGTACATGGTTTTCCTGAAATTCCAGGAATTCCGAAATTCCCATTCTCAATTCAAACTGTGACTAGGTCAACATTTTTTCAATTCTAACATCAAGCCACTCATATCGTCTAGGACAATTGTGCTTGTATCAGTATTTTCAAAACGTTCCGGTTTTCCCGAAATTTCCATGGAATTCCCATTCAGAAGAATGGGAAAATATCTCACAATTTTCGCATTTTTTAAACCCGATTCCAACATTCCATCCATCCACCCACACTGCTCTTCCCATACATCAAACGCAAAACATGTTTTTCCTTTCCCATAATTTACAGTTTTCCCGTTTCCGGTCATTTTCTCCCCATTGACAATAAAAGGGAAATATGCTGTATAGTCGACTGCATTTCCCACATTTCTCCTACGATTTGAACCTTTCACCATCAACACACTCCACTCACCCTGGACATTCAAGCCAGTTCGGTTCCGAAAATACCCTGATTACCCAGGTTTACCAGGAATTTCCTCCCATTAAAAAAATAATGGGCAATATACAAACCTCCACATCCCACATTTCTTAACCGATTTTGAACCGTTCCAACATCCACACCCTCCACTCACCCTGGACATTCAAGTCAAAATGTATCCCAAATTTTCCCTGATTGCCAGGAAATCCTGCTTTCAAATACCACTGTTTATTGCACTTTTCTCTTTTAACTTCTCCCCAAGTTTCCGTCCGATTGGAACCGTTCAAGTATTGAAACGTTCGACTCGGCTGAGAATCGATGGCAAGCATATTTTTTTCTCCCAAAATGTTGATGATTACCAGGAATTCCAGGCTTTCCGGGACATTTTCACGCCATTTTTTACCTAATTCGAACCGTTCCACCATCTCCATACTCTCCTCATCCTGGACATTGAAGCCAAAAACATGTTTCCATTTCCCCAAATTTCCGTTTTTCCCGGAATTACCAGGAATTTCACCCCATTGAAAAGTTAAGTCCCAACGATTGTCACAAACACATGAATGGGTAAAATACAAACTTCTGCATGTCTCATATTTCTCAAGGGTTCCAAAGTCAAAAAGCTATTTGCTCTTGTTAGTCAACTGCTTGCATGCCTCTAATATTAGCATGCTAATGATTTTTGCCATCAATTTGAGTTAATTTCAGACATTTTCACCTAAAAATCATGGAAATTGCTCCTCTGTGTCGTCTTAGAAGTATGCTAGCTGTTCCCGGTTAGCATTTTTATACTAGCATGGTAATGTTTTTAGCTAGCATTTTAGCTAATTTTGTACTTTATCACCTTATAATCATGTATTTCTTTACTTGGCGCCATCTTAGAAGTATGCTAGGGTTTTCCCTTTAGCATGTTAATGTTAATATAACCTTATTTGCTCGCATTTTAGCTGTTTTTGTAGTTTTTTAACCTAATAATCATGGACTCTCTTACTTGGCGCCATCTTAAAAAGTATTTTAGCTGTTCCTCTGTAACCATGCTAATGTTAGCATGCTAACGTTTATGCTAGTTTTTAATACTTTTTAACGTAATCACGGATTCCGTAACTTTCTGCCAACTTAGAAGTATGTTAACTCTTCCAACCATACCAACATTTAGCATTTGAAGATTTATACTACACTTCAGTACAGCTTCAGCTCTCAAACCACTTTTAACCTATAAACTATTTAAACATTTAAACCATTTCTACATTCATTATACATTGAAATAATATTTCAAGTCAGCGTCAGCTCTTTAACATTCAAACCATTTCACCATTCAAACTATTCTTACAGTCATTCTACATTCCATCAGCATTTCATTGCATTTTCTAGTATTTCTATTATTTATTCCAATCATTTCAGGTCAGCTTCAATTGCTTAATCTTTTTTTACAAGTGTGTACAGCAAGTGACATTAAAAGCTATAAAGGTCTGTGTAATGTTTACAGTCAGTTTATGGTTGGCAAGGACGATTTGAGAATGTCCCCTTTTCATTTTTAATGAAAAAATAGTCCTTGTTTATTAGCGATATGTTTTCAAGAAAGTCACAAAAACAGGTAAACATGTATTCATACATACCAGATACAGAATGAGCTGAGCAAATGTGAATGTTATCCACATTATTCACAATCTGCTTGAGGCTTGCAAGCCATAATCGCCTTCTTTCTTTTTAGAGAACGGCTCTGTACTCTCTTGTTTTTCACGACCCACAAAAACACTGCAAAAGTTAACCATTCAGTTTTTAATCAGAAATGCTAACTGTCCCTTCTACAGACAAAATATTAGATTTTAGATCTAGATTTATTAGACCCCGTTGGGGAAATTCATTTTCTCTGCCGTACATTTAAACAATAGACATTACACATCACGAACAAAAATAACAAAAAGACATCATACATGACCAAAACATTTACATATTGTTGTGCTTTCCTCTACCATTGCTGATGTTTTGGTTGTTGTTACATGAAAACAATTGACATGAAGCACACTGCAAAACAGTTCTATGGCAACTCTGAAAAGTGGTTGTTTTGATGTTTTCCTCATTTGTTTTCAATCAGTTTACAATAGAGAAGCTTCTGGTGTATTTAGTAATAACCAATAACCGTTTTGTTTTCCATTGTGAAAGAGCAGTGAATTAATGAAGAGAATTATATTTATATAGCGCTTTTTCTCTAGTGACTCAAAGCGCTTTTACGTAGTGAAACCCAATATCTAAGTTACATTTAAACCAGTGTGGGTGGCACTGGGAGCAGGTGGGTAAAGTGTCTTGCCCAAGGACACAACGGCAGAAGCGGGGATCGAACCTGGAACCCTCAAGTTGCTGACACGGCCACTCTACCAACCGAGCCATACCGCCCCAATTAATTCATGTATATACAATTCACTCAGGCCCTCTTGTTGTTTTTTTTGTCCTCATTGATGTAAAATGGTCCTAAATTATTTTTAATATTGTCTTAAAAGGTCTTAAAGTTGACCTGTTGAAACATGGAGAGACCCTGGTATAGAAAGAAGGTGGAAGATGTAACATTTTCTCTGTCATTGCAGGATGGCGTCCTGGTGGATGAGTTTGGCCTACCACAGATTCCCGCGACATAAAAAATGCTACACTTTGAAAACACTTGGGTTTTTTTTAACATTGATATTACATTTAAAAACTGTTTGACCACAATAATTAAACTGGACTAGCATGTAGTCTTAACATACTTAATATTTTATTGTTTGTACTGGTAAGTATTAGTTTACTTTAACTTCATTTAAGTTTAGTTCAGTATTTAGTTTTTTGACTATTAGTGTGTATGATGACTTTTGAACTGTCTGCAGATGAATGGAAACATACCAATGACTGAAGTAAATCTGGATTTATTGATTGCTATAGTTGACGATCATTCTGTGTCATTTCTCTCAGTTTTTTAAACCAGCAAGCTTGAAGGAGTTTGAGTCCTTGTCAGGTTCAAACACCGAACTATCTATTAAACAAGACAAGAAGCAAGGAATCAAGCAGAGACAGAGTTGAATTTTGCTCATGAGGAGAGACGTATTGGGCTGCACACTCAGTTACAGTCTCCCACTACGCTCTAAGGTACAGTCCCACGTGCTCCTCTATGTATTCAGGAGTTCCCTATTTAACATCACTGAGGCTGCTTCTGAAGGGAGGGGTAATGCAAGCAGCCCCCAGTAGACACAATACATGATTATTCAGAATGGAAATGTGCTGACACTCGTGATTTCGCCCTGTCTCTGCTTTGTCTGCGTTGAGGTACTCGATGTCCGTCCTTGGCTGTCAGCAGGCAGGGTCTGGAAACAAACTGCTGATGCGAGTTAACTCGCAATGGAAGATTACAAGTTGTGTGCCTTTGCACGGATAGAAAAGTACAACTTCAGCACAATTGATAATAACTGTAGCAACGGCCCTTAAGCATAAGAGTTGTGTGATAACTTATACATGATTATTCTAACAGTCCTAAAAGCAGGGTACATTTCACTGAAGCTTATTCAGCAATATGTTGTAACAGAGTAGTAATTACTAAATATTTGTAATAAGAGCTCCTATTGGCGTAAAATATATCCATATTAATCTTAGGATTTATTTGACCTTGCATGCAGCTCTTTATGAATATACTGCATGTATTTTTACTGACACTTTATAAAAATGTCACTATTCTTGAGGGCTTCCTCACTTGTTTTTTTTTTTTTCATTTTCTATTAACAAAATCAAAAACATATTAGTCCTTAAACTATGCACTGCAAAAAAAAGGAAATTTGCATGTTTTATTACACATACAACAACATACAGCCTACAAAAACCAAAAGCAGTGAAGTTGTCACGTTGTGTAAATGGTAAATAAAACCAGAATACAATGATTTGCAAATCCTTTTCAACTTATATTTAATTGAATAGACTGCAAAGACAAGATATTTCATGTTCACCTGAGAAACGTTATTTTTTGGAAATATTAGCTCATTTGGAATTTGATGCCTGCAACATATTTAAAAAAAAAGCTGGCACAGGTGGCAAAAAAGAGTGAGAAAGTTGAGGAATGCTCATCAAACACTTATTTGGAACATCCCACTGGTGAACAGGCTAATTGGGAACAGGTGGGTGCCATGATTGTGTATAAAAGCAACTTCCATGAAATGCTCAGTCATTCACAAACAAGGATGGGGCGAGGGTCACCACTTTGTCAACAAATGTATGAGCAAATTGTTTAAGAAAAACATTTCTCAACCAGCTATTGCAAGGAATTTAGGGATTTCGCCATCTACGCTCTGTAATATTATCAAAAGGTTCAGAGAATCTGGAGAAATCACTGCACGTAAGCCATGATATCACAGACCTTCAATCCCTCGGGCGGTACTGCATCAAAAAGCGACATCAGCGTGTAAAGGATATCACCACATGGGCTCAGGAACACTTCAGAGAACCACTGTCAGTAACTAAAGCCATTTATCAACAACACCCAGAAACGCAGCAGAAATCTAATTAGTTACTATGGTAATATAATTCACAGCAGCTCAGACGAGTGTTTCCAGAGACTGAAATGTGGGTGTCAGGGACAGACGCAGAGGGAGATTTTTACAACAAAGTTCTAAAGGTTAGTGATATATCAGATAGTAAGTGTTTTTTTTAATCGTTTTTTCGCGTTCATATTTCGCTGTGTTTGTTTCGCTTGATTGTAAAATATGTCAATCGACGTTCATATGTTGTCAATATTCAGTGTTTTATCATTCATAGTTAATATTGTAAATCCCACATTCTTTATTTTCATGTACATTCTGGCTCATTCAGTAAAAAAAAATTAAATTCCATTCTGTTTTTTAAGGCGGTCTGTCATAACATTTTTAGCATTCAATCAGACATTATTGTGAGGTTTTGTATTAGTGTTCCTAAAAATAGATATACCGGCCCTCAGACACATTTGTTTCTCTAAATTTGGCCCCCTGAGTCAAAATAATTGCCCGGGCCTGGTTTAAAGTCATATCCAACAATTGCTTCAACGACTTTTTACTGTCAACTGAGTTTCGTTTTTTAATGATGTCTGCTGGTGGTGTGCCTCCGCGATTTTGTCAACGCAAAAAATGTGCCTTGGCTTAAAAAAAATTGAAAAACACCGGTCTTGATAAAGTAATATAAAGAGTAGGGGTCCATATCGGGCCACAGTCCATATCAGAAGGTGGCGGTAATGCACACTACAAGGCTGCCTACCAACCGCCATTAAACCACAGAAGAAGAAGAAGAACGTAATAATAGACATGGAGCATGGAGCGCTACTGCCTACTGGCGCTGACTAGACGCGGGGCCGCCATCTTGGAGTGGTGATCCGCTCCACTCAGTGCAATTCATTTGGCAGGAGCAATGAACTGTCAGCGCATTTAATTCATTTTACCTCACTGAATACCACTGATTTTCACGCGGGTTTTTTTTGTCGTACGTGTAGCTATGATAAAGGACACACATTTCATTATTCATAGTTTGCTTAACAGTAATAGAATATTTGTATATGCTATAAGTGACCAGACGTCCGAGATCAAAACTGGGAATATAATCCCAGATAAGGGGAAAAAAACGCTCAGCTATTTTTAAATTGAAGAAACAATATGATTAGGTTATATATACATGCTACATAAACAATGTATTAATACATTAGATATCTATATATCTTATAGACTGCATCTCTGTTGCTGCAGCGGAAGAGTTTATTCTGTCTTGACACTTTGTATTGATATTTTGTATTACATTCTTCCCTTAAATGATCATGTTTACAGTGATTGTTTTAAATGTATTTTTTATGTATGTCGCTTTGGATAAAAGCCTCTGCCAAATACTTCAACATAAACATATATAAACACCTGAAAGTCTTTATATCAGCTAAAACCACCAATCTGTTTCACTGGATTCAGAATAAAACCAAATTCTGTTTTACCCAACAATGTTAGTATTTGAATATTGTTACTTGAAGACTTATTCCTGGTTACAATTATACTGTTAAGAAAGTATTGTCTTATACTTTGCCTAAAATGAGAATACATCATAATCAGTGGCGGCTGGCGAATTTTTTTTTAGATGTCACAATCATTCATTTCAACTTTATGTTATTCAAGTATGCCATCTTTAAATGTAATTAATTTAATTGACAAGCAATCTTCTATTATGGTCATACTCTTGTTTGCTAGCGGCTACGATTTCAGTACTATTGAAGATCTTTGCTCCTTCTCAACTCTGTGGAATATTCTTTTCACAAAATACAACCAATAGTACGTTAATGTTAAATCTTACTTGTGAAAAGTAATCCCCCGATTCCTATTTTCAACAGTCCGCTCATTTGAGCAGGAAAACGCTGAACACCATCTTTGTTTTCTACCTGTCAACTGTCAGTTTAGCATCTTTATTTTCTACCTGTCAACTGTCAGTTTAACATCTTTGTTTTCTACCTGTCAACTGTCAGTTTAGCATCTTTGTTTTCTACCTGTCAACTGTCAGTTTAGCATCTTTGTTTTCTACCCGTCAACTGTCAGTTTAGCATCTTTGTTTTCTACCTGTCGACTGTCAGTTTAGCATCTTTGTTTTCTACCTGTCAACTGTCAGTTTAGCATCTTTATTTTCTACCTGTCAACTGTCAGTTTAACATCTTTGTTTTCTACCTGTCAACTGTCAGTTTAGCATCTTTGTTTTCTACCTGTCAACTGTCAGTTTAGCATCTTTGTTTTCTACCCGTCAACTGTCAGTTTAGCATCTTTGTTTTCTACCCGTCAACTGTCAGTTTAGCATCTTTGTTTTCTACCTGTCAACTGTCAGTCTTGCATCTTTGTTTTCTACCCGTCAACTGTCAGTTTAGCATCTTTGTTTTCTACCTGTCAACTGTCAGTTTAGCATCTTTGTTTTCTACCCGTCAACTGTCAGTTTAGCATCTTTGTTTTCTACCCGTCAACTGTCAGTTTAGCATCTTTGTTTTCTACCCGTCAACTGTCAGTTTAGCATCTTTGTTTTCTACCCGTCAACTGTCAGTTTAGCATCTTTGTTTTCTACCTGTCAACTGTCAGTTTAGCATCTTTGTTTTCTACCTGTCAACAGTCAGTTTAGCATCTTTGTTTTCTACCTGTCAACTGTCAGTTTAGCATCTTTGTTTTCTACCCGTCAACTGTCAGTTTAGCATCTTTGTTTTCTACCCGTCAACTGTCAGTTTAGCATCTTTGTTTTCTACCTGTCACCTGTCAGTTTAGCATCTTTGTTTTCTACCTGTCAACTGTCAGTTTAGCATCTTTGTTTTCTACCCGTCAACTGTCAGTTTAGCATCTTTGTTTTCTACCTGTCAACTGTCAGTTTAGCATCTTTGTTTTCTACCCGTCAACTGTCAGTTTAGCATCTTTGTTTTCTACCTGTCAACTGTCAGTTTAGCATCTTTGTTTTCTACCTGTCAATTGTCAGTTTAGCATCTTTGTTTTCTACCTGTCAACTGTCAGTTTAGCATCTTTGTTTTCTACCTGTCAACTGTCAGTTTAAAGCATCTTTGTTTTCTACCTGTCAACTGTCAGTTTAGCATCTTTGTTTTCTACCCGTCAACTGTCAGTTTAGCATCTTTGTTTTCTACCTGTCAACTGTCAGTCTTGCATCTTTGTTTTCTACCCGTCAACTTTCAGTTTAGCATCTTTGTTTTCTACCTGTCAACTGTCAGTTTAGCATCTTTGTTTTCTACCCGTCAACTGTCAGTTTAGCATCTTTGTTTTCTACCCGTCAACTGTCAGTTTAGCATCTTTGTTTTCTACCCGTCAACTGTCAGTTTAGCATCTTTGTTTTCTACCTGTCAAGTGTTAGCATCTTTGTTTTCTACCTGTCAACTGTCAGTTTAGCATCTTTGTTTTCTACCTGTCAACAGTCAGTTTAGCATCTTTGTTTTCTACCTGTCAACTGTCAGTTTAGCATCTTTGTTTTCTACCCCTCAACTGTCAGTTTAGCATCTTTGTTTTCTACCCGTCAACTGTCAGTTTAGCATCTTTGTTTTCTACCTGTCACCTGTCAGTTTAGCATCTTTGTTTTCTACCTGTCAACTGTCAGTTTAGCATCTTTGTTTTCTACCCGTCAACTGTCAGTTTAGCATCTTTGTTTTCTACCTGTCAACTGTCAGTTTAGCATCTTTGTTTTCTACCCGTCAACTGTCAGTTTAGCATCTTTGTTTTCTACCTGTCAACTGTCAGTTTAGCATCTTTGTTTTCTACCTGTCAATTGTCAGTTTAGCATCTTTGTTTTCTACCTGTCAACTGTCAGTTTAGCATCTTTGTTTTCTACCCGTCAACTGTCAGTTTAGCATCTTTGTTTTCTACCTGTCAACTGTCAGTTTAGCATCTTTGTTTTCTACCTGTCAACTGTCAGTTTAAAGCATCTTTGTTTTCTACCTGTCAACTGTCAGTTTAGCATCTTTGTTTTCTACCCGTCAACTGTCAGTTTAGCATCTTTGTTTTCTACCCGTCGACTGTCAGTTTAGCATCTTTGTTTTCTACCCGTCAACTGTCAGTTTAGCATCTTTGTTTTCTACCCGTCAACTGTCAGTTTAGCATCTTTGTTTTCTACCCGTCAACTGTCAGTTTAGCATCTTTGTTTTCTACCCGTCAACTGTCAGTTTAGCATCTTTGTTTTCTACCCGTCAACTGTCAGTTTAGCATCTTTGTTTTCTACCCGTCAACTGTCAGTTTAGCATCTTTGTTTTCTACCCGTCGACTGTCAGTTTAGCATCTTTGTTTTCTACCTGTCGACTGTCAGTTTAGCATCTTTGTTTTCTACCTGTCGACTGTCAGTTTAGCATCTTTGTTTTCTACCTGTCGACTGTCAGTTTAGCATCTTTGTTTTCTACCCGTCGACTGTCAGTTTAGCATCTTTGTTTTCTACCCGTCGACTGTCAGTTTAGCATCTTTGTTTTCTACCCGTCGACTGTCAGTTTAGCATCTTTGTTTTCTACCTGTCGACTGTCAGTTTAGCATCTTTGTTTTCTACCCGTCAAATGTCAGTTTAGCATCTTTGTTTTCTACCCGTCAACTGTCAGTTTAGCATCTTTGTTTTCTACCCGTCAACTGTCAGTTTAGCATCTTTGTTTTCTACCCGTCAACTGTCAGTTTAGCATCTTTGTTTTCTACCCGTCAACTGTCAGTTTAGCATCTTTGTTTTCTACCCGTCGACTGTCAGTTTAGCATCTTTGTTTTCTACCTGTCGACTGTCAGTTTAGCATCTTTGTTTTCTACCTGTCGACTGTCAGTTTAGCATCTTTGTTTTCTACCTGTCGACTGTCAGTTTAGCATCTTTGTTTTCTACCCGTCGACTGTCAGTTTAGCATCTTTGTTTTCTACCCGTCGACTGTCAGTTTAGCATCTTTGTTTTCTACCCGTCGACTGTCAGTTTAGCATCTTTGTTTTCTACCTGTCGACTGTCAGTTTAGCATCTTTGTTTTCTACCCGTCAACTGTCAGTTTAGCATCTTTGTTTTCTACCCGTCAACTGTCAGTTTAGCATCTTTGTTTTCTACCTGTCAACTGTCAGTTTAGCATCTTTGTTTTCTACCTGTCAACTGTCAATTTAGCATCTTTGTTTTCTACCTGTCAACGGTCAGTTTAGCATCTTTGTTTTCTACCTGTCAACTGTCAGTTTAGCATCTTTGTTTTCTACCTGTCAACTGTCAGTTTAGCATCTTTGTTTTCTACCTGTCAACTGTCAGTTTAGCATCTTTGTTTTCTACCCGTCAACTGTCAGTTTAGCATCTTTGTTTTCTACCTGTCAACTGTCAGTTTAGCATCTTTGTTTTCTACCCGTCAACTGTCAGTTTAGCATCTTTGTTTTCTACCCGTCAACTGTCAGTTTAGCATCTTTGTTTTCTACCCGTCAACTGTCAGTTTAGCATCTTTGTTTTCTACCTGTCAAGTGTTAGCATCTTTGTTTTCTACCTGTCAACTGTCAGTTTAGCATCTTTGTTTTCTACCTGTCAACAGTCAGTTTAGCATCTTTGTTTTCTACCTGTCAACTGTCAGTTTAGCATCTTTGTTTTCTACCCGTCAACTGTCAGTTTAGCATCTTTGTTTTCTACCCGTCAACTGTCAGTTTAGCATCTTTGTTTTCTACCTGTCACCTGTCAGTTTAGCATCTTTGTTTTCTACCTGTCAACTGTCAGTTTAGCATCTTTGTTTTCTACCCGTCAACTGTCAGTTTAGCATCTTTGTTTTCTACCCGTCAACTGTCAGTTTAGCATCTTTGTTTTCTACCTGTCAACTGTCAGTTTAGCATCTTTGTTTTCTACCTGTCAATTGTCAGTTTAGCATCTTTGTTTTCTACCTGTCAACTGTCAGTTTAGCATCTTTGTTTTCTACCCGTCAACTGTCAGTTTAGCATCTTTGTTTTCTACCTGTCAACTGTCAGTTTAAAGCATCTTTGTTTTCTACCTGTCAACTGTCAGTTTAGCATCTTTGTTTTCTACCCGTCAACTGTCAGTTTAGCATCTTTGTTTTCTACCCGTCGACTGTCAGTTTAGCATCTTTGTTTTCTACCCGTCGACTGTCAGTTTAGCATCTTTGTTTTCTACCCGTCAACTGTCAGTTTAGCATCTTTGTTTTCTACCCGTCAACTGTCAGTTTAGCATCTTTGTTTTCTACCTGTCAAGTGTTAGCATCTTTGTTTTCTACCTGTCAACTGTCAGTTTAGCATCTTTGTTTTCTACCTGTCAACAGTCAGTTTAGCATCTTTGTTTTCTACCTGTCAACTGTCAGTTTAGCATCTTTGTTTTCTACCCGTCAACTGTCAGTTTAGCATCTTTGTTTTCTACCCGTCAACTGTCAGTTTAGCATCTTTGTTTTCTACCTGTCACCTGTCAGTTTAGCATCTTTGTTTTCTACCTGTCAACTGTCAGTTTAGCATCTTTGTTTTCTACCCGTCAACTGTCAGTTTAGCATCTTTGTTTTCTACCCGTCAACTGTCAGTTTAGCATCTTTGTTTTCTACCTGTCAACTGTCAGTTTAGCATCTTTGTTTTCTACCTGTCAATTGTCAGTTTAGCATCTTTGTTTTCTACCTGTCAACTGTCAGTTTAGCATCTTTGTTTTCTACCCGTCAACTGTCAGTTTAGCATCTTTGTTTTCTACCTGTCAACTGTCAGTTTAAAGCATCTTTGTTTTCTACCTGTCAACTGTCAGTTTAGCATCTTTGTTTTCTACCCGTCAACTGTCAGTTTAGCATCTTTGTTTTCTACCCGTCGACTGTCAGTTTAGCATCTTTGTTTTCTACCCGTCGACTGTCAGTTTAGCATCTTTGTTTTCTACCCGTCAACTGTCAGTTTAGCATCTTTGTTTTCTACCCGTCAACTGTCAGTTTAGCATCTTTGTTTTCTACCCGTCAACTGTCAGTTTAGCATCTTTGTTTTCTACCCGTCAACTGTCAGTTTAGCATCTTTGTTTTCTACCCGTCAACTGTCAGTTTAGCATCTTTGTTTTCTACCCGTCAACTGTCAGTTTAGCATCTTTGTTTTCTACCCGTCGACTGTCAGTTTAGCATCTTTGTTTTCTACCTGTCGACTGTCAGTTTAGCATCTTTGTTTTCTACCTGTCGACTGTCAGTTTAGCATCTTTGTTTTCTACCCGTCGACTGTCAGTTTAGCATCTTTGTTTTCTACCCGTCAACTGTCAGTTTAGCATCTTTGTTTTCTACCCGTCGACTGTCAGTTTAGCATCTTTGTTTTCTACCTGTCAACTGTCAGTTTAGCATCTTTGTTTTCTACCCGTCAAATGTCAGTTTAGCATCTTTGTTTTCTACCCGTCAACTGTCAGTTTAGCATCTTTGTTTTCTACCTGTCAACTGTCAGTTTAGCATCTTTGTTTTCTACCTGTCAACTGTCAATTTAGCATCTTTGTTTTCTACCTGTCAACGGTCAGTTTAGCATCTTTGTTTTCTACCTGTCAACTGTCAGTTTAGCATCTTTGTTTTCTACCCGTCAACTGTCAGTTTAGCATCTTTGTTTTCTACCCGTCAACTGTCAGTTTAGCATCTTTGTTTTCTACCCGTCAACTGTCAGTTTAGCATCTTTGTTTTCTACCGGTCAACTGTCAGTTTAGCATCTTTGTTTTCTACCGGTCAACTGTCAGTTTAGCATCTTTGTTTTCTACCCGTCAACTGTCAGTTTAGCATCTTTGTTTTCTACCCGTCAACTGTCAGTTTAGCATCTTTGTTTTCTACCCGTCAACTGTCAGTTTAGCATCTTTGTTTTCTACCCGTCAACTGTCAGTTTAGCATCTTTGTTTTCTACCCGTCGACTGTCAGTTTAGCATCTTTGTTTTCTACCCGTCGACTGTCAGTTTAGCATCTTTGTTTTCTACCCGTCCACTGTCAGTTTAGCATCTTTGTTTTCTACCCGTCAAATGTCAGTTTAGCATCTTTGTTTTCTACCCGTCAACTGTCAGTTTAGCATCTTTGTTTTCTACCTGTCAACTGTCAGTTTAGCATCTTTGTTTTCTACCTGTCAACTGTCAATTTAGCATCTTTGTTTTCTACCTGTCAACAGTCAGTTTAGCATCTTTGTTTTCTACCTGTCAACGGTCAGTTTAGCATCTTTGTTTTCTACCTGTCAACTGTCAGTTTAGCATCTTTGTTTTCTACCTGTCAACTGTCAGTTTAGCATCTTTGTTTTCTACCCGTCAACTGTCAGTTTAGCATCTTTGTTTTCTACCCGTCAACTGTCAGTTTAGCATCTTTGTTTTCTACCCGTCAACTGTCAGTTTAGCATCTTTGTTTTCTACCCGTCAACTGTCAGTTTAGCATCTTTGTTTTCTACCCGTCAACTGTCAGTTTAGCATCTTTGTTTTCTACCCGTCAACTGTCAGTTTAGCATCTTTGTTTTCTACCTGTCGACTGTCAGTTTAGCATCTTTGTTTTCTACCTGTCAACTGTTAGCATCTTTATTTTCTACACGTCAACTGTCAGTTTAGCATCTTTGTTTTCTACCTGTCAACTGTCAGTTTAGCATCTTTGTTTTCTACCCGTCAACTGTCAGTTTAGCATCTTTGTTTTCTAGTATATGATAGTATGTATGATAGTATATATCTGTATCATGAATCAATTTAAGTGGACCCCGACTTAAACAAGTTGAAAAACTTATTTGGGTGTTACCATTTAGTGGTCAATTGTACGGAATATGTACTTCACTGTGCAACCTACTAACAAAAGTCTCAATCAATCAATCAAAAGCAGTCAACTGTCAGTTTAGGCTGCTCGCCGGCTCCTCATCACCCCTTCAAGATGGCGGCCCAATTTCTCGCGTCACAGCAGCCAATGCTGCGTCTACTTCTAAGATAGTCTATGGTAGAAATTAGCTTGTTGTTAGATGCTAGCCGTGGTCTCCATGCTTCGGTTAATCTAAGGAACTCATTTAAAATGTCGGAGGAATCTTTAACCGTGACAGTTGCTTACGGTAACACTTTGGCGTTTTAATAATTTGGAATATATTCGATAGAAATGTTTATTTTATGCCTCAAAACAAATAACCGGCAATGTCTAGCTAGCTAGTTAGCATGTGAGCTATAGCCACAACAAGACTTCACACCAGAAGCTCCATTAAATTCTTCTAATGGCCACATTTTTATTTAGTTAAGGACCAGAAGGCAGGAAGCATCGTTGTAACGTTGATAGTACTATTCTATATATTTAGCAAATGGCCACTATATCCTCGAGTGTACAGGCGTTTTTTGTTGTTTTTTTTTAATACAAAATAAAACACTTTTTTTTGTTTTGTTTCAATGTGCAATATAGTTTGGTAATAATGACATTGCTTCTTTGCCCACAGGTTCCACGAAGCACAGCATCACTGTGACAAGTCAGGAAGATGGCAAGAGTCCAACTGTTCAAGACCTGTCAGACAGTCTCACTCAGGCTACTGGAGTCCCTGCAGCCTCACAGAAACTCATCTTCAAAGGTATTTCAAAGGTTCAATATGGCCTTTTATTAATATCTCCATATTTTTAGGCCATGTCACGATACACCATATATATCTGGGTATTTTGCCTTAGCCTTGAATGAACACTTGATGCATATAATCACAGCAGTATGATGATTCTATGTGTCTACATCAGGGGTCACCAACGCGGTGCCCGCGGTCACCAGGTAGCCCGTAAGGACCAGATGAGTAGCCCGCTGGCCTGTTCTAAAAATAGCTCAAATAGCAGCACTTACCAGTGAGCTGCCTCTATTTTTTAAATGTTATTTATTTACTAGCAAGCTGGTCTCGCTTTGCCCGACATTTTTAATTCTAAGAGAGACAAAACTCAAATAGAATTTGAAAATCCAAGAAAATATTTGAAAGACTTGGTCTTCACTTGTTTAAATAAATTAATTATTTTTTTTTACTTTGCTTCTTATAACTTTCAGAAAGACAATTTCTAGAGAAAAAATACAACCTTAAAAATGATTTTAGGATTTTTAAACACATATACCTTTTTACCTTTTAAATTCCTTCCTCTTCTTTCCTGACAATTTAAATCAATGTTCAAGTACATTTATTTTTTTTATTGTAAAGAATAATAAATAAATTTTTATTTAATTCTTCATTAGAGCTTCTGTTTTTTCGACGAAGAATATTCGAATTAGCTAGTTTTTCTCTTCTTTTTATCGGTTGAATTTTGAATTTTAAAGAGTCGAAATTGAAGATAAACTATGTTTCAAAATTTAATTGTAATTTTTTTCGTGTTTTCTCCTCTTTTAAACCGTTCAGTTAAGTGTAAATATCATTAATTATTAATAATAACATAGAGTTAAAGGTAAATTGAGCAAATTGGCTATTTCTGGCAATTTATTTAAGTGTGTATCAAACTGGTAGCCCTTCGCATTAATCAGTACCCAAGAAGTAGCTCTTGCTTTCAAAAAGGTTGGTGACCCCTGGTCTACATCATTGGTGTCAAACTCCGGCCCGCATTCACCGCTAATACTCATACTTGTCAACCCTCACGATTTTCAGTGCCCCTCTCAAAAATCTCCCAGGGCAACCATTCTCCCGAATTTCTCCCGATTTCCACCCGGACAACAATATTGGGGGCGTGCCTTAAAGGCACTGCCTTAAGCGTCCTCTACAACCTGTCGTCACGTCTGCTTTTCCTCCATACAAACAGCGCGCCGGCCCCTGTCACATGATGTATGCGGCTTCTACACACACACAAGCGAATGCAATGCATACTTGGTCAACAGCCTTACAGGTCACACTGAGGGTAGCCGCATAAACAACTTTAACACTGTTACAAATATGCGCCACACTGTGAACCCACACCAAACAAGAATGACAAAACACATTTCGGGAGAACATCCGCACCGTAACACAACAGAACAAATACTCAGAACCCCTTGCAGCACTAACTCTTCCGGCACGCTACAATATACACCCCTGCTACCACCAAACCCCGCCCACCTGAGCCCCGACATTAATGAACTAGCATCCAGGAAAAGATGTCAGGTATCTGGCTTGGGCACATCAGATTAGATCAGTGTGTTGCAAACTGAGCAGTAAAAAGTCCTGAATGGTTGGTTTATTCATTGTTATTTTATTTTCAAATTTATTAGCCTGTGGAAAAAGTTAATGTTGATATTTACCTCAGAAGGCTGCAAATAGAAAAGAGGCATTACATTTTTTATTTAAATTGTATTTACCGTATTTTCCGCACCATAAGCCGCACCTAAAAACCACAACTTTTCTCAAAAGCTGACAGTGCGGCTAATAACCCGGTGCGCCTTATATATGGATTAATATTAATATTTATTTTCATAAAGTTTAGGTCTCGCAACTACGGTAAACATCCGCCATCTTTTTTCCCCGTAGAAGAGGAAGCGCTTCTTCTTCTACTGTAAGCAACCGCCAAGGTGAGCACCCGCCCCCGTAGAAGAAGAAGCGCGCGGATATTACGTTTCATTTCATTTGTGTGTTTCTGTAAAGACCACAAAATGTCTCCTACTAAGAGACACGCGTACAAGGTTCCACTGACTTTTGATATTCCTGTGAACCGCACTGTGGATACAACGGGAACACGTACGGTGAATATTCGCACCACAGGGAATGAAAAGTCGTCCTACTGTGGTTCTAGCTTGCCATGCTAACGGCCAGACACTTCCACCCACGGTGATATTCAAAAGGAAGACCTTGCCAAAAGAGAACTTTCCAGCCGGCGTCATCATAAAAGCTAACTCGAAGGGATGGATGGATGAAGAAAAGATGAGCGAAGAGACCGGGTGACTTTTTTCACGCAGCTCCGTCCCTGTTGATCTATGACTGCATGCGCGTCCACTTCACAGATGGTGTCAAAAAACAAGTGAAGCACACCGAAGAAGAAGAATTCGAGGGATTTGTGGTTGAGTAATAACTTCAGAAAGTGAGCTTTAAATGTTTATTTTGTGTGTTGTGTGACATTAACGTATGAGCAACGTTGAGTTATTGATGTTGCTATTGCTCTGCACTATTTTGAGTGTTACTATTTTTGTGATTATACATTTGCACATTACATTTTGGGAGTGAACAGAGTTGTTAGAACGTTGGTTTGTAATATATTATTAAAGTTTGACTGACCTATCTGACTGTTTTTTTGACATTCCCTTTAGCGTAGCGTAGGTGCGGCTAATAACACGGGGCGGCTAATAGGTAAACAAAGTTTTGAAATATGCCATTCATTGAAGGTGCGGCTTACAACACGGGGCGGCTTATGGTGCGGAAAATACGGTAATATACCATTGATGTTTTTTCGTTTGTTTTTTGAAAGTTGATGTTGCACTATTAAGTTATATAAGCGTAGCTTGTTCCATATTCAGTGTTAAAGCAAAGCAGTGTAGCAAACTGAGCAATAATTAACGTTTTATTCATGCACTTTCTCTTGCTACTTCAAGGCTTGAATGTTTGATTCATTCATTATTTTATTTTCAAATGTATTATTAGCCTGTGGAAAAAGTTTATTTTGATATTTACCTCAGAAGGCTGCAAATAGAAAAGAGGCGTTCAATTTTTATTTACATTTTATTTGATATGCCATTGATATTTTTGAATTATTATTGTTATTAGAAACTGGATTTTGCATGTCACTATAAAGTTATATAAGCCTTGCTTGTTCAATATTCAATGCAAAACTTGTTTGGGTCCTTATTAAAAGGTTAATTAGTTCAACCTTGGCCCGCGGCTTTGTTCAGTTTTAAATTTTGGCCCACTCTGTATTTGAGTTTGACACCCCTGGGCTACATTAAAACATTCTTCTTCATACTGCATTAATATATGCTCATTTTAAACTTTAATGCAGAGAGGGAAATCACAACTAAAAGTATATTTATGAAACAGTTATTAAGCAGTGGCATAAACATTCATGTCATTTCCAAAACAGAAAGTGCAAGATTGTCAGACATTCTAAAACAAGCTATTGGTGCACTTTTGTGCATGATGTCACTAAGATGACATATCAAAACAACACTAAATTAAAGTGCACTTTTTGTACAGAACGCCACTACAATAGTTTAAAACAAATAAAGTGCACTTTTGTGCATGATGTCACACAAGATATTTCAATAAGTGTCAAATAAAAATGAGCTGCATAACAGGAAATCAAATAGTGTATGTCCTTCGCTATGTGGTAGGTTCCTGCGGACGTTATCTCCTTCTGTTGTTGAATATTTTTTTGCTTCGGCATTTTGGGGGTGTGGCACCGAACGGAGATGTTGACATGCGGAGTTTCAAGCACTCTTCATTCTCTAGCGGGTGACTTTTCAAATGATGCTACATATTAGCAGTAATGCTACTTTTTGTAGCAACGCTTTTGCCGCACACTTGACATATTACGGTTGTCTGTTCAACATCTTCCCGCTTGAAGCCAAACCACCGCCAGACGATGGACCCCCTGCTGTTTTTCTTGGGAATTAATTCTTCCTTCATTTGTTACTAGGATGGCACCTTCTTTCTCTCGTATTACCACTCGCACCACAGCTAACTTTACCCATTCCGCTACCTCTCTGCTCCGCGAGGGCTTATGACGTTGCACGCAACAACACTAAATTAAAGTGCACTTTTTGTAGTTTAAAACAAATAAAGTGCACTTTTGTGCATGATGTCACACCAGATATTTCAATAAGTGTCAAATAAAAATGAGCTGCATAATAGGAAATCAAATAGTGTATGTCCTTCGCTATGTGGTAGGTTCCTGCGGACGTTATCTCCTTCTGTTGTTGACTATTTTTTTCATACGGTGTTGATGTGGAAATGGTTGCTTGGGCATTTTGTGGGTGTGGCACCGAACGGAGATGTTGACATGCGGAGTTTCAAGCACTCTTCATTCTCTAGCGGATGACTTTTCAAATGATGCTACACATTAGCAGTAATGCTTCTTTTTGTAGCAACGCTTTTGCCGCATACTTGACATATTACGGTTGTCTGTTCAACATCTTCCCGCTTGAAGCCAAACCACCGCCAGACGATGGACCCCCTGCTGTTTGTCTTGGGAATTAATTCTTCCTTCATTTGTTACTAGGATGGCACCTTCTTTCTCTCGTATTACCACTCGCACCACAGCTAACTTTACCCATTCCGCTACCTCTCTGCTCCGCGAGGACTTATGACGTTGCACGCAACAACACTAAATTAAAGTGCACTTTTTGTACAGAACACCACTACAGTAGTTTAAAACAAATAAAGTGCACTTTTGTGCATGATGTCACACAAGATATTTCAATAAGTGTCAAATAAAAATGAGCTGCATAATAGGAAATCAAATAGTGTATGTCCTTCGCTATGTGGTAGGTTCCTGCGGACGTTATCTCCTTCTGTTGTTGACTATTTTTTTAATACGGTGTTGATGTGGAAATGGTTGCTTGGGCATTTTGTGGGTGTGGCACCGAACGGAGATGTTGACATGCGGAGTTTCAAGCACACTTCATTCTCTAGCGGATGACTTTTCAAATGATGCTACACATTAGCAGTAATGCTTCTTTTTGTAGCAACGCTTTTGCCGCATACTTGACATATTACGGTTGTCTGTTCAACATCTTCCCGCTTGAAGCCAAACCACCGCCAGACGATGGACCCCCTGCTATTTTTCTTGGGAATTAATTAGAGATGTCCGATAATATCAGCCTGCCGATATTATCGGCCGATATATGCGTTAAAATGTAATATCGGAAATTATCGGTATCGTTTTTTTTATTATCGGTATCGGTTGTTGTTTTTTTTTTGTTTTTGTTTTTTTTTATTAAATCAACATACAAAACACAAGATACACTTACAATTAGTGCACCAACCCAAAAAACCTCCCTCCCCCATTTACACTCATTCACACAAAAGGGTTGTTTCTTTCTGTTATTAATATTCTGCTTCCTACATTATATATCAATACAGTCTGCAAGGAATACAGTCCGTAAGCACACATGATTGTGCGTGCTGCTGGTCCACTAATAGTACTAACCTTTAACACTTAATTTTACTAATTTTCATTAATTACTAGTTTCTATGTAACTGTTTTTATATTGTTGTACTTTGTTTTTTATTCAAGAAAATGTTTTTAATTTATTTATCTTATTTTACTAATTTTAAAAAAAAGTACCTTATCTTCACCATACCTGGTTGTCCAAATTAGGCATAATAATGTGTTAATTCCACGACTGCATATATCGGTTGATATCGGTATCGGTTGATATCGGTATCGGTAATTAAAGAGTTGGACAATATCGGATATCGGCAAAAAGCCATTATCGGACATCCCTAGAATTAATTCTTCCTTCATTTGTTACCAGGATGGCACCTTCTTTCTCTCTTATTACCACTCGCACCACAGCTAACTTTACCCATTCCGCTACCTCTCTGCTCCGCGAGGGCGTATGACATTGCACGCGCGACAGTAAGTGATTTATGTAAGAAGGTGCGCTTGTTTTATGTCTCTGTGAGAAGGAGACAAGAAAGAGTGAGGAGAGTCTGTAGTGTAATGCCCGCAGCTAAAAGCAACTGCGTGAGGACGTATACTCCAATATCACCATATAGTCATTTTCTATATCCGCGATATAACCAGTATATTCCATATATCCCCCAGCCCTAGTTCAATGGATTTATTGTGAATTGTCGCGGTGTTCCTTCTTTTAGGGAAGTCGCTCAAGGACATGGAGCAGACTTTGTCCGGCTACGGAGTCAAAAGCGGTTGCAAACTCATGATGATCGGAAAGAGGGTGAGGCATTTAAAAAGTGCAGTTTGTGCTCGATCACCATGCACTGACGACAATCTCCAAAACAGAACAGTCCCGAGGAGGAAGCCGAGCTGAAGAAGCTGAAAGACATCGAGAAGTCTGTGGAGCACACTGCTAAAAAGCTAGAAAAGGTGGACGGGGAGTTGACTGGACTCAAGAATGTAAACACGGTTCTTACGCTGCGTTTCCCTGCGTCGCATCGTGACTTTATAAGTCTGTGTGCTTGTTTCGCCGTCAGGGCTTCCTGGCCAAAGACCTGCAGGTGGAGGCGCTTGGGAAGCTGGACCACCGGGTGAAAATAGCAGCCGAGCAGTTCATGAAGATTCTAGAGCAGTTAGATGCCCTGGTAAGACTTTTCCATCCATGAGATACACACTATAATATACACTGTGACAGTACAAAGTTTGTTTTAAAATACATTTTTCCCATTAAAATAATAGAAATGAATCCGTTCCAGAGTTAAACTGTCACCATTGTAGATCTTTACTTAACTGTGTAAAATTCAGTAACTTATGTTAACATACAATGTAAAAGTAAGTTAATATTAAGATATAAAACAATAACATGATCAAATCTTGCCTTAAAATGTGCAGTTTTGTTCCATTTCTAAGTGTAAAAAGAAATATACTTGCCAACCTTGAGACCTCCGATACCGGGAGGTGGGGGCGTGGTTGGGGGCGTGGTTAAGAGGGGAATATATTTAAGCTAGAATTCACCAACTCAAGTACTTCATATATATATATATATATATATATATATATATATATATATATATATATATATATATATATATATATATATATATATATATATATATGGGGACGGCGTGGCGAAGTTGGTAGAGTGGCCGTGCCAGCAATCGGAGGGTTGCTGGTTACTGGGGTTCAATCCCCACCTTCTACCATCCTAGTCACGTCCGTTGTGTCCTTGGGCAAGACACTTCACCCTTGCTCCTGATGGCTGCTGGTTAGCGCCTTGCATGGCAGCTCCCGCCGTGTGTGAATGGGTGAATGTGGAAATACTGTCAAAGCACTTTGAGTACCTTGAAGGTAGAAAAGCGCTATACAAGTATAACCCATTTATCATTTATTTATATATATATATATTTATATATATATATATATATATATATATATATATATATATATATATATATATATATATATATATATATATATATATATATATATATATATATTGTTGCGTTGACCAGCATTCCTCCAATGGGGAATTCAAATTGCTAGTCTCTCCCAGATTCTTTTCATGGCAATAAGCTGATGTTTATATTCAATCAACAGGCAGTAGTTGGTATTTTGTGGTTTATTCTCCAAGCTCAGAGGACAAAACGTGAGACCAATCTAGCACACCAGCGTTCCCTGACCCGGTCTAGCTCGGTCTTCTCTCCCCCTCCTGTCCCCCCAAGCTCAGCACTGCCCTGTGCTCCTTATCTTAGGAATGTTATGGCAGTCTCAACAGCGCTCTGCCTCTCTACTCAAGGACACTCGAATCCAAGCACTTTGTACCACACGAGACATTAGCTGATGTAAATATGACTATAGGAGTTTTAGAAAGAAGTAACACTTAAATATGGATATGATTCTGATCTGCTTCCCACATACATATAACATATATATATATATATATATATATATATATATATATATATATATATATGTATATATATATATATATATATATATATGTATATATATATATATATATGTATATATATATATATATATATGTATATATATATATATATATATATATATATATATATATATATATATATATATATATATATATATATATATGTATATATATATATATATATATATGTATGTATATATATATGTATATATATATATATATATATATGTATGTATATATATATGTATATATATATATATATATATATGTATGTATATATATATATATATATATATATATATATATATATATGTATGTATATATGTATGTATATGTATGAAATACTTGACTTTCAGTGTATTTTAGCTATATATATATATATATATTTATTTTATTATACATATAAATAAAAGAAATACTTGAATTACAGTGCTCTGAAGGCTATCCAGTAGATGGCAGTATTGTCCTGTTTAAGAGTGTCACAACATTGCTGTTTACGGCAGAAGAACTGCTTTACGGTAGACTAAACGTGACTGCTGTTGTTGTGTGTTGTTACCGCGCTGGGAGGACGTTAATGAAACTTCCTAACAATAAACCCACATAAGAAACCAAGAACTCGCCCTCGATCATTCTACAGTTATGACGTGATTGGGCAGGCAAGCTGTTTATATTGTGGGAAAGCGGACGTGAGAACAGGCTGTCCCCACTCAAGTCCGCATTGAGGTGGAGGGGGCGTGGCCTCCAGCTCCGGCTGAATACCGGGAGTTTGTCGGGAGAAAATTTCTGCCGGGAGGTTATCGGGAGAGGCGCTGAATACCGGGAGTCTCCCGCTAAAAACGGGAGGGTTGGCAAGTATGCCTCTAATGAACCAAGTGACAATGCAAATGGTGTTCCTGCTTTGAATGTATCCGCTTAAAGCTGAAATATGCTCCTGCATCACGTAGCTTGCGTCTCCTCAGATGGCGTCTTGATTTTTTCATACCTCTTCTGTGGGGGCTGATGTGTGAATTGCAATTTTTTTCCAGAACACTGAGGGGTAGCGTTTCCTGAAGGAGCAACCACAGCCGTTGTGGACTCAATATTTACCTTATTGTGTATTAATGAGCAACGACCACCACAACATTTCATTTGTTGTTGGTGATGGAAGTAATTACTTTTAATGTACATTTTGCTGATAAACCAAAGAAAAATACACTGAATGAGTGGCAGCAGAGGATGGGGATATTTGTAACACTGTTGGGTAGGAGTGTAACGGTACACAAACATTTCGGTTCGGTACGTACCTCGGTTTAGAGGTCACGGTTCGGTTCATTTTCGGTACAGTAAGAAAACAACAAAATATAATTTTTTGGGTTATTTATTTACCAAATTTGCAAAATCTTCCACCAAAAATATTTTTCTTAGAGGAATATTTGATGTGAAGTAATGGGAACCTTGGATAGGTCAATAATTCATAATAACATTGATTTTGATTCAATATTATGTTTTGAGCAATGACAGTTTGAAAGAAAAAAAAAAACAGCTTTGTTTTATTAGTCAACATTGCAACTTTTTCTAAATTACATTTAACCTTTAAGCTTTTTTTATTTCACTTTTGTTATGTTTTTGTTTATTTGAATAGTATTTTTAGAATGTGCCGTGGGCCTTTAAAACATTAGCTGTGGGCCGCAAATGGCCTCCGGGGCACACTTTTGACACCCCTGCTATAGATAATAACAAATTAACTGTGATAAATCTATGGATAAAAAGCAGAGCCTGGCGACGCATGCGCGTTTATCATAACTCTCTCTCTCTCTGTCTCTGCCCCTCCCTCACCAATGCTGCTACACATCCAATTTTTTTGTTTTTAACCCCTTCTTAACCCTGAACGTACATTGAAAATACACGCAACCTTAACTCAAAATGCCGGACATTTGAGGCATTTAAGAAACTCCGCCCTGACAGCTCCGCAAAAGAGGACATTTTCAGCGAAAAGAGGACGTATGGTCAGTCTATCGTAGCCCGCTAGCTGTTAGCTTACCATGAATTGATTTACGTGGACCCCGACTTAAACAAGTTTAAAAACTTATTGGGGTGTTACCATTTAGTGGTCAATTATACGGAATATGTACTGTACTGTGCAATCTACTAATAAAAGCTTCAATCAATCAATCAAAGCATGCAGTGTGTTGTGCCTCGGTGTGCATTGTTTACACAACGTGCGTTACGCTACTTGATATGTCCGTGTGGAAACTCGTTCGGTACACCTCCGAACCGAACCGGAACCCCCGTACTGAAACGGTTCAATACAAATACACGTACCGTTACACCCCTACTGTTGGGACAGCAGTAAGCTTTGTTGTTTTAAATAAACAAAGCTGTAAACTTTTAAAGAAAGTCATAAGACAACAGTTCCCAATCCAAAAGGTGTGCTTATTTGATGTATTTTTGTTTGTGCATCACATCGCAAGCTGTCTTTATTGTCAACAGAGCATCCCGGAAAACTTCAATGACTGCAAAATGAAGAAAAAAGGCCTCGTAAAGACAGTGCAGGTTAGTTTTCTTTGTCTTTTTATTGTGCCAAGCCCCAACAACAATATGACAAAATGCTGTTTTCAGGACTTCCTGGCGCAGTGTGACAAGATAGAGGCTTGCATATCAGACCACCTGACAAAGATCCAGTCCAAAAATCTGGCAGTGGTGGATTAAAAAAGGTGTCTAGAAGTGTTGCTCTGTGAGTAACTGTTGTGTACAGAAAGGTTGTCCTCTATTTATTGTTAGTGACATGACAGCCTGCTACAGACCTGCTAACTTGGAACACATTTTCACCATTTGGTTGCATTATGCCAGTTTCAGATCCAACTTCAGCCACAGCAATTTGTCCATTGGTGGAATGAAAAGCTTTCAACCAATCAGAGCGCTGCAATTTAACCACCTAGTTTGTTGTGTCATTAACCGCATTTCTTCAACGTTGGCAGGTCTGCTACTGTATGTTTAGACTTTTGGGACTTTGTAGATTTCGTCACCTGATACATAATGCGGCTCTGACGGGACTGGAACCGACAACCTCACTTTAGTGTAGTTATCTAGTAGCCCTTGTGCCACAGAGCCAGTAAATGAATGAGGAACATGATCTTGTCCACACATGTATGTGGATATTTTATTAAAAACAATGACAGCAGCAGCTTCCTTTTTTATTCATATTATCTTCAGAACATGTCATTTGCAACTAAAAAATATTACGAGAGCAAGGCAAAATTCAGTCACATTTAATTAATCCATGTATTCAAGTTTAACAGTTCCTTAGTGATGTGCAAATGAGCTCCAAGAAGAAGAGGAGGAGGAGCAGTGGAAGCTAAGTAACATTTAACCTTCCAGTCAGCTACAAAACATGAGACAAAGACCATGGAGGAGCGCCACTAATCGTCCTTGTCCTTGGCACCATGCTTTAGGATACGTGTGAACGCCACGTAGTTAAAGTTGCCTTTTTTGTCGATGGGGGCCTCACGGAAGAGCTCGTCCACTTCCTCGTCTGAGAACCTGTCACCCATGGTCGTGAGAAGCTCGCGGAGGAACTCCTCCTGGATCAGGCCTGCGGATCGAGGACAGACCTGCAGGTTAGGCTCGGTTAAGTACAATAAGTTATTTATACTATATTTAAATGATATTTGTTCAGTGTCTAATAAATTGAAATGTATTATGTTTGCAGATGATACAAATGTATATTGTTCAGGAGAAGACTTGAAGGAAGTGTTGAGGATAATAGAGGTTGAGTTGATTCAGCTAAAAAAATGGTTTGATATTAATAAGTTATCATTAAATGATAAGAAAACTAAGTTTATGGTGTTTAGTGGTGCAAGGACAAATTGTGAAGCAACATTAAATCAAGTGGAAATTGATAAGAGTATATCAAACTAAATTCTTGGGAATAATAATTGATCATAAATTATGTTGGAAACCGCATATTGAATATATAAAGGGAAAAATATCCAAATCCATTGCTATTCTGTATAAAGTAAAACACATGCTGAATAAGAAATGTCTGCATATGTTATATTATTCTTTTATTTTTCCATATTTAACATATTGTGTTGAAGTTTGGGGAAATGTTTATAAAACAAGGTAGACCCCATTATTTATAAGTTCTAATGTGTTAAAATTTTCAGATATTGTGTTTTTAAAAACAATGGAAATTATGTTTGGAGTAAAGAACAACAGCCTTCCAGCTTGTATTCTTAGGTTGTTTCAATTAAGAGGAGAAAACTATAATTTACGGGGGATATTGATTTTTGAAATAGGTAAAGCAAGAAGGAATATAAAATACAGATGTATTTCAGTTTTAGGAGTTAAATGGTGGAACAAGCCCAGTGATGAGCTGAAGACATGGACTTCTTTGTTAAGGTTTAAGAAAACATTGAAAGGTGAAATAATTGAAAATTATAAAATATAGCAACGATTACTTTCATCCCATTGATTTTTTTTTTCTTTTTAACGTTGATGTTCCAGGTAATCTTATTTTCAGTGAAGGTATAGGATAGGCAAATATAAGCCTTGGCTTCAGCCTATTCCTTTTTCAGTCATGCTTTTTCTTTTCTTTTCTTTTTGTGTGTAAATGTGTATGATAGTTATATATGTATAATTTGTACTCTTAAACTGGTCACACAAAATGGTTGATGGTTGATTTTATGACCGAAATAAACTTCATTCATTCATTCATAAGCAATTAATGTATATCAGCATCCTATCATTTCAAACAGGTTAATTCCCAAACAAAATTAAAATAGCTAAAGTTGCACCAATGTATAAGACTGGAGATAAACACCAATTTACTATCACAATTTTCTAAAATCATTGAAAAACTGTTCAATAACAGATCAGAGTTTCACAAACAAAAATGGAATACTCACTGAGAACCAATATGGATACAGAGCTAATGTTTCAACTTGGATGGCTTACATTGAAATGACCAATGCAATAGATAGTAAAAAATGTGCAGCAGCAGTGTTTATGGGTCTAACTAAAGCATTTGACACAATCACAATATTTTAATCAAAAAACTAGAAACGTATGGAATCAGAGGGTTGGTCTTAAACTGGATTAGAAGTTACTTAACCAACAGGAAACAATACGTGAAGCTAGGCGAACACACATCTACAACGCTTAATATATCCTGTGGTGTACCTCAGGGATCAAAATTGTTCAAACTCTATATAAATGACATTTGTAAAGTTACAAAAGATTTAAAGTTAGTATTATTCGCGGATGATACAACAGCGTTTTGTTCAGGAGAGAACACACAGAAGATAATTCAAATAATAACAGTAGAAATTAACAAATTAAAAAGATGGTTTGACAAAAACAGACTATCCTTAAATCTCAGTAAAACTAAAATAATGCTATTTGGTAACAGTAGAAGAGAAAGTCAAACACAAATACAAATAGACGGAATAGAAATTGAAAGAGTAAATGAAACCAAATGTCTAGGTATAATGATTGATGATAAATTGAACTGGAAATCTCATGTAAAAAAATATACAACAAAGTAGCAAGAAGCACGTCAATAATGAATAAAGCAAAACATGTTCTAGAGCAAAAATCACTTCATATTCTCTACTGCTCACTAGTGTTACATATCTGACTTATTGTGTAGAAATATACACTTCACTCATTAGCGGTGTTACAAAAAAGATGAGTTATAATACATAATGTTGGATATAGAGAACATTCAAACCCTTTATTGAATCAAAAATACTAAAATTCCACCACATAGTGAATTTGCAAACAGCTAAAATTATACACAAAGCAAACTACAATCTGCTAGCTAAGAATATACAACAATTCTTCTCAAAAAAAGAGGAGAAATATAATCTTAGAGAAAAATGTCATTTAAAACATTTGTACGCACGTACAACACTTAAGACCTTCAGTATATCAGTATGTGGAATTAAATGATGGAATGGATTAAGCAAAGCAATCAATGTACTAATATGATCCACTTCAAGAAACTCTTCAAACTTAAAGTGTTTACAAAGTACAAAGAACCAAGAACCAAGATAAACATTCTCAATTTATTTCATCCATCCATTCTTTCTCAAAATAATCTTACTTATCTCACCATATGAAATATAACTTACTTCACTAATTATTATTTATTTTTATTGTGATTACTTATGGAGTATATTGTGAATACATTGAGAACAGGACATTAACAAAATTTTTAGCAACTGCTATGTAAAGGAAAAGGGCTGGGATTAAATAAGCTCTGCTTCTTCCTACTCCTTTTCCAACATATTGAAAAGAGAAACTGCAAATTGTGATGCGCCATGTTTTAGGCATGCATGTGTCATGTTGTATGCATGCATGTGTCATGTTGTATGCATGCATGCGCCATGTTGTATGCATGCATGCGCCATGTTGTATGCATGCATGCGCCATGTTGTATGCATGCATGTGTCATGTTGTATGCATGCATGTGTCATGTTGTATGCATGCATGTGTCATCTTGTATGCATGCATGCGTCATCTTGTATGCATGCATGCGTCATGTTGTATGCATGCATGCGTCATGTTGTATGCATGCATGCGTCATGTTGTATGCACGCATGCGTCATGTTGTATGCACGCATGCGTCATGTTGTATGCACGCATGCGTCATGTTGTATGCACGCATGCGTCATGTTGTATGCACGCATGTGTCATGTTGTATGCACGCATGTGTCATGTTGTATGCACGCATGTGTCATGTTGTATGCACGCATGTGTCATGTTGTATGCATGCATGTGTCATGTTGTATGCATGCATGTGTCATGTTGTATGCATGCATGCGTCATGTTGTATGCATGCATGTGTCATGTTGTATGCACGCATGCGTCATGTTGTATGCATGCATGTGTCATGTTGTATGCTTGCATGTTCCAAATAAACAAACTCAAAGTAGTGTTTGTGTAAAGTTGCACACACACGTCGGTCACCCTTCTGTGTGTTGTTGACTCACCTGTTCCCTCTTCATCAAAGCATGCAAAGGCGTTGCGGATCACGTCCTCTGGGTCGGTGCCATTCAGCTTCTCGCCGAACATGGTCAAGAACATGGTGAAGTTGATTGGACCTGGGGCTTCGTTCATCATTGCCTCCAGGTAATCTTCCATGGGGTTTTTACCTGGGGGGGGGGGAATCAAACGTCACAGGCTGTAAGAGCAAATAAAATAAAATAAATATATATATTTTCTAAAATCCCCTGACGAGCAGGGAAACCTGCGAAACAGGCTTGTAGGGATGAAATAGCCCAGTGTTTTCCAACCTCTGTTGGATATGACTTTAAAGCATAACCAAGCATGCATCACTATAGCTCTTGTCTCAAAGTAGGTGTACTGTCACCACCTGTCACATCACACCCTGACTTATTTGGACTTTTTTGCTGTTTTCCTGTGTGTAGTGTTTTACTTCTTGTCTTGCACTCCTATTTTGGTGGCTTTTTCTCTTTTTTTTGGTATTTTCCTGTAGCAGTTTCATGTCTTCCTTGACCGCTATTCCCCACACCTGTTTTGTTTTAGCAATCAAGAATATTTCAGTTGTTGGACATTGTTGATTGTCATGTCATGTTCGGATGTACTTTGTGGACGCCGTCTTTGCTCCACAGTAAGTCTTTGCTGTCGTCCAGCATTCTGTTTTTGTTTACTTTGTAGCCAGTTCAGTTTTAGTTTGGTTCTGCATAGCCTTCCCTAAGCTTCAATGCCTTTTCTTAGGTGCACTCACCTTTTGTTTATTTTTGGTTTAAGCATTAGACACCTTTTTACCTGCACACTGCCTCCCGCTGTTTCCGACATCTACAAAGCAATTAGCTACTGGCTGCCACCTACTGATATGGAAGAGTATTACACGGTTACTCTGCCGTGCTCTAGACAGCACCGACACTCAACAACAACACATACTTTGCAGACTATAATTACTGGTTTGCAAAAAATATTTTAAACCCAAATAGGTGAAATTAGATCATCTCCCACGGCACACCAGACCGCACAGTGGTTGAAAAACACTGAAATAGCCTCTGTGTTTTTTCCTGACCTAACATATATTCCGCTCTACCCCGATATTGAGCACTGTATAACGGATACACCACAGAAACCTTGACTACCGTATTTTTCGGACTATAAGTCGCAGTTTATTTCCATAGTTTGGCCGGGGGTGCGACTTATACTCAGGAGCGACTTATGTGTGAAATGATTAACACATTAGCGTAAAATATCAAATAATATTATTGATGTCATTGACGTAAGAGACTAGACGTATAAGATTTCATGGGATTTAGCGATTAGGAGTGACAGATTGTTTGGTAAACGTATAGCATGTTCTATATGTTAGTTATTTGAATGACTCTTACCATAATATGTTACGTTAACATACCAGTTGGTTATTTATGCCTCATATAACGTACACTTATTCAGCCTGTTGTTCACTATTCTTTAGACATTTTAAATTGCCTTTCAAATGTCTATTCTTGCTGTTGGCTTTTATCAAATACATTTCCCCAAAAAATGCAACTTATACTCCAGTGCGACTTATATATGTTTTTTTCCTTCTTTATTATGCATTTTCAGCCGGTGCGACTTATACTCCGGAGCGACTTATAGTCCGAAAAATACGGTATATATAAATATATATATTTTTTAATGATTTACCTAATGACGCCAGCATGTCATGAAGGTCTTCCTTGTCGATGAAACCGTCCCGATTCTGGTCGATCATGTTAAAAGCCTCCTTGAACTCCTGGATTTGAGACTGGTCGAACATGGCGAACACATTGGAGGTAGCGCGTTGGGGACGCTTCTTGGTGTTCTTCCCCTTGGCCCGTTTGCTGGACATGTTGGCAGCTGGTAGGTCTTCTCCTCCTGGGAAATACAAGACTTTTCACACAAACTCAACAATCCTGACATGTAGCCTCGATGGTTTGACTTTTGCATAGAAACACACTTCAGAGTCATTTGTGATGAGATGGCGACTTGTCCAGGGTTTACCCCGCCTTCCGCCCGTGTGCAGCTGGGATAGGCTCCAGCACCCGCCCGCCCCGCGAACCCGAAAGGGACAAGCGGTAGAAAACAGGCGGTAGAAAATGGATGGATGCCTTTTAAATACAACCTAAATAGTTTTCAATACATCCGATTGCTAAAGTATCATTATTGTTTTTTAAACTAAACATGTATCGCTTCTACGCGTTAGCTAGCGTAATGCTGGCTAGCTTAAGCAGCGATTAGGCTAGCAGACGTCTAGCATGAACTACCGCTGACTCACCGGCCTCACTCTTATTTTAACCAAATGTGATGTCAACGCCACGATAAATAGTTGCCCAAAAAAAATAAAAAATACCTTGAAATGTCCGCCAAAAAAGAGCAGCAGCACAGCTAGCGATGATGATGAGACGTGTGTGTGCCGAAATGGACCAATCATTAATGACGCCGGAAGTACCCACCAGTCCGAAATCTGTTAATTTCTTTCAGACTGATTACTTTATTACATTGATTATTGGGTGAAGGCTTAAATCGTTTTTGTTGTCCAATAACAAGTAGCAAGAAGTATTATTTTTCGGTTCGGCACTCGTCTATTTTTTTTGTATTTTTTTCTTTATTATTTAAAAAAAAAAGTTTTAACAACAAACATACATTTATAATTCACACAAAAAACAAGGCACTGTCAACATCAAAGAAAGAAAACAAAAAATAAGTATTATTTTTCGGTTCGGCACTACCTAGTTTTTTTTAGTTTTTTTATTATTATTATTATTTTTTTTTAACAACAAACACATTTATAATTCACACAAAAAACAAGGCACTTTCAACATCAAGGAAGAAAACAAAAAATAAGTATTATTTTTCGGTTCGGCACTAGTCTAGTTTAAAAAATATATATATATATATATATTTTTTTTAACAACAAACATACATTTATAATTCACACAAAAAACAAGGCACTTTCAACATCAAGGAAGAAAACAAAAAATAAGTATTATTTTTCGGTTCGGCACTAGTCTAGTTTAAAAAAATATATATATATATATATTTTTTTTTTAACAACAAACATACATTTATAATTCACACAAAAAACAAGGCACTTTCAACATCAAGGAAGAAAACAAAAAAATAAGTATTATTTTTCGGTTCGGCACTAGTCTAGTTTAAAAAAAAATATATATATATATATATTTTTTTTTTAACAACAAACATACATTTATAATTCACACAAAAAACAAGGCACTTTCAACATCAAGGAAGAAAAGAAAAAATAAGTATTATTTTTCGGTTCGGCACTAGTCTAGTTTAAAAAAAAAAAAAAATTTTTTTTTTTTTTTAACAACAACCATACATTTATAATTCACACAAAAAACAAGGCACTGTCAACATCAAAGAAACAAAACAAAAAATAAGTATTATTTTTCGGTTCGGCACTACCTAGTTTTTTTAGTTTTTTTATTATTATTATTATTTATTTTTTTTAACAACAAACATACATTTATAATTCACACAAAAAACAAGGCACTTTCAACATCAAGGAAGAAAACAAAAAATAAGTATTATTTTTCGGTTCGGCCCTAGTCTATTTTTTTTAAAAATAATTTATTTTTTATTTTTTTAACAACAAACATACATTTATAATTCACACAAAAAACAAGGCACTTTCAACATCAAGGATGAAAACAAAAAATAAGTATTATTTTTCGGTTCGGCACTAGTCTAGTTTAAAAAAAAAAAAATATATATATATTTTTTTTAACAACAAACATACATTTATAATTCACACAAAAAACAAGGCACTTTCAACATCAAGGAAGAAAACAAAAAATAAGTATTATTTTTTGGTTCGGCACTAGTCTAGTTTAAAAAAAAAAAAATTTTTTTTTTTTTTTTTAACAACAACCATACATTTATAATTCACACAAAAAACAAGGCACTGTCAACATCAAAGAAAGAAAACAAAAAATAAGTATTATTTTTCGGTTCGGCACTACCTAGTTTTTTTAGTTTTTTTATTATTATTATTATTTTTTTTTTTTAACAACAAACATACATTTATAATTCACACAAAAAACAAGGCACTTTCAACATCAAGGAAGAAAACAAAAAATAAGTATTATTTTTCGGTTCGGCACTAGTCTATTTTTAAAAAAAATAATTTTTTAAAAATGTTTTTAACAACAAACATACATTTATAATTCACACAAAAAACAAGGCACTTTCAACATCAAGGATGAAAACAAAAATAAGTATTATTTTTCGGTTCGGCACTACCTAGTTTTTTTATTTTTATTATTATTATAATTATTTTATTTTTTTAACAACAAACATACATTTATAATTCACACAAAAAACAAGGCACTTTCAACATCAAGGATGAAAACAAAAAATAAGTATTATTTTTCGGTTCGGCACTAGTCTAGTTTAAAAAAAATTTTTTTTTAATTATTTATTTTTTTTAACAACAAACATACATTTATAATTCACACAAAAAAAGTAATATCCCACAGTTATAACTATGAGTAATCAAAATTAATTGTTAAATAAGTAATATCCCACAGTTATAACTATGAGTAATCAAAATTAATTGTTAAATAAGTAATATCCCACAGTTATAACTATGAGTAATCAAAATGTATTATTAAATAAGTGATATCCCACAGTTATAACTATGGGTAATCAAAATTAATTATTAAATAAGTAATATCCCACAGTTATAACTGAGTAATCAAAATTGATTATTAAATAAGTAATATGCCACAGTTATAACTATGAGTAATCAAAATTAATTATTAAATAAGTAATATCCCACAGTTATAACTATGAGTAATCAAAATGTATTATTAAATAAGTGATATCCCACAGTTATAACTATGGGTAATCAAAATTAATTATTATATAAGTAATATCCCACAGTTATAACTATGAGTAATCAAAATTAATTATTAAATAAGTAATATCCCACAGTTATAACTATGAGTAATCAAAATGTATTATTAAATAAGTGATATCCCACAGTTATAACTATGGGTAATCAAAATTAATTATTATATAAGTAATATCCCACAGTTATAACTATGAGTAATCAAAATTGATTATTAAATAAGTAATATCCCACAGTTATAACTATGAGTAATCAAAATTGATTATTAAATAAGTAATATCCCACAGTTATAACTA
>NC_084746.1:1806424-1918924 GCF_033978785.1 Entelurus aequoreus
TTACTTGTTACTGTCAAAGACTTTGTGTCACATTATTGTCAAAGAGTTACATGTTACATTATTGTCAAAAAGTTACTCGTTATATGACTGTCAAAGAGTTTGTGTCATATTATTGTCAAAGAGTTACATGTTACATTATTGTCAAAAAGTGTAATATTATTGTCAGAGTTACATGTTACATTATTGTCAAATAGTTACTTGTTACTGTCAAAGACTTTGTGTCACATTATTGTCAGAGAGTTACATGTTACAAATCCCGTTTCCATATGAGTTGGGAAATTGTGTTAGATGTAAATATAAATGGAATACAATGATTTGCAAATCCTTTTCAAGCCATATTCAGTTGAATATGCTACAAAGACAACATATTTGATGTTCAAACTCATAAACTTTATTTTTTTTTTGCAAATAATAATTAACTTAGAATTTCATGGCTGCAACACGTGCCAAAGTAGTTGGGAAAGGGCATGTTCACCACTGTGTTACATGGCCTTTCCTTTTAACAACACTCAGTAAAGGTTTGGGAACTGAGGAGACACATTTTTGAAGCTTCTCAGGTGGAATTCTTTCCCATTCTTGCTTGATGTACATCTTAAGTTGTTCAACAGTCCGGGGGTCTCCCTTGTGCTATTTTAGGCTTCATAATGCCAAACACATTTTCAATGTCTGGACTACAGGCAGGCCAGTCTAGTACCCGCACTCTTTTACTATGAAGCCACGTTGATGTAACACGTGGCTTGGCATTGTCTTGCTGAAATAAGCAGGGGCGTCCATGGTAACGTTGCTTGGATGGCAACATATGTTGCTCCAAAAGCTGTATGTACCTTTCAGCATTAATGGCGCCTTCACAGATGTGCAAGTTACCCATGTCTTGGCCACTAATACACCCCCATACCATCACACATGCTGCCTTTTACACTTTGCGCCTAGAACAATCCGGATGGTTCTTTTTCTCTTTGGTCTGGAGGACACGACATCCACAGTTTCCAAAAACAATTTGAAATGTGGACTCATTAGAACACAGAACACTTTTCCACTTTGTATCAGTCCATCTTAGATGAGCTCAGGCCCAGCGAAGCCGACGGCGTTTCTGGGTGTTGTTGATAAACGGTTTTCGCCTTGCATAGGAGAGTTTTAACTTGCACTTACAGATGTAGCGACCAACTGTAGTTACTGACAGTGGGTTTCTGAAGTGTTCCTGAGCCCATGTGGTGATATCCCTTACACACTGATGTCACTTGTTGATGCAGTACAGCCTGAGGGATGGAAGGTCACGGGCTTAGCTGCTTACGTGCAGTGATTTCTCCACATTCTCTGAACCCTTTGATGATATTACAGAGTGTAGATGGTGAAATCCCTAAATTCCTTGCAATAGCTGCTTGAGAAAGGTTTTTCTTAAACTGTTCAACAATTTGCTCGCGCATTTGTTGACAAAGTGGTGACCCTCGCCCCATCCTTGTTTGTGAATGACTGAGCATTTCATGGAATCTACTTTTATAACCAATCATGGCACCCACCTGTTCCCAATTAGCCTGTTCACCTGTGGGATGTTCCAAATAAGTGTTTGATGAGCATTCCTCAACTTTATCAGTATTTATTGCCACCTTTCCCAACTTCTTTGGCACGTGTTGCTGCCATCAAATTCTAAAGTTAATGATTATTTGCAAAAAAAAAAATGTTTATGAGTTTGAACATCAAATATGTTGTCTTTGTAGCATATTCAATTGAATATAGGTTGAAAATGATTTGCAAATCATTGTATTCCGTTTATATTTACTTCTAACACAATTTCCCAACTCATATGGAAACGGGGTTTGTACATTATTGTCAAAAAGTTACTCGTTATATTACTGTCAAAGAGTTATGTGTTACATTATTGTCAAAAAGTGTAATATTATTGTCAGTGTTACCTGTTACATTATTGTCAAATAGTTACTCGTTATATTAATTACTGTCAAGGAGTTTCATGTCATTACTATTGTCAAAAAGTTACATGTTACATTATTGTCAAAAAGTTGCGTAATATTATTGTCAGAGTTACGTGTTACATTATTGTCAAATAGTTACTCGTTATATTACTGTCAAAGACTTTGTGTCACATTATTGTCAAAGAGTTACCTGTTACATTATTGTCAAAAAGATACGTTATATTACTGTCAAAGAGTTTGTGTCATATTATTGTCAAAGAGTTACGTGTTACGTTGTAAAAAAAGTGTAATATTATTGTCAGCGTTACCTGTTACATTATTATAAAATAGTTAGTCTTTATATTACTGTCAAAGAGTTTCGTGTCATACTATTGTCAAAGAGTTACATTATTGTCAAAAAGTTGTGTATTATTATTGTCAGAGTTACTTGTTACATTATTGTCAAATAGTTACTCGTTATATTACTGTCAAAGAGTTTTGTGTAATATTATTGTCAGAGTTACGTGTTACATTATTGTCAAATAGTTACTCGTTGTATTGTATTGTATATGTCAAAGAGTTTTGTTTCATATTATTGTCAAACAAATACGTGTTGTATTATTGTCAAAAAGTTGTGTAATATTTTCAGAGTTACGTATTACATTATTGTCAAATAGTTACTCGTTATATTACTGTCATAGTTTCGTGTAATACCCAGTTAAACACTTTTTTAGAGGACTCTGATATTTTAGAAGTCTTTCAGTCTGGGTTTAAACCCCTCCATAGTACCGAGTCAGCATTAGTAAGGGTTTTTAATGACATCTTTCGAGCAACAGACTTAGGTGATCATGTGATTTTAGTTTTACTCGATCTAACAGCAGCATTTGATACGGTGGACCATAATATTTTAATTAGCCGCCTACAACATCAAGTGGGCATCTGTGGTACTGCCCTGAGTTGGCTGAAGTCATATTTGACTAACAGGACCTTCTCTGTAAATGTTGCTGGTTCTGAATCTTCTGTTGCTCCCTTAACATGTGGGGTCCCACAGGGCTCAGTTTTAGGACCACTGCTCTTTTCTATTTATTTACTTCCCCTGGGCTCAATCCTAAGAAAGCATGGTATTTGTTTTCATTGTTACGCTGATGACACACAAATTTATTTTCCGTTAAAGAAAAATCATGCCTCTTCAATACAGCCATTACTTGCTTGTCTTGATGACATCAAGGCCTGGATGGCCCTAAACTTCTTAAACTTCAATGAAAAGAAGACAGAAGTAATAGTGTTTGGACCTAGTGGTACCTGTGAGCTTCCCCCTGTTGACTTTGGCCCCTTGGCTTTGTACGTTAAGCCCATGATCACCAACCTGGGTTTTCGTATTGACAGTGATTTTAAATTGGACCGTCAGATTGGCACAGTGGTGAAAGCCAGCTTTTTTTATTTACGTCAGCTGGCTAAGGTTAAAAACCTGCTTTCTAGGCAACAGTTTGAGACAGTAATCCATGCCTTTATTACATCTCGGCTGGATTACTGTAACGCTTTATATTTTGGAATTAGTCAGTCCTCCCTCTCACGTCTGCAGCTGGTCCAAAATGCAGCTGCCCGACTTTTAACAAACACAAGAAAAAGAGAGCACATTACTCCTGTTTTAGCCTCCCTCCACTGGCTGCCTGTGTCTTTTAGAGTCCATTTTAAAATTATCTTACTTGTTTTTAAATCCTTACATGGTCTTGCCCCACCTTACCTCTCTGAGCTGCTCCACCTCTATGCCCCCACCCGGTCCCTCAGGTCAGCTGATCAGCTGATCCTGGAGGTACCCAAATCCAAGCGTAAGCTCAGGGGGGACAGAGCCTTCTCTGTTGCGGGCCCAAAACTCTGGAATGATCTTCCACTTCATGTGAGACAGGCCCCTTCTTTGGCTATTTTTAAGACCCTTCTTAAAACCCATTTTTATTCACTGGCTTTTAACCCAGCATGAGACTTTAAACTGTTTTTAACTTTTAACTTTTTTAACTGCTTTTTATCTAACAAAATTGTTCTTAGGGTAATTTTGTATTTGCTTTTTTAATGTGTATTTTACTTCTGTTTTAAATTTTATTTTTTAGTCTGTCCTTTGCCTTTATTTCTTTGTGGTGTACAGCCCTTTGTTTTTCAACTGTGGTTGTTTTTAAAGGGCTTTATAAATAAAGTTGGTATGGTATGGTATGGTACTATTGTCAAAAAGTTACGTGTTACATTATTGTCAAAAAGCTGTGTAATATTATTGTCAGAGTTACATGTTACATTATTGTCAAAGCGTTGTGTTACATTATTGACAAAGAGTTACGTTTTACATTATTGTCAAATAGTTCTGTGGTATATTATTGTCAGAGTTACATGTTACATAATGGTCAAAGTGTTACGTGTTACATAATTGTCGGTGTTTCGCGTTACATCATTTTCTAAGAGTTACATGCTATATTATTGTCGAAGAGTTATGTGTTACATTATTGTCCAATAGTCACTTAAACTGTCATTAGTTACTTCTCCGTTAAGTCGAGCAACTGCATCATTTGTAGTGTTTACGTTACATTTGGATTTTGCTTTACTGTACTTTTCTGACATTTACGGTTGGTGTAAAACATCAGCTTAGATGATTTGGTTTGGTGCGTCTCACACATTTGTCAATGACGCGGCAACTGTGGCAGCATCCCTAAAGAGGTCAGAGATGGAATTTGAGCCGTAGTTACAGTTTATACGGCCACCCTCAGTGTGACCTGTATGGCTGTTGACCAAGTATGCATTGCATTCACTTGTGTGTGTGAAAAGCTGTAGATATTATGTGACTGGGCCGGCACGCTGTTTGTATGGAGGAACAGCGGACGTGACGACAGGTTGTAGAGGACGCTAAAGGCAGTGCGTTTAAGGCACGCCCCCAATATTGTTGTCTGGGTGGAAATCGGGAGAATGGTTGCCCCGGGAGATTCTCGGGAGGGGCACTGAAATTCAGGAGTCTCCCGGGAAATCGGGAGGGTTGGCAAGAATGGTGATAACTTACACATAATTATTCTAACACACTGCGGCACTTAAATGAAGGAACGGTACCGGTACTTTTCAAAGGCAGTATAGTACTGATTTTTAATCAATTAGTATCGCGGTACTTTATTAGTATACCGTACAATCCTAATTCAGTATTTGACGTAATTGTGCACACCTAACCCCTCACCAACTGGTACTCTCTGCAGTTGAGTAAATGAACACCCCCAGCCACTAATACTGTATTTTCTTTGTTATGCTGCTCTTGTTCATTTATAAAAGCCTATCCCAGTAGTGTGATACGGTGTTAGAGTTATTTAAGACCTGGCCTGAATTACATCTGTCGTTTGTACGCTGGCTGCCAAAAGGTGCATCACTGCACTCCTAAAATAAACCCCAATGCACTTTGCCTTCTTTGTCAGCAAGTCCTGTGTACAAAAGTGGATAACAAAGCAACTTCCTGTTTCCTCCTAGTGTGAAGACCAGTGTGAAGACTGAGAAGGGTCAGGAGGTGGTCAGGCTGAGTCCGCTGCCCAAGAGAGCCAAGCGCACTTATCTGGCTATGGACTTGGACAAGGAAGTCATCGGCTATGTCATTCCAGTCTTCAGAGCCAAGTGAGTGCACTGTAACCAAAGACGGCAACTGTTGTTGTAAAACGCTTCTGTCACGCAGTCACGAAGAGGTCCGGAGTTTGATGGAGGCCCGGGAGGAGGATGTGACCGAGGAGGGCATCAACTACGTGGCCATGAGGAACCTGTTTGTCAGGGAGGCCAGGGAGGCCCTGGAGGTCCGGGTGGAGAAGAAAACTAGGACCACGCACATCCGGGAATCTGCAGAGCGCTTGGAACTGAACAAGACTGTAAAAAAAACACTAGAGATGTCCGATAATATCGGCCGATAAATGCTTTGAAATGTAATATCGGAAATTATCGGTATCGGTTTCAAAAAGTAAAATGTATGACTTTTTAAAACGCCGCTGTACGGAGTGGTACACGGACGTAGGGAGAAGTAGAGAGCAGTTGCATCTCCCAGTCATACTTGCCAACCCTCTCCATTTTCCCGGGAGACTCCCGAATTTCAGTTCCCCTCCCGAAAATCTCCCGGGGCAACCATTCTCCCGAATTCCTCCCGATTTCCACCCGGACAACAATATTGGGGGCGTGCCTTAAAGGCACTGCCTTTGCGTGCCGACCCAGTCACATAATATCTACGGCTTTTCACACACACAAGTGAATGCAGGGCATACTTGGTCAACAGCCATACAGGTCACACTGAGGGTGAACGTATAAACAACTTGAACACTGTTACAAATATGCGCCACACTGTGAACCCACACCAAACAAGAATGACAAACACATTTCGGGAGAACATCCGCACCGTAACACAACATAAACACAACAGAACAAATACCCAGAACCCCTTGCAGCACTAACTCTTCCGGGACGCTACAATATACACCCCCCGCTGCCCCCCCCCAAACTCAACCTCCTCATGCTCATGTCCCAAATTTCAAGCTGCTGTTTTGAGGCATGTTTAAAAAAAATAATGCACTTTGTGACTTCAGTAATAAATATGGCAGTGCCATGTTGGCATTTTTTTCCATAACTTGAGTTGATTTATTTTGAAAAACCTTGTTACATTGTTCAATGCATCCAGCGGGGCATCACTACAGAATTAGGCATAATAATGTGTTCATTCCACGACTGTATATATCGGTATCGGTTGATATCGGAATCCATAATTAAGAGTTGGACAATATCGGAATATCGGATATCGGCAAAAAAGCCATTATCGGACGTCTCTAAAAAAGAAACATCATTGTTTTTGTGGTAACTGGTTGTATTTCAAGCCTGACACTCTTTGTTTTGCTACAGCTGGAAGAATGGACCGAGTTCCGTAAGAAAATGAACCCTGACAGCCTGATGCACGCACCAGAGTTTATTGGCAGGCCCCGCGGACAGACAGTCTGGGAGGGCCAGACCATCACGCTGCACTGCACCATGGCTGGCTGGCCCAGACCAAGGATTGCCTGGTAGGCCAACCGTCTCTTGTCTTTTTGAACACTTATTCTGCTCTCAATGCAAATCTTGCATTGAAACAGGAGCAGAGGTGGGTAGAGTAGCCAGAAATTGTATTCAAGTAAGAGTACTGTTACTTTAGAGATTTATTACTCAAGTAAAAGTAAGGAGTAGTCACCCAAATATTTACTTGAGTAAAAGTAAAAAGTATCTTGTGAAAAAACTACTCAAGTACTGAGTAACTGATGAGTAACCTGTTCGTTTAATGATGACGGCAACAAATAATGCACAAAAACATAAAAATAGCAATGAGCAAATTCAGAGCCAGGAATATCTCTTAAGCAACTAAAACAATAATATATATTAAATAATAATACATTAACATAAACAAAATGAAGGCAAATTGAGCCACAATAACTTAACAGCACCATAGGCTCAGTAGGCAGAGATTACAAAGGAAAATAACAAGTTAGCCTTTACGCAAACCATAAACTGATAGGTGTGGGCTGCACCTGGGAACACACTGATTAGTGTTTCTATGCAAGTGTGTGTGTGTGTGTGTGTGTGTGTGTGTGTGTGTGTGTGTGTGTGTGTGTGTGTGTGTGTGTGTGTGTGTGTGTGTGTGTGTGTGTGTGTGTGTGTGTGTGTGTGTGTGTGTGTGTGTGTGTGTGTGTGTGTGTGTGTGTGTGTGTGTCTGTCTATGAGGCTGCAGTGCGTTAATAAATGTCCCCACACTTGGTACATTTGACAGTGATTCATAGCAGGGAAGCTAACATCAGCCTACGGTGACAGCCAAAATATCTACTAACGTTACTTACCGCCATGTGCTTCCTCAAATTTGAAGTTGAGTTCATGTAAGCTTAAGCTTGTTAATCATGTGACCGCCTGGCTCTGTTTGAAGTGAAGTGAAGTGAATTATATTTATATAGCGCTTTTCTCTAGTGACTCAAAGCGCTTTACATAGTGACACCCAATATCTAAGTTACATTTTAACCAGTGTGGGTGGCACTGGGAGCAGGTGGGTAAAGTGTCTTGCCCAAGGACACAACGGCAGTGGCTAGGATGGCGGAAGCGGGGATTGAACCTGCAACCCTCAAGTTGCTGGCACGGCCGCTCTACCAACCGAGCTATACCGCCCCGTTTGATTGGTGAAACGGAGTCAAACGCCACCAGTGACTGCATTTGATTGGTGAAACGCAGGCATGAGATAGATCCTACTTTGAAGGTCTGTCTGACAAAAGAAAACAAACAAAGCGTGCATTAACAGATGGATAAAAATCAGTAGCGAGTAGCGAGCTGAATGTAGATAAATGTAGCGTAATAAAAGTAGCGTTTCTTCTCTATAAATATACTCAAGTAAAAGTATGTTGCATTAAAACTACACTTAGAAGTACAATTTATCCCAAAAGTTAGTCAAGTAGATGTAACGGAGTAAATGTAGCGCGTTACTACCCACCTCTGAACAGGAGTTCAGAACAGTCATGAAAGCATTCTGTGTCTCTGTGCTGCGTTCAAGGTACAAAAACAACGTGCTGATCGACGCCAAGACGCACTCTGAGAAGTACACGGTGGAGAGCAATTACAACATGCACTCCCTGCAGATCAAGAAGTAGGTCATCATGAGGCCTGAAGTCTTCTAGCAAAGCTCAATGTTGTTTGCCGCTCTTTTCAGCTGCGACTTCTACGACACAGCTCAGTATCGTGTCTCTGCGCTCAATGTGAAAGGAGAGATGTCCTCAGTGGCCACCATTGTTGTCAAACGTAAGCAGCTGCCAGGACAGTGCCTACGTAATATAACATACGTAATATACGTGCTCCAAAAGTAAAGATGGATGATTCTCTCTGCAGGCTTCCAGGATGGTGAGGAATGTGGCCCACTTGAATCCAAGGCTTGTGAGTCAATCAGTATTGTTGAAATGACTGGGATTACAAGTAGCCTTGGGAGTATCTGCCATTTAAAGGGGATCGATGATGATTTTCCTCTTTTCTGACTTAGTGATAAATGTTGGATAATTGTGTTAAAAATACCAAAGCATCAATTTATAAGTTCATGCATTTGGGTGTGAGCTTACGCGCAGTTTTGAATGCCTCTGAATGCAGTTTTTTACACTCTTTTTTTGAGTAATGATGTGCATATATATATACTTATGTGTGAAATTATTAACACATTAGCGTAAAATATCAAATAATATTATTGATGTCATTCACGTAAGAGACTAGATGTATAAGATTTCATGGGATTTAGCGATTAGGAGTGACAGATTGTTTGGTAAACATATAGCATGTTCTATATTTTACAGTTATTTGAATGACTCTTACCATAATATGTTACGTTAACATACCAGGCACTTTCTCAGTTGGTTATTTATGCCTCATATAATGTACACTTATTCAGCTTGTTGTTCACTATTCTTTATTTATTTTAAATTGCCTTTCAAATGTCTATTCTTGGTGTTGGCTTTTATCAAATACATTTCCCCAAAAAATGCGACTTATACTCCAGTGCGATTTATATGTTTTTTTCCTTCTTTATTATGCATTTTTGGCCGCTGCGACTTATACTCCGGAGCGATTTATACTCCGAAAAATACGGTATATATATATATATATATATATATATATATATATATATATATATATATATATATATATATATATATATATATATATATATATATATATATATATACACAGTCGCGGTCAAAAATTTTACATACACTTGTAAAGAACATACCGTATTTCCTTGAATTAGCGCACCGGCGGTAATTAATTTAAAACCTCTTCTCACTCCGGCGCTTACCAAAGGCATGCGGTAAATTTTGGCATGCACTTATAAATTTGAGTGTGATGTAAGGATAATCATGACATCGCTTAATGCCGCAATAAAATTTAAAGCACAATGAATCATCCCGGGAGCTCTTTTTTTTTGGGGTTTGAAAAGACAATTATAACGTGACACTCTTTATTTTTACAAGGGGTCATTCAACAATTACGTACGCATTTTTCTCCAGGATTTTGACCCCAACCCCCGTACGCAAGATTTACTATACAAATGATGGTACTTAATTGTGCGCATTTCCCCCCCAGGATTTTGAACCCCAACCCCACCCCCCTTTGCATACGTAATTGTTGAATGGCTCCCAAGTGCCTGCGTTATAACACAGCGGTAAAATTTATACCGGTATAATCAATTGTGATATATTATGCTGGATGTTGCACACAGGACTCGGGACATATGTTATGTAGATCTATGCATATATTTCTGTTAAACTATGTCACCAACATTCTTTAATCTTAATCTTAAAACAATTTTATTGTTTTGTAAGTAGCGTGCATACATTAGCATTTCTAAAGATAAGTTTACATGCGATTGGTTTCCCTCAATCATCAGGATCCTGATGATTGAGGGAAACCCCTCATGAAACAGGCCTGTAGAGATGAAATAGTCTTGTGATTTTTCCCACACATACATATTACGCTCTACCACGGTATCGAGCACTATTTTTTTGGATAATCTAATTAAGACACACATATATATATATATATATATATATATATATATATATATATATATATATATATATATATATATATATATATATATATATATATATATATATATATATATATATATATATATGCTCCACAGGGGGTACTTCATCATCATCATTTCATCATTTCTTTTTATTCCTTTCATGAAAATGCATATACACAAGCCACGTACAGTTGACACTTTCATTGTTTTTTGTTTCTTATACATTTCCATGATCAGAAAGGAGCAGATGGAAGAATAATATTCTTATATTTATCTGCCCTCTTTTTTTTAACACAAATTATTTGAGATGACTTTATCACTGTTCCCTCCACCAACACCCCAACTCCAACATACTTTTTAATTTTCGTTTAAGCATTTTCACAATGACACTTCCAATCAAAATCAAAAATCAGTTGGATATAATTCCAGTTGTCTCTTTTTGTAACTCTTTTTAAATTGAAATATATTTTTGCAACTTTTTAAGTCTTTCTTTAGAGAATTCCATGCTTTCACAGCAGCAACAGACAAGCACATTTCTTTCAAATTTGTTCGCACTCGTACTTCATTTAATTCATGGTTTATGCTCCTTTACCCACAGATGGCCTAGCCCCTGAGCATGGCATCGTTTTCCAGACCACCATACTCGACAAATTCGAGGTGGCCTTCGGGCGCGAGGGCGAGACGCTGAGCCTGGGCTGCACGGTCATTGTGTATCCCACCGTGAAGAAGTACCAGCCTGAAGCCATGTGGTACAGAGACTGTGAGTGGCTCGTCATTACCTCAATATTACTGCATTTCTGTGAGCGCAGCATTAAATAAACACATTTTACAGCTGTGCCCCTGAAGGAATCCAAATGGGTGCACAGCAATTGGTCCGGTCAACGCGCCACGCTCACACTGGTCCACCTCAACAAAGAAGACGAGGGCATGTACACCCTGCGCATCAACACCACGTCTGGCTACGAGACCTTCTCTGCTTACGTCTTTGTCAGAGGTAAGCAAAGATGACAAAAACCGTGTTGATATGCTGACTCTCCAGGATATTTGACGGTACAAGCCTGAACGAGAAAAAACTTGCAGGTCTGTCTTCAGAAGCAAGGCCAATAGGAGGGTTGCATTAGATTTGTTTTTCCTTCTTCGCGGCTTGATTCACACGATGGCCGAGCAGCTTGAGCGTAGCACTAAAACAAGCGAGAGAGAGTGTAGAGTTTGAGCAGAAAATGTCGTATTGGTATTCTCTTCTTGGGGTTTCCAGTCGTTTAAATAGAGAGATAGGAAAGAGCTTTCATAGAGTCCCGAAAGAAGTGATTCATAAAGGTAATAAAGTCAGGAAAAAACGAAGGAACGTGCGTCGAAGGAAATGGCTCTTTCATCATCTTGTGGAATACAATAGGAGCGCTCGTGTCTGCAATGATCACTTTGTAAAATGTATGTTTAAACATTTAATTTGTTTGGGAAACTTTCTGTGATGCAATCCAGTTTGTTCTCTACATTATTAGTAGTGTTTGATAGCAGAATTAAACGTAAGAAAAGGACAATAGATTGCATTAGTTTGTCTTCTTTTGTAGTTGCTATGCCTAAATAGAACTACGAAGACCTGTTTGTACAAATAAACTAACGTCATGTTAAGTGTTAAGAAGCAGTAGACTTCCACTGTTAACAGAAATGCCTTTTGCTTTCTTTGGAAGCAGGCATATTTGGATGAGTTTAGTGTGGAAGGCTTGATTGAACTCTGACCTCAATCCCATCAAACACCTTTAGACCTTTAGAATGTGCAAACAGGGGCGTGTCCTCCCACCCCCATCTCCATCACAGTGCACCCTAAAGGCGTTTAATGGTGTGGAGTTCTTCCACACCAAACCCATCCAAGTATGCCTTTGTACAAGATTTTGTTGTTTTGTCCATAATTCGATCCATCTGTGTTCTCGTTCGTACCTAATGTGTTTACTGGGGTTCTTCCACACCAAAATAATCCAAACAGGCTTTTATGCACTTTGCTTTGTGCACTGGGAACATGGTGACATTCCCCAAACTGTTCCCGTAAGACAGGGGTCACCAACCTTTTTGAAACCAAGAGCTACTTCTTGGGTACTGATTAATGCGAAGGGCTACCAGTTTGATACACACTTAAATAAATTGCCAGAAATAGCCAAATTTGCTCAATTTACCTTTAACTCTATGTTATTATTAATAATTAATGATATTTACACTTAATTGAACGGTTTAAAAGAGGAGAAAACACGAAAAAAATGACAATTAAATTTTGAAACATAGTTTATCTTCAATTTCGAATCGTTAAAATTCTAAATTCAACCGAAAAAAAGAAGACAAAAAGTTAAAAAAATAATTTATGGAACATCATTAGTAATTTTTCCTGATTAAGATTAATTTTAGAATTTTGATGACATGTTTTAAATAGGTTAAAATCCAATCTGCACTTTGTTAGAATATATAACAAATTGGACCAAACTATATTTCTAACAAAGACAAATCATTATTTCTTCTAGATTTTCCAGAACAAAAATTTTAAAATAAATTCAAAAGACTTTGAAACAAGATTTAAATTTGATTCTACAGATTTTCTAGCTTTGCCAGAATAATTTTTTTGAATTTTATTCATAATAAGTTTGAAGAAATATTTCTCAAATATTCTTTGTCGAAAAAACAGAAGCTAAAATGAAGAATTCAATTACAATTTATTTATTATTCTTTACAATAAAAAAAATACATTTACTTGAACATTGATTTAAATTGTCAGGAAAGAAGAGGAAGGAATTTAAAAGGTAAAAAGGTATATGTGTTTAAAAATCCTAAAATCATTTTTAAGGTTGTATTTTTTCTCTAAATTTGTCTTTCTGAAAGTTATAAGAAGCAAAGTAAAAAAATTAATGAATTTATTTAAACAAGTGAAGACCAAGTCTTTCAAATATTTTCTTGGATTTTCAAATTCTATTTGAGTTTTGTCTCTCTTAGAATTAAAAATGTCGGGCAAAGCGAGACCAGCTTGCTAGTAAATAAATAAAATTTAAAAAATAGAGGCAGCTCACTGGTAAGTGCTGCTATTTGAGCTATTTTTAGAACAGGCCAGCGGGCTACTCATCTGGTCCTTACGGGCTACCTGGTGCCCGCGGGCACCGCGTTGGTGACCCCCTGCCGTAAGACTTAGCATGATCCACTCTTAAGGAGGAAGAAGGTATTACTGAATGCAGTAATGGAAACCAGACTGCTATAGAAACACTACTATTTACATATAAGTGTGTGTGTCTGTGTGTGTATGCTCCAGATGCTGAGGTAGCGGTCAAAGGGGTCCCTGGAGCCCCTCTGGACGTGTGTTGTCACGATGCCAACAAAGACTATGTGGTGGTAACCTGGAAGCAGCCAGCCGTGGAAGGCAGCAGCACCATCCTGGGCTACTACGTTGACCGGTTAGTCATCACCATGGTTACTAACCTTTGACCCGCTCCTCATTTGTCCACACGTGTTAAACAGATGCGAAGTGGGGACTCACCACTGGGCCCAGTGTAACGACAGCCCCGTCAAGTACGCCCGCTTCCCCGTCACAGGGCTGGTGGAGGGTCGGTCGTACGTCTTCAGGGTGAGGGCCTTGAACAAGGCGGGGGTCAGTCGTTCTTCACGCATCTCGGAGACGGTGGTCGCCATGGATCCCTATGACAGGGCCCGCCTACGTGGTAGGGAACACAACTGGGAGCTCTGCCAACAGAACCACAAATGTACTACACTGCAAAAAGTCAGTGTTCAAAAATATGGCAAAAAAAAATACAAAAATGAGGAGTATTTTATTTGAACCAAGCAAAATTATCTGCCAATAGAACAACAAAATTTGGCTTGTCAAGACTTTCCAAAACAAGTAAAATTAGCTAACCTCAATGAACCCAAAAATAGCTTAAAATAAGTATATTCTCACTAATAACAAGTGCACTTTTCTTGGTGGAAAAAAAACCAGACCTTTTTGTTCAATATGTTGAAAAATATTCTTAAATGAAGTAAATGCTAGTGTCATTATCTTGACATAATGATATGCGCTCGGCAGGCCTGGCCCTAACCAATCTGGCGCCCTAGGCAAGATTTTAGGTGGCGCCCCCCCCCCCCCCCCCACATCGGCAGTGAAGTGTATATACTCACAAGAAACCGAATAGCTTTGTCTTTGACCTTTTTTTTTTACTTAAAGAAAGCAAATTAACATATTATATGAGAATGTTATGTTATGATTATCTTTAACCGAATCACAGCAGTGCTCAAATTACAAAACAGCATTCCCTCTCATGTGATATTGCTTAATTAACATTAATGATGTGCACTTTAACAACTAGGCTTACAACTATACCTAATATACAAAGGGGTGGAAAAGTGACTATTACCTGCAGGGCAAACATTAGCTAACCAGAAGGCAATAACAATGTAAACAAAAAATACCTGCTTAAAAGATCTAATACAAGTGTCCCTGAAGAATGTAAGGTGGGAGTACTGTAATTACCTAATGTTACATTATTATTTTCCATAACAATTTAGCCCCCTCCACAATATTAACCCGACGTTAAAACAGAACTAGCTATTTATTGATTAGCAATTGCCGAATCATGTAACATTAGCTTAATGCTAAAAAGCCAGGTTACTATCAAATTCTGTAACTGACAAATAATTTCATGTAGGCTAACGTTACCTCCCTGCTACCTCTATGTCTTTTTCTCGTTTCTCCTTCTCTTCTTTTCTCTTTTTTCTTCCCTGGGCACCTGACAGTTTTGGCGGTTTTGACATCTTGTGTTGATTTTTTGATGTGGTAAGAGTCATGATACGGGAAGGGTGGGGGCGCACCGTGCGGGGGGATGGGGGGGGGGGGGGGGGGTGGGGGGGCGTAATGTTGTAACAAATAATATTTCTATTAAATAGGCTTTACTTTGTATTTTAATTAACATGGGATTATTTTTTGTATTTAGAAATAATAGTACCAACTTTTTTTTTTTTTTTTCTCCAACATTTGTGGCACTGGCGTGGCGCCCCCTGATGGACGGCGCCCTTAGCATTTGCCTATACGGCCTATGCCACGGGCCGGCCCTGTCGCTCGACATTACTTTCTTGAAAGCAGCAAACTTATACTAAAAACTAATTTAATGTTCTTAATGGAAAGGCAACAAGGCAAGCGCTTGTTACTCTCGGAGTCTCCTAGCCGCTCAGGCAAATCATATTGTCTAAAAATGCATTTTTCCATCGATAACATGACATCATCGCACCAAGTGCGTGCTCTTTCAGTCAATTAGTGCGCATATATACAGCCCGGCCCCCGGCCAACATTTTTTTAATTGGAATTTTGAGGAATTTATCTGAATGTGCATGAACTATTTCTGTTCAAAATGGTTTGAAATGTTAAATGTTTAAATATTAACTGTCAGTTTACTGTACTGTGCCAACTGTACTACTTTATGAGTACTTATGTTCTATTGTTTCATTGAAAATAAAACAGCAAAGTCCATTTGGCTGTCATCTGTTTTAATTATGAGACACAATTGTGTCAAAATCATGATTTTTTTTTTTCATGCTTGAAATAAGAAATGATGACTTTAAAAAAGTAGTTTTATACTGCTGATGACACAGCTTTGCAACACTTGATATTCTAGTTTCAAGCATGTTTTACTCAATATAGCTCATCAAATCTCAGCAACAAGCTGTAATATCTTACTGAGATCATTTAGGACCAAAACCCTTAAAACAAGTAAAAGATTCTAATATAAAATCTGCTTAGTGAGAAGAATTATCTTATCAGACAGAAAATAAGCAAATATCACCCTTATTTGTCATATTTAATCTTACTTAGATTTCACTTTTTGCAGTGTAAAAATTACTTGACTTGATTATAATAATCTGGTTTCCCCCTCATCTCCAGGTCCTTCTGCTCCTTGGACTGGAATGATCAAGTTCACAGAGGAGGATCACACTGGTAACATTTTTTGTCAAAAACAAGCTTCTGAGTGTTGATCCAGTCCTGTTGTCCACAGTGGGAGAGATACCGGGAGAACCTGCTGATGTTGTGGTTACCGAGGCAACTAAGAGCTACGTGGTGCTTGCCTGGAAACCCCCAATCCAACGGGGCCACGAAGGAGTGATGTATTTTATTGAGAAGGTGAGAAGTGATGCGGTTAATTCTGGGCCTTTATTTACTGACACCGCTTAATATATTTGAGAGATACCCACAGACAGCGATCTTCACAATTTAAGATGACACTGGTGGCTTTTGATGAGAAAAAAGGATCCTAGCAAGTGTGATGTTAGGGTCTCTGCACCTCGCTTTTCGTCAAGGACATGGCGCGGCAGTATCTAAACAGTCTCTAAACATAGTACAGTCTCCAATAACATCAGAAATAGATGCTAGATTTGTTGCCAGTCATTTTTATGAAAAGAAAGAGTGACTAAAATGAGTGGAGACATCTCTAAAAACAACACACACAAAAATTCTCAACAAAGTACATTGTACAATAAGCAGGAACAATTTAAAAGTAGAATGAGACAATATTATGTCAGAAAAAAAAAATATGGTAATACTATTCTTAATAATAACAGATTTGTTTCAAATGTATTTTTATTATGTATGTATTTATGTATGTATATATGTACATATGTAAATATGTATATATATGTACATATGTATATACTGTATGTACATATCTATATATGTACATATATATATGTAAATATTTACATATATTATGTATATATGTGTATATGTATGTATGTATATATGCGTATATATATGTATACATGTGTATATATGTATATACATGCGTATATATGTATATATATATATGTGTGTATATATATATATATATATATATATATATATGTATATATATATATGTATATATATATATATATATATATATATACATATACACACACATATATATATATATATATATATATATATATATATATATATATATATATATATATATACTACCATTCAAAAGTTTGGGGTCACCCAAACAATTTTGTGGAATAGCCTTAATTTTAGGGATGTCCGATAATGGCTTTTTGCCGATATCCGATATGCCGATATTGTCCAACTCTTTAATTACCGATACCGATATCAACCGATACCGATATCAACCGATATATACAGTCGTGGAATTAACACATTATTATGCCTAATTTGGACAACCAGGTATGGTGAAGATAAGGTACTTTTTAAAAAAATGAATCAAATAAAATAAGATAAATAAATTAAATACATTTTCTTGAATAAAAAAGAAAGTACAACAATATAAAAACAGTTACATAGAAACTAGTAATTAATGAAAATTTGTAAAATTAACTGTTAAAGGTTAGTACTATTAGTGGAGCAGCAGCACGCACAATCATGTGTGCTTACGGACTGTATCCCTTGCAGACTGTATTGATATATATTGATATATAATGTAGGAACCAGAATATTAATAACAGAAAGAAACGACCCTTTTGTGTGAATGAGTGTAAATGGGGGGAGGGAGTTTTTTTGGGTTGGTGCACTAATTGTAAGTGTATCTTGTGTTTTTTATGTGGATTTAATAAAAAAAAACAACAACAAAAAAAACGATACTGATAATAAAAAAACCGATACCGATAATTTCCGATATTACATTTTAACGCATTTATCGGCCGATAATATCGGCAGACCGATATTATCGGACATCTCTACTTAATTTCTAAGAACAAGAATAGACTGTCGCGTTTCAGATGAAAGTTCTCTTTTTCTGGCCATTTTGAGCGTTTAATTGACCCCACAAATGTGATGCTCCAGAAACTCAACCTGCTCAAAGGAAGGTCAGTTTTGTAGCTTCTGTAACGAGCTAAAGTGTTTTCAGATGTGTGAACATGATTGCACAAGGGTTTTCTAATCATCAATTAGCCTTCTGAGCCAATGAGCAAACACATTGTACCATTAGAACACTGGAGTGATAGTTGCTGGAAATGGGCCTCTATACACCTATGTAGATATTGCACCAAAAAGCAGACATTTGCAGCTAGAATAGTCATTTACCACATTAGCAATGTATAGAGTGTATTTCTTTCAAGTTAAGACTAGTTTAAAGTTATCTTCCTTGAAAAGGACAGTGCTTTTCCTTCAAAAATAAGGACATTTCAATGTGACCCCAAACTTTTGAACGGTAGTGTGTATATATACATATATATATATATTCCTGTGAGTGGTCAAACGTGCAACACCGACATTTTAGAGCGCATGCCAAGGTAAATAATGTATTAGTAAAAATGGTCGCCTCTGCTTCTCTGTAGTGTATTTCTGGGACAGACACCTGGCAGAGGGTGAACACCAGCATGCCAGTCAAGTCTCCTCGCTTCGCCCTTTTCGACCTGGCTGAGGGCAAGTCCTACAGCTTCCGTGTGCGCTGCTGCAACTCAGCGGGCGTGGGCGAGGCCTCTGAAGCCACCACAGACATCACTGTCGGGGACAGGCTAGGTGAGCACTTAGGCAAGACGCCACATTTATCTTCTATGTCCTCTTTCACTTCATCACTCTCCTTCCTTCCTTCCAGACCTGCCCTCAGCTCCTGGCACGCCAGTGGTGACCAGGAACACCAGCACCTCTGTGGTGGTCTCCTGGGCGGCCTCTAAGGAAGTCAAACACCTTGTGGGCTACTATATTGAATACAATGTGGTGGGCACGGACGTCTGGATTCCCTGCAACAACAAACCTGTCAAGCAGACCAGGTAAGCGTAGGGTGAGATAGATTATAGTGTGAGAGTCCAGTCCATAGTGGATCTAACATAATAGTGTGAGAGTCCAGTCCATAGTGGATCTAACATAATAGTGTGAGAGTCCAGTCCATAGTGGATCTAACATAATAGTGTGAGAGTCCAGTCCATAGTGGATCTAAAATAATAGTGTGAGAGTCCAGTCCATAGTGGATCTAACATAATAGTGTGAGAGTCCAGTCCATAGTGGATCTAACATAATAGTGTGAGAGTCCAGTCCATAGTGGATCTAACATAATAGTGTGAGAGTCCAGTCCATAGTGGATCTAACATAATAGTGTGAGAGTCCAGTCCATAGTGGATCTAACATAATAGTGTGAGAGTCCAGTCCATAGTGGATCTAACATAATAGTGAGAATCCAGTCCATAGTGGATCTAACATAATAGTGTGAGAGTCCAGTCCATAGTGGATCTAACATAATAGTGTGAGAGTCCAGTCCATAGTGGATCTAACATAATAGTGTGAGAGTCCAGTCCATAGTGAATCTAACATAATAGTGTGAGAGTCCAGTCCATAGTGGATCTAACATAATAGTGTGAGAGTCCAGTCCATAGTGGATCTAACATAATAGTGTGAGAGTCCAGTCCATAGTGGATCTAACATAATAGTGAGAATCCAGTCCATAGTGGATCTAACATAATAGTGAGAATCCAGTCCATAGTGGATCTAACATAATAGTGTGAGAGTCCAGTCCATAGTGGATCTAGCATAATAGTGTGAGAGTCCAGTCCATAGTGGATCTAACATAATAGTGTGAGAGTCCAGTCCATAGTGGATCTAACATAATAGTGTGAGAGTCCAGTCCATAGTGGATCTAACATAATAGTGTGAGAGTCCAGTCCATAGTGGATCTAACATAATAGTGAGAATCCAGTCCATAGTGGATCTAACATAATAGTGAGAATCCAGTCCATAGTGGATCTAACATAATAGTGAGAGTCCAGTCCATAGTGGATCTAGCATAATAGTGTGAGAGTCCAGTCCATAGTGGATCTAACATAATAGTGTGAGAGTCCAGTCCATAGTGGATCTAACATTATAGTGTGAGAGTCCAGTCCATAGTGGATCTAACATAATAGTGTGAGAGTCCAGTCCATAGTGGATCTTAAAATTACACTTATCCATGTTTGCCGAATTTTAGCTGCTACTTATTTATGATCGATTACAAAACTTTAAGAAAGTCGTCACGGAAGTAAACAAGGTAGGGATCAAACTTTTACACATACAGTGGTGGTCAAAAGTGTACATCCACTTGTAAAGAACATCATGTCATGGCTGTCTTGAGTTTCCAATCATTTCTACAACTCTCATTTTGTTGTGATGTAGTGATTGGAGCACATACTTGTTGCTCACAAAAAACATTCATGAAGTTTGCTTCTTTTATGAATTTATTATGGCTCTACTGAAAATGTGAGGGTCAAAAGTATACATACAGCAATGTTAATATTTGCTTACATGTCCCTTGGCAAGTTTACCTGCAATAAGGCGCTTTTGGTAGCCATCCACAAGCTTCTGCTTGACCACTTGACCACAAAATTGCTGCAGTTCAGCTAAATGTGTTGCTTTTCTGACATGGACTTGTTTCTTCAGCATTGTCCACACCTTTAAGTCAGGACTTTGGGAAGGCCATTCTAAAACCTTCATTCTAGCCTGATATAGCCATTCCTTTACCACTTTCGAGGTGTGTTTGGGGTCATTGTCCTGTTGGAACACCCAACAAGACCCAACCTCCGGGCTGATGATTTTAGCTTGTCCTGAAGAATTTGGAGCTAATCCTCCTTTTTCTTTGTCCCATTTAAAGCAGCAGTTCCATTGGCAGCAAAACAGGCCCAGAGCATAATACTACCACCACCATGTTTGACGGTAGGTGTGGTGTTCCTGGGATTAAAGGCCTCACCTTTTCTCCTCCAAACATATTGCTGGGTATTGTGGCCAAACAGCTCCATTTTGGTTTCATCTGACATCACATGGACAAAGATAAAACCTTCTGGAGGAAAGTTCTGTGGTCAGATGTGTTAAAAAGTTTGGATTGTTTGGATTTGTATGTATTTTACATTGTTTTCTGCAAGTACATCTGTCAGTTTTCTATCAAATGTGTTTTGTCTTAATATTTTGGCTGTCTGGGATGGATTCATTGGATTTCTGATCATTTTTATGGGAAAAAATGCTTTGGTTTTCATCTGAGCAACGATGACCAAGGAAAACCAAGGTGCTGCTGTTGGACACATGGCCTTTACTTGGGGCGGTATAGCTCGGTTGGTAGAGCGGCCGTGCCAGCAACTTGAGGGTTCCAGGTTCGATCCCCGCTTCCGCCATCCTAGTCACTGCCGTTGTGTCCTCGGGCAAGACACTTTACCCACCTGCTCCCAGTGCCACCCACACTGCTTTAAATGTCACTTAGATATTGGCTTTCACTATGTAAAGTGCTTGGAGTCACTAGACAAAAAGCGCTATATAAATATAACTCACTTCACTTCCTACACACTTAAAAGGTTTCTCCAGCTCAAGAAACCCCTAATGAAACTTCCTACTTTGCTCAGGTTTGTGTGTCACGGCCTGACCACCGAGACGACGTGCGAGTTCAGGGTGAAGGCGCTGAACGCGGCAGGGTACAGCCTCAGCTCCTCCCACTCTGAGTCGGTGGTGGTGCGTGCTGCCGTTTGTAAGTCATCTTCTACCTGACTTGTCTTTTCTCTCTCTCTCTCTCTCTGTTCCAACTCCTCAACCTTTACTTAACCGCTGGAATATGCAGCTGAGAACATATTCTACCTTTGAAAATCACCCTCTTTAACATTTGTACCCCCGACATGCTGCTCTTTGTCCCCTTGCACTTTTGTCTTCAAATTGTCACAAAACTTGCACAGTACTTTTCATTGTACTTTCATTCTTTAAATGCTTTGCAGCACTAACTATTCCGGGACGCTACAAGGTGTGTGTGGGGTGTGGGGGGGGGGTTTGGTGGTAGCGGGGTGTGTATTTTGTAGCTTCCCGGAAGAGTTAGTGCTGCAAGGGGTTCTGGGTATTTGTTCTGTTGTGTTTATGTTGTGTTACGGTGCGGATGTTCTCCCGAAATGTGTTTGTCATTCTTGTTTGGTGTGGATTCACAGTGTGGCGCATATTTCTAACAGTGTTAAAGTTGTTTATACGGTCACCCTCAGTATAACCTGTATGACTGTTGATCAAGTATGCGTTGCATTCACGTTAGAGGTGGTCTGCGGACACACCCGCGGGTAATCCGCGGGTCGGGCGGATGAATGACGAAAAAAATAGATTTTAAATAGATTCGGGCGGGTGGCGGTTGAACCAATTCGGAAATATATATACATAGTTAAATGTATAAAGAGAATCCTTCCTATGCGTCCCAGCAACAAGTGCCGCAAGTGAGCGCTCCTTCAGCGCAGCAGGGCGCATTTTAGAGGCCAGGTGCTCTCGCATGAATCCTGGCACTGTAGATGCCATTTTATTCCTGCATAGTGCTAAAAAAAAAAGTAAGTACCGTAATTTCCGGACTATAAGCCGCTACTTTTCCCCCTCGTTCTGGTCCCTGCGGCTTATACAAGGGTGCGGCTTATTTACGGCCTGTTCTTCTCCGACACCGACGAAGAGGATTTCGGTGGTTTTAGTACGCAGGAGGAAGACGATGACACAATGATTAAAGACTGACTTTTCATATACCGGTAGGCTGGTTATTTTGATAACATACAGGCGAGCACTTTGTATTACTTTGCACCGTTGTATTATTTGTACTCTGCACGAATGCTGTTCGCCATGTCAAAGATGTGAAAGTTTGATTGAATGATTGAAAGATTTATTGTTAATAAATGGGACGCTTTGCGTTCCCAAACAGTCATCTCTGTCCCGACAATCCCCTCCGTGGTAGCAGGAACCCCTATATCAGGGGTCACCAACGCGGTGCCCGCGGGCACCAGGTCGCCCGTGAGGACCAGATGAGTAGCCCGCCGGCCTGTTCTAAAAATAGCTCAAATAGCAGCACTTACCAGTGAGCTGCCTCTATTTTTTAAATTTTATTTATTTACTAGCAAGCTGGTCTCGCTTTGCTCGACATTTTTAATTCTAAGAGAGACAAAACTCAAATAGAATTTGAAAATCCAAGAAAATATTTTAAAGACTTGGTCTTCACTTGTTTAAATAAATTCATTCATTTTTTTACTTTGCTTCTTATAACTTTCAGAAAGACAATTTTAGAGAAAAAATACAACCTCAAAAATGATTTTAGGATTTTTAAACACATATACCTTTTTACCTTTTAAATTCCTTCCTCTTCTTTCCTGACATTTTAAATCGATGTTCAAGTAAATGTATTTTTTTTATTGTAAAGCATAATAAATACATTTTTATTTAATTCTTCATTTTAGCTTCTGTTTTTTCGACAAAGAATATTTGTGAAATATTTCTTCAAACTTATTATGATTAAAATTCAAAAAAATGATTCTGGCAAATGTAGAAAATCTGTAGAATGAAGTTTAAATCTTATTTCAAAGTATTTTGAATTTCTTTTAAAAATGTTGTTCTGGAAAATCTAGAAGAAATAATGATTTGTCTTTGTTAGAAATATAGCTTGGTCCAATTTGTTATATATTCTAACAAAGTGCAGATTGGATTTTAACCTATTTAAAACATGTCATCAAAATTCTAAAATTAATCTTAATCAGGAAAAATTACTAATGATGTTCCATAAATTCTTTTTTTAATTTTTTCAAAAAGATTCAAATTAGCTAGTTTTTCTCTTCTTTTTTTCGGTTGAAGTTTGAATTTTAAAGAGTCGAAATTGAAAATAAACTATGTTTCAAAATGTAATTGTAATTTTTTTCGTGTTTTCTCCTCTTTTAAACTGTTCAATTAAGTGTAAATATCATTAATTATTAATAATAACATAGCGTTAAAGGTAAATTGAGCAAAATGGCTATTTCTGGCAATTTATTTAAGTGTGTATCAAACTGGTAGCCCTTCGCATTAATCACTACCCAAGAAGTAGCTCTTGGTTTCAAAAAGGTTGGTGACTCCTGCCCTATATACTACGGTAATTACACATCAAAACCCTGCGGCTTATAGTCGGGTGCGGCTTATATATGGAGCAATCTGTATTTTCCCCTAAATTTAGCTGGTGCGGCTTATAGTCAGGTGCATCTTATAGTCCGGAAATTACGGTAGACCTACGGTTGGATATGTTAAACGAATTAGTCTACGTTACCTAGGCTATACCAAATAAGCCCATGTCCAACCTATATTGAGTTGGGTCAGCTGAATAATTGTGATGGTTACGTGTTGTTTGGGCGCACTACAATGCAAAGGAATTAAGGCAATTGCGTTGTTTATTGTGTTTTTTTTCTATTGGAGATATACTACTGTGTGTTAATTATTTGGCCTCGCTTTCAAGTGAAGCGCATCTCCGATTGGCTACAATCTAAGGCTATTTAGCCTGCTTTGTTCGTCGAGACCGTCTATTTTCATTATAATTCAATTATTATTATTTATTTAATTTATTTTTGTTTAAATAGGGATGACATACATATATTCTTTAACCTCACTAACGCCTTGCATCGTCTATATTAGATATATAACAACGGGCCGGTGGCGGGTGGGTGTGGTTTTGATAAAATGTTGGTTCGGGTGGATGGCGAAGGATGACGACTTTTGTGATGCGGTTGCGGATGAAATAATTGCCTATCCGCGCATCTCTAATTCACGTGTGTGTGCGTACAGAAGCCGCACATATCTTGTGACTGGGCCGGCACGTTGTTAGAAGGGATGAAAAGCGGACGTGACGATATCTCGTAGAGGACGTTAAAGTCAGTGCCTTTAAGGCACGCCCCCAAGACTGTGGTCCGGGTGGACTACGAGATATAATGACTGATGAACACCTTGGTTGGATAATGAAGGTTGCCTCAGCTCAAAGCCTGAGCCCCGACATGAATGATCTAGCATCCAAGAAAAGATGGCAGGTATCTGGCTTGGGCACATCAGATTAGATCAGTGTGTTGCAAACTGAGCAGTTTAAAGTCCTGAATGGTTGGTTTATTCATTGTTATTTTATTTTCTAATTTATTAGCCTGTGGGAAAAGTTAATGTTGATATTTACCTCAGAAGGCTGCAAATAGAAAAGAGGCATTACATTTTTATTTAAATTGCATTTGATATGCCATTGATATTTTTTTATTATTAGGGACCGCACGTCCCATTGTCAAAGGAATTCCAAAGGGAGTCCTTTTGCATTGGGACGAAAGGACCTATTGTTATTGTAAGGTTTATTATTATTATTATTATTATTATTATTTTTCCGCAGCTTTGCGCACTACTTTGACCCCCTTAACATGCTTCAAAACTCACCAAATTTGACACACACATAAAAAAACGCGAACAAAACTCTTTAGTCAAAAAACCAAACCCCAAAACTCAAAATTGCGCTCTAGCGCCCCCTAGGAAGAAAACTGCCTGTAACTCCCAGTACGAATGTCGTAGAGACATGAAACAAAAACCTCTATGTAGGTCTGACTTAGAGCTAGATTTCATACACTGACATCCTTCAGCAAAAATCAACAGGAAGTTGGCAATCACCCCTTCAAAACAAAAGTTTCATAAAAACACTCATTTTTGCCTCTTTGAGCTGTAATTTGACCCCCTTAAAATACTTCAAAACTCACCAAACTTTTTACACACATCAGGACTGGCGGAAATTGCGATCTAATAAAAAAAACGATCCCCAAAACTCCAAATTGCGCTCTAGCGCCTCCTAGGAATAAAACACAGACAAAACTGCTCCTCGGAGGAAAACACAGACAAAACTGCTTGTCACTTTCGGTAGGAACGTCTTAGAGACATGAAACAAAAACCTCTATGTAGGTCTCACTTAGACCTACATTTCATAGATTGACATCCTTCAGCAACTAGCACCTGCCAAATATGCGGGCCCGACCAACGCTGCTTGCAGCTTTAATTATTGTTTGAAACTGGATTTTGCATGTCACTATAAAGTTATATAAGCCTTGCTTGTTCAATATTCAATGCCAAACTTGTTTGGGTCCCTATTAAAAGGTTCATTTGTTCAACCTTGGCCCGCGGCTTTGTTCAGTTTTACATTTTGGCCCACTCTGTATTTGAGTTTGAAGGTTTATTGGCGCTCTGTACTTCTCCCTACGTCCGTGTACACAGCGGCGTTTTACAAAGTCATAAATTTTACTTTTTTAAAACCGATACCGATAATTTCCGATATTACATTTTAAAGCATTTATCGGACATCTCTACCAAAGACTATAAAAATGGGAGCCATTACCTCCCTGCTTGGCACTCACAGGGTTGGAATGGGGGTTAAATCAGCAAAATTATTCCTGAGCGCGGCCACCGCTGCTGCTCATTGCTCCCCTCACCTCCCAGGGGGTGGAACAAGGGGATGGGTCAAATGCAGAGGGTAATTTCACCACACCTAGTGTGTGTGTGTGACTATCAGTGGTACTTTAACTTTAACTTTAAAGAAATGACATGTTACGTAAAGATGGGATAAGGAGCACATATGTAGAAAAAATATATATAATTTCTGAAGGATTTAAATGACTATATTTAATGGTAAGTCTAATTTTAGCAAGTTTTCAAGGTGGTTGAAGTTAGTATTTTACATTGTATTTGTTGCACGCACATGGTACCAATTTGATGGAATGTCTCATGTATGTTTTATTTGAGAAATATGTCTATATTTGATTTTGTGTGCATGTAGTTTTTAGTATCGCTCAACTCTCATGAGCAATGTTACACTAACGAGCGTAAGTAAACAGCACTTGTTGAACATTGACATGGGTATACATTTAGCGTAGAAATATACTGCTGAACTATTGATGAGAGTGTGTGTGTGGGTGTGTGTGTGTGTGTGTGTGTGTGTGTGTGTGTGTGTGTGTGTGTGTTCTCGCAGCCGTCCCTGCTCAGCCAACCGCTGTGACCTTGCTGGAGGCTCACAAGGACACCATGGTGCTGGGCTGGAGCGAGCCCGTTAACGACGGGGGAGGAGCCATCAGAGGATACTTTGTGGACTACAGGACGGTGAAAGGGAAGGCCGTCAGCCAGTGGCATGAGCTCAACCTCCAGGCATTGACCACCACCTCCTACAAGGTCAGCTCCTAAGGTTGCTGCAGGGTGGCGTTTCACACAGAGACTCAAAACTGTGTCGTTGACGTGCGCCCTAATCATCTGCTCAGGTGGAGAACCTGAAGGAGAACGTTGTCTACCAGTTCCAGGTGCGCGCCATGAACATGGCAGGTGTGAGCAAAGGCTCGCTTCCCAGTGCGGATCTGGAGTGCAAAGAGTGGACCCTTACGGTGCCAGGTACCCTCCTACATGGGGCTTTTAGGAAGCCTTTGTGTGTGTGTGTGTGTGTGTGTGTGTGTGTGTGTGTGTGTGTGTGTGTGTGTGTGTGTGTGTGTGTGTGTGTGTGTGTGTGTGTGTGTGTGTGTGTGTGTGTGTGTGTGTGTGTGTGTGTGTGTGTGTGTGTGTTGTATTTCCACCCTTCTTGAGACATCAATGAGGAAAAGTTAGGACCAAAATGATGGTCCCAATACGGAAAACCATTGCATGTAATAGAGAGCCAAATACTAGAGTCCGTGAACATTGTTCCAAAGTCAGGATTTTTTTGTGTGCATACAAAAGTAAACACTGACAGGTGCAAAGGCAGCAATGTATGATGAAACAAGACGGCAGCTAAAGAAGGACTTCCCTATTCATCCCCGGAAAAACCCGCCAGGTGAACAGCTGATTTTTTACCACTTCTGGTGCTGACGTAAGACAAGCCATATGTGAGCATAGGATGAAGAAATACGCTACGCTACTAAGACTATAGTGGCCATTAACAGTTAGCTTCTACAGCTGGCAGGGGCCATCTGTGGTCCCTGACTCCTTTGTCATCGGACTTAAGCACATTACAAATCACTTGCACCCCCTGCTGGTGACATCCATCAAAATGAGGGTGGTCCTAAAAAGGAGGGATTTTTCAAATTGACTGTATGTCGCTTTTAAAAGTGCTCCCCCCTCTGGTCAACATATGAAATAACAAGTGCATGTAAGAAATTAAAATGCGCCCCCTTTGGCCAAAATGTATTTAAAAAAAAATATATATATACAGTATGTATATAGAGACATACTGTAATAACTTGAAGTAAATAATGAAGATTAAAAACCGATTACAAACAAAAAAATAAAAAAATTAACTAGAAGCAGTCTTTTTCTCACAATGTGTTGACTTCTTTCTTATAAAATTGGGAAAATGTTCTCATATTTTTTCCGTTTCTGTAACATTGCAATATTTTCTCGTAAAATGATTACTTTTTTAAGTAAAATGATTACTTTTTAATGTAAAATGCCGACATTTGTCATATAAAATTCAGACTTTTATCACAATATTGCCAATTTTTTTGTTGTTCTTGTAAAATAGTGACATTTTTTTAGTAAAATTATGACTTTTGTCATAATTTTGCCAAGTAAAAAATCTGATTATTATAATATTGCCAAAATTTGAAAGTTTTCCTATAAAATTGTGACTTTTGTCGATTAAAATGACGACTCTTTTCATAAAATTGCCAAAATGTTAAGCTTTTCTTGTAAAATTATGACTGTTATTAAGGTAAAATTCAAACTTTTGTCATAATATTGCACAAATGTTCAGTTTTTCTTGTAAACTTTTGACTCGCGTTGAGTAAAATGACGACTTTATTATAATACTGCTAAAATTCAAAGTTTTTAACTAAATTTTCACAACAAGCTTTTTTATATTTGCATAGTATGTATATATTATTAATGTTGTAAATACACATCTTTATATATCTAGAAAGGGTGGTCCTAAAGAGGGAGGCATTTTTCGGAGATCTCAAGAAGATAACAAATACAAGAGTGTGTGTGTGTGTGTGTGTGTGTGTGTGTGTGTGTGTGTGTGTGTGTGTGTGTGTGTGTGTGTGTGTGTGTTTCTAACCTTGAGACATGAAGAAGGAAAAGTATCTTCCATATGAGGAGGTGTGAACAAGTGATGACATAAATCACGGTCCCAATAACATTGCATCTAATAGACAATGTCTCATTAGCACCCCTGCTGGTGACATCTATCAAAATGAGGGTGGTCCCAAAAAGGAGGGATTTTTCAAATTGACTGTGTGTCGCTTTTAAAAGTGCTCCCCCTCTGGTCAACATATGAAATAACAAGTGTGTGTTTGGCCAAAATTAATTTAAAAAAATAAAATAAATATGTTATAGAGACATACTGTTATAAAATGAAGTAAATAATTAAGATTAAAAAACAATTACAAACAAAAAAAACAACTAAAAGCTTACCTTTTTTTTATTTGCATAGAATGTATATACTTTTAATGTTGTAAATACTAATCTTTATATATATAGAAAGGGTGGTCCTAAAGAGGTAGGCATTTTTCGGAGGTCTCAAGAAGGTAACAAATACAAGAGTGTGTGTGAGTGTGTGTGTGTCTTTAATGCTCACAAACAATGTTTTTTCATGCCCAAAAAGTGCAGTACATATATCGCATACAACTACGTAACTTTAAGGAGTGGGAGAGCAGCACAGACACGTTAGCAACATTAGCACAGCTACATGCTAACATTACACTTACTTTTTAACAGCCACATTATGGTAGGTTAGCCAGCTCGCAGATGAAAAAGGAAATGATCAATTTCTTACTTTTTAAGGTAATTTATGAATTGCAGGCAGCGCTCTAAGCTTTTTTCGAAGATGTGTAGCAAAAACCTTCTTTTGTGAAGTGACACCAGACATTGAGAATGTTGTCCTGTGCAAGGTGCTCCTGTTGGACTTCATTTTCTCGAGGTTCGGGACTCTTCCGTTGTGGTCCTGTGGGAGGCACCGGCGTTTGACGGGCGCACTCCCGTCAACGGCTACTACTTGGACATGAAGGAGGCGCAGGCTGTGGAGAAAGGCTGGAAGGCCGTCCACGAGAAGGCCAACAAGTCCAAATATATGAAAGTAAGGATTAAATGATGCATGTTGGAAAGAAAAGGAATTCCTCACGGACTTATGTTGTAGGTGAGCGGCCTTGAGGCTGGCACATCCTACGTCTTCCGCGTGCGAGCTCAAAACCTCGCAGGAGTCGGGAGACCCTCTGCCGTCTTGGGTCCGGTCCTAGCCGAGACTGTCCCTGGTTAGAAAGTTGGGAACATCCCTACATCTGCTTTGTTTTAGCACCTAACCTGGCAACCGTAACGTGGCCATCTTCTCTCCCGCCAGGCACCAAAGAGGTTTGCGTGGAAGTTGATGACGACGGTGTTATTTCCATGGTCTTTGAGTGCTCGGAAATGAGTGAGGGCTCGGAGTTTGTCTGGTCTAAGAACTACCAAGCGATCACGGACACCTCCAGACTGACTATAATCAACGAGAAGGGCAGGTTAGCATCCTTTGTGATCAATGGAAGGTTACCATTTGCAAATGGAATCATTTCCATCCACACTAACACAAGCCTGGTATCCATCAGAGAGTACACTTCATTTGGGAACACTTTTTTCTGCTTTCATTGTTAAAGGTACAGAAATATCTGTCAATACTTTTGAAGGGGAATTGCATTTTTTTGGGGAATTTTCGCAATCATTATGAGAGACAAGAACACACGTCTTTTTTGTTTTTTAGGATTTTAAAGATAAAAAACTGCGGCTAATGGGAGTCACCCTTCAAAGCCCTCTAAAACAACTTCAAGAACCTCCATCACCGTGATATATACACACTGCAAGTATATATACAGTATGATATAGTAACAGACACGATCATAACAATATGTGCAATATTTAAAATACCGATGGTTTACTGACAAACCGATGGTTTGTCCAGTCCAGGTAGAGGACGAGACTCTGTCCCAGGTGGAGGAGTTTAAGTATCTCAGGGTCTTGTTCACGAGTGAGGGAAAGATGGAGAAGGAAATCAGCCGGAGAATGGGAGCAGCTGGGGCAGTATTGCAGTCTCTCTACCGCACTGTTGTGACGAAACGAGAGCTGAGCCAGAAGGCAAAGCTCTCGGTCAACCGAGCTATCTACATTCCTACTCTCACCTATGGTCATGACCGAAAGAATAAGATGGCAGGTACAAGCGGCCGAAATGAGTTTCCTCAGAAGGGTGGCTGGCATCTCCCTTAGAGATAGGGTGAGAAGTTCAGTCACCCGAGAGAGACTCGGAGTAGAGCCGCTGCTCCTTCGCTTGGAAAGGAACCAGCTTAGGTGGTTCGGGCATCTCGTGTGAATGCCTCACCAGCGTCTCCCTAGGGAGGTCCTTGTTGCACGTCCCACTGGGAGGAGACCCAGTGGCAGGCCAAGGACCAGATGGGGGGATTACATCTCCTCTCTGGCCTGGGAACGCTTCGGGATTCCCCAGGAGGAAGTTGCTAATGTTGCTCTGGAGAGGGAAGTCTGGGGGTCTCTGCTGGAGCTGTTGTCCCCGTGACCCGATTCCGGATAAGCGGTTGAAGATGGATGGATGGTCATTTTATGCACAGTCAGAACTAATTCTTCGCCGGATTTATTCCCGTTTCCATAGCAGCGCACTTCCGACTTCCTGCAACAAATCTGTTCCTACTCCTGGAATCTAACGCAAGTGTTTTTTCTATTAATGGCCGACTTGGTATTAAACAACGAGGACGACTATTTTTGGACAACTGAGGATTCACAACTTTGTCTTTTTGAAACTAAATATGCGGAAGATGAACTGCTGCTTATAGAGGCAAGCACGAAGAAGAGGATGTCCATGAAAAGGCCACGATTCTGGTCGCTGAGGAAGCTGACCTGAGCGAGGACAGCGTCTCAGCCGCCGTGAAGGTCCACACCTGGGTCCTGGGCGTTGCTGCCAATTACACAGAGTGTCTATGGAACGGCTATACTCTTGGCTGATGAGGATGAGGAGGCGTGTGGGCCCCTGACGGGGGCCTCCGCAGCAGGCGAGCAGGAAGTCGTGCAGGCTGCTGGGTAGGGGATCTGGCAGGCTGCAGAGCTGGGTAGGAGGATGGCGGCGTCGTGGTAAGACCCGCTGGAGACGAGGATGGCAGCGTCGTGAGAAGGCCCGCTGGAGACGAGGATGGCAGCGTCGTAGGAAGGCCGAAGATGATGCTGTCGTGGGAAGGCCCTCTGGAGACGAGGATGGCAGCGTCTTGGGAAAGCCCACTGGAGACGAAGATGACGGCGTTGTGGGAAGATCCGCTGGAGACGAGGATGGCGGCGTCGTGGGAAGATCCGCTGGAGACGAGGATGGCGGCGTCGTGGAAGGCCTGCAGGAGACGAGGATGGCGGCGTCGTGTTAATACCTGCTGGGTTAGAGGATGGTGGCCTCGTGGGAAGACCACTGGCAACAAGGATAGCGGCGTTGTGAGAAGGCCCTCTGGAGACGAGGATGGCAGCGTCTTGGGAAAGCCCACTGGAGACGAAGATGACGGCGTTGTGGGAAGATCCGCTGGAAACGAGGATGGCGGCGTCGTGGGAAGATCCGCTGGAGACGAGGATGGCGGCGTCGTGGAAGGCCCGCAGGAGACGAGGATGGCGGCGTGGTGTTAATACCTGCTGGGTTAGAGAATGGTGGCCTCGTGGGAAGACCACTGGCAACAAGGATAGCGGCGTCATGGGAAGTCCTGCTGGAGACGAGGATGGAGGCGTCGTGGGAAGTCCCGCTGGAGACGAGGATGACGGCGTCGTAGGAAAGCCCGCTGGAGACGAGTATGAAGGCGTCCTGGGAAGTCCTGCTGGAAACGAGGATGGCGGTGTCGTGAGAAGGCCCGCTGGAGACAAGGATGGCGGAGTCATGGAAAGGCCCACTGGAGACGCAAATGGGGGCGTCTGCAGGCCTGCTGGAGACGCGGATGGCGGAGTTTGCAGAGCTGGAGCAGCAGGCGGCTTGGCCGGTGGTTGAGCTGGATGTAAGGCTGGCGGTGGCAGCCTCGCTGGATGTAGGACAGGCAGCGGAGGCCGGGCAGGAGGTAACAGCCTGGCTGGGTGCAGGAGGTGGCCCCTTGGCTGGACACAGCTCTGCCTCCCCAATTGCACATCTACAAGTTAGCTTATGTCTTTCCGTAGTTAGCTTTTACGGCTAATACCGTAGCATGCCGATATTTTGTACACTAGAAAAAGAGTTCCTCTGTATTCTGTCTTACAATAACAATGTCGCTACAGTTTGGTTGTTATATAGGTTACAGAACGTAAATGAAGTATTGTTGACGGTTTTTGACTGCATTTTTAAAGTGATTTAGAGGTAGAATAGATAGCGCCCATTAGCTGCATTGCTAGCCACCAAGAACGAGCCGATTTCTATATGTTAGAATGTGAAAAAACAAAAAACTTTTGTCTTCTTGTCTCTCATGAGGATTGTGAACGATAGGCAACGTTCCAAAAAAAGTGCAGTTCTGCTTTAAGTACACTTTCATACCTGTGCTAGAAGTATGACAGTGTTTTTACTAAAACCATAAAGTGGCAAATCAAACTAAAATGTACCTGCTATGGAAAAATGGCTTCAAATATCAGTCCTGTGTTGTCTTAAATCACCTGCCTACATGTCCTCATTTTCCAGGACCAGAGTTATCTTTAACAATCCCTCCCTGGAGGATCTGGGCATATTCTCCTGCGTGGTCACCAACACGGACGGCATCTCATCCAGCTTCGCGCTCGCCGAGGAAGGTGTGCTTACGTGCCAGAAAAACACGTTTGTGCTTTGTGTGGCTATTTGTGTATGTCTTTGTAAGCAATACGTCCAAGTCCCAATGGGTAGTACGCTTGATCCTTTGAAATGGAAATTGGCACTGACTTTGCGGAGGTCATGACAATCACTCTTTGTGCTACTGCTGGTGTTATTTTTGACAGATCTTAAGCGTCTCCTGGACATCAGCCACGAGCACAAGTTCCCTGGTAAATACTCCCATCAATTAAAACACATTTCCCTCTAGAGATATTTCTGTAAAGTACACATTCTGTATATAAACAGGTCTCCAAATGTTTATTCCCCAGTCATCCCCTTTAAGAATGAAATGGCCATGGAGTTGCAAGAGAAGGGTCGTGTGCGATTCTGGACACAAGTGGAGAAGTTCACCAAGGACTGCCAGTTGGACTACGTCTTTAATGACGTCATCATTACTCAAGGCGGGGTGAGAATACGAGTCCCTCCTTTTTGATTGTGTCTATTCTACATACATTTTTCTTTTTGATTGCTTGCAGAAATACACCATGAACTTCGACAAGAGCACAGGTATCATCGAAATGTTCATGGACTCCCTGGAGGTGACGGACGAAGGAACATTCACCTTTAAACTGGTGGACGGCAAAGCTAAGGGCACAACCAGCTACGTGCTGATTGGAGAAGGTACTATTTTACTTGATTAAAGTGAGACGACAATAATCATATGGAGATGTTAGATCAGTGGTTCTTAACCTGGGTTCGATCGAACCCAAGGGGTTCGGTGAGTCCGCCCCAGGGGTTCGGCGGACCCTCCGCCGCGGAGGGCGAGACACATCCAACTCATCGTGTAAATAAAAACTTCTCCCTATCGGCGTATTACGGATACGGCAAATGCAGAAGTCACACTGATTTGCAGGTGTGTAATTTGTTGTTAGTTCATGCACTGTGTTGGTTTTGTTCTTTGAACAAGGTGATGTTCATGCACGCTTCATTTTGTGCACCAGTACAAAAACATATAACTTTGTCTTGAATTTGAAAAAAAATATATATATATTTTTCACTAAAGAAGGATTTGGTGAATGCGCATATGAAACCGGTGGGGTTCGGTACCTCCATCAAGGTTAAGAACCACTGTGTTAGATTCTGTGTACTTGGCTGTTGTTAGCATGGATGTCCACTGAGGGGCAGCAGAGGAACACCTGTCTTAAGAGCCGTGCATTTACTTTGCTTTTACTGTGTAGAGTTCAGAGAGCTGCAGAAGAAGTCGCAATTTGAGAGACAAGAATGGCTCAGGAAACAAGGTATGATGTCATTCCTTCATATTACCTAAAATTCATTAAAGCGCGTGTCGACTGCATGTTTTCTCCTTGTGTTCACAGGTCCTCACTTTATTGAGTACCTTGACTTCACTGTTACGCCAAAATGTGATGTGTTGCTGAAATGCACGGTAAGACAAAAAAAAAACATCAAGCCAACTCTTAATCTTCATTCTTGTCTTTAATGCTCTCCACAGGTAGGAAACGTCAAGCCTGAGACAGAAATCATCTGGTCCAAGAACAGCATCGAGATCTGCGCTAGTGACGAGGCCATGAAGAAATTGGAGAAAAAGGACAACGTGCTGACTTTTAACATTGGAAAGGTCAGGCCGTCTGTCCGCAGGGTCGTGAGCTTTTACGAGACTTCAGTGCAGCGTCCGTTTATTTATCCAGCTGCCTTTTACTTGCTAGGCTGTCGAACACACAGACTCATAGGTGACAAAACATCCCAAAATCAAGAGTCCAGATCAGACCTGTCAACACTTAGTTTTCACTTATTTGCTCTCCTCCCATTCCCGTATTTCCCTTTGTTATCCAGGGTGTACCCTGCCTTGGGGTAGAGTGCAGCTGGGATAGGCTCCAGCCCCGCCACAACCCCAAGAGGAAGAAGCAGTAGAAAATGGATGGATGGATCTATACCTTCCATAAAGAAAATAAATACGCTCCTCTCAGTTGGAGCAGGTGCACACTGCAAAAAGTCAGTGTTCAGAAACAAGAAAAAAAAATACAAAAATGAGGGGTATTTTATTTGAACTAAGCAAAATGATCTGCCAATAGAACAAGAAAATTTGGCTTGTCAAGACTTTCCAAAACAAGTCAAATTAGCTAACCTCAATGAACCCAAAAATAGTTTAAAATAAGTATATTCTCACTAATAACAAGTGCACTTTTCTTGGTAGAAAAAAAGAGACTTTTTTGCTCAATATGTTGAAAAATATTCTTAAATGAAGTAAAAGGACCTAGACTTTGCAGACGATCTAGCTCTCCTGGCTCACACTTACCAACAGATGCAGGACAAATCACAAAAACTACAAAGAACTGCTGCATTTCTTGGGCTTAAGATCAATTCACAAAAAACGAAGGTCATGCGTATCAATAACAAGAACAATACACCAATAACAATGGACCATAATCAATTAGAGGAGGTAGTCAGTTTTACATACTTGGGGAGCATAATCAGTGTAGATGGAGGAGCAGATGAAGATGTCAAATCCAGAATAGGGAAAGCAAGAACATCATTCAACTTACTAAACAAAATATGGAGAGCAAAAAACATTTCTCTCAAAACCAAATTGAAAATATTTAACTCAAATGTCAAATCCATCCTGCTGTACGGATCAGAAACATGGAAAACCACCAATAGCATACTCAATAAACTACAGACATTCATAAACCGTTGCCTCCGTCGGGTCCTAGGAGTCTACTGGCCAGACACCATCACCAATGCCAACCTGTGGGAACTCACCAAACAAGAACCTGTGGAACTGCAAATCAGGAGAAGGAAGTGGAGCTGGATAGGCCACACACTCAGAAAACCAAATAAATCAATCACCAAACAGGCACTAACATGGAACCCACAGGGAAAAAGAAACAGAGGGAGAAGAACAACCTGGAGAAGAAGCACGGAACAGGAGATGAGGGCTGAGGGGCTGTCATGGCAACAACTCGACCGAAGGGCACAAGACCGGAATGGATGGAAGGCTTTCGTCGGCGGCCTAGGTTCCTCAGGGAATACTAAGGCCTAAGTAAAGTAAGAAGTAAATGCTAGTGCCATTATCTTGACATAATGATATGCGCTCGGCATCATGATTTTTTTTTTTCATGCTTAAAGAAATGATGACTTTAAAAAAGTAGTTGTATACTTATGAGTGTTGATGACACAGCTTTGCAACACTTGATATTTTAGTTTCAAGCATGTTTTACTCAATATAGCTCATCAAATCTCAGCAACAAGCTGTAATATCTTACTGACATCATTTAGGAGCAAAACACTTAAAACAAGTAAAACACTCCAACATAAAATCTGCTTAGTGAGAAGAATGATCTTATCAGACAGAAAATAAGCAAATATCACCCTTATTACTTAGATTTCACTTTTTGCAGTGCAGCCGGCGGCCTCAACAACTTTCCGTAAACATCGGCGTTAAAATGGTGACGCTTGGGCGGGGGCTGTGACGAGCAGTGCGACGAGTCGCCTGTCCCGTGGTTCAATCAAATCGACATCGTGGATGGACATGAAGACAATGCCAGAAGAGGCATCTCTGTCCCAAATATTTGAGTAAATATCTTGAGAAATGGGAGGCTGATTATCCTTTTCCCAAGAAAAGTAGGGTCGGACGAGGGTTGTCCCGATACCACAATGTATTTCGATACTTTTTGATACTTTTCTGAATAAAGGGGACCACCAAAAATGGCATTATTGGCTTTATTTTAACAAAATATTACATTGGTCATATTCAAAGTCCAGGGACATATTTACTGACTTTATAAACATAATATTATCTTTAAAAAAAGGAAAAAAGATTTTGTGACGATAAAAATTTTTTATGTAATCATAGTAGTATCGACTAGATACGGTCTTGTACATGGTATTATTACAGTGGATGTCAGGTGTAGATCCACCCATGGCATTTGTTTACATTCAGGCACGCTACTTTTTGTTAGCGGTGACGCCGGTGAACTGTTGTATCCTCCTACGGTGTGTAGTGAAGCATGTTTAGCTATTCCTCGTCCTCCAGTGATAATGTACTTGTAAGAAACTCACTTTATTTGTCACCATGGAGGCCAGGATTAGTGATTTAGAAGTAGCTAAAACACTGCCTGTCATAATTGTTCTCCCAGGAAGCAAACGGACTATTCCGGACTGGACTTGAAGGTAGAACCATGATTTAAGCTTGACTCTCAAATAGGTACAAACAAAAAGGCGCACAAGTTAGCGCAGGAAACAAAAGCTAACACTTAGCATAAACTATGGACAGGGCAAAAACTCGCTAACTGTGGCATGAACAAACAAAACTTACTTGGCAAGGCATGAAGCAAACAATGGCATGACACAAGCAATGACGCCAGGCCGACTGACAGGCAAAGACAGGCTTAAGTACTGGTCTCTTGATTAGAGACAGGTGTGTCTCGAACGCAAGAGGCAGGTGAAAATCATGTCGTCATGGAAACTAAAACAAACAAGGGTGCACAAAAACAGGAACTTCTGGAGTCTTAGAACTAACAGAAAGTAACAAAAACATGATCCAGACCACAGATCATGACACTGCCGACTGTGGATGGATGTTCACTGCTAGCTAGCTAGCCATGTCTTAAAGTAGCTCTTCCTGAGGGCGTTTCAGTGTTATAACTTCACCTTTATCTTTACTTTTTACACCAAAATGCGTCCATTCTCCCTTTTCTGTCTACACACTGTGTCTGCTTGTAAGTACTCTGTGATTGTGCACTGCCGAACATGCTCCTCTACTCGTAAACCGCTTGTCCCTTTAGGGGTTGCGGGAGCCTATCTCAGCTGTATTCGGGCGGAAGGCGAGGTACACCCTGGACAAGTCGCCACCTCATCGCAGGGCCAACACAGATAGACAGAACTGGTACTTTTCAAACAGAGTATAGTACCGTTTTTGATTCATTAGTACCGCGATACTATACTAGTACCGGTATACCGTACAATCCTAGGTTGGACACACTCATACTTTTGTAAGATTTCTAACACCCATTAAATAGAAGACACAGGGGAATAAATTATGCAAATCAGCATGAAAAACGCGGTGAAAGAGCCTAGAATCTTTTTGTGTTGTCATTGAAGCGATGTGTTTTTGTGTAATGTTCACTGCATCCGTTTGGGTGGCAGACCAAAATGTTTATATTCGGCAGCCGTTCAAAAAGTTGATGTCCGGGGTGAGATGTTATGTTCCTTATGATGTTTTGAATGTGTGAACGAAGGCTGGCCCTCTCCCTGGTCAACGTCAGTGACCTCTGACCTCACAAATGGACACAATCTATTTATCAAGTGTATTTATATCTGATATTCCTGCTAGTCTGTGTGTTTGACTTCACTCCTTAGCAGAGGTGGGTAGAGTAGCCAGAAATTGTACTCAAGTTAGAGTACTGTTACTTTAGAGATGTATTACTCAATTAAAAGAAAAGAGTAGTCACCCAAATATTTACTTGAGTAAAAGTAAAAAGTATGTTGTGAAAAAACTACTCAAGTACTGAGTAACTGATGAGTAACCTGTTCGTTTAATGATGACGGCAACAAATAAAGCACAAAAACATAAAAATAGCAATGAGCAAATTCAGAGCCAGGAATATCTCTTAAGCAACTAAAACAATAATATATATTAAATAATAATACATTAACATTAAAAAAATTAAGGCAAATTGAGCCACAATAACTTAACAGCACCATAGGCTCAGTAGGCAGAGATTACAAAGGAAAATAACAAGTTAGCCTTTACGCAAACCATAAACTGATAGGTGTGGGCTGCACCTGGGAACACACTGTGCACTTCTGATTGGTGTTTCTATGCATGCGTGTGTGTGTGTGTGTGTGTGTGTGTGCGACTCTGTGTGTGTGTGTGTGTGTGTGTGTGTGTGTGTGTGTGTGTGTGTGTGTGTGTGTGTGTGTGTGTGTCTCTGTCTCTCTATGAGGCTGCAGTGCGTTAATAAATGTCCCCACACGATGTACATTTAGTGATTCATAGCAGGGAAGCTAACATCAGCCTACGGTGACAACAAGCAATGTGCTTCCTCAAATTTGACGTTGAGTTCATGTAAGCTTAAGCTTGTTAATCATGTGACCGCCTGGCTCTGTTTGATTGGTGAAACGGAGTCAAACGTCACCAGTGACTGCATTTGATTGGTGAAACGGAGTCAAACGTCACCAGTGACTGCATTTGATTGGTGAAACGGAGTCAAACGTCACCAGTGACTATATTTGATTGGTGAAACGGAGTCAAACGTCACCAGTGACTATATTTGATTGGTGAAACGGAGTCAAACGTCACCAGTGACTATATTTGATTGGTGAAACGGAGTCAAACGTCACCAGTGACTATATTTGATTGGTGAAACGGAGTCAAACGTCACCAGTGACTGCATTTGATTGGTGAAACGCAGGCATGTGATAGATCCTACTTTGAAGGTCTGTCTGACAAAGCAAAACAAACAAAGCGTGCATTAACAGATGGATAAAAATCAGTAGCGAGTAGCGAGCTGAATGTAGATAAATGGAGCGGAGTAAAAGTAGCGTTTCTTCTCTATAAATATACTCAAGTAAAAGTAAAAGTATGTTGCATTAAAACTACTCTTAGAAGTACAATTTATCCCAAAAGTTACTCAAGTAGATGTAACGGAGTAAATGTAGCGTGTTACTACCCACCTCTGCTCCTTACTCTTTTCAATGTCTTGGCCAAAAGGTTACTAACTGGCGTCATGCTGCTCGTCCATTGCTCTCGCTGTGCCGCACTAACATGCTCATGTGTCTTAATCCGCAGTGCGTTATTGAGCAAGACGTGCAAGCAGACATGGAAGAGACAGAGCCGCCCGCCGAGGACGCTTCGCTGCTGCCGTCGCCGAGATCCAAAGTCTGAATTAGCAACTTGCTGCTCATAAGTTGACGCTTCTCATCCCTCCATGCTGTTACCATTTCAATGTCTTCCATGTCACGTCTGCATTGGACAAAAGCTTGCTAAGTGTCCTGTCATTCTGTCAATGGGAGTTACAGTTAAACTACGGCCCTGGGAGAGATGTAGACCATTACTCCGGGACTCTGACCGGGCTTTTCTTTCCACCCTTAGATTACCAAGGAGGATGCGGGTATTTACGAGGTGTTCTTGAAGGATAAGAGAGGCCAAGATATGAGCAGGTTTGATCTGACAAATGAAGGTAAGTGCTTGAAACATTTAGTAGGAACACTTTATAATAGGGGGAACCTAACAAGGGGTTTAGCATGTTAGATCCACTATGGACTGGACTCTCCCTATTATGTTAGATCCACTATGGACTGGACTCTCACACTATTATGTTAGATCCACTATGGACTGGACTCTCCCTATTATGTTAGATCCACTATGGACTGGACTCTCCCTATTATGTTAGATCCACTATGGACTGGACTCTCACACTATTATGTTAGATCCACTATGGACTAGATCCACTATGGCCACTATGGTGCAATCATAGAACAGAGAACAGCTTTACAAGTACAATGTTTTGTAACGTTGTCAGGACATATTAAAGGTACGTAGCAATTAATTAAGGTGAGGCGTCAATTAGAACGAAGGTCGGGATTTATAAACCCTTGCAAGTGTCCCCTTATTGCAAAGTGGTTGTGGTATGTGGTAAACAATGAGAGGAGGCTCTAACATGACTTGGTGCACATCCCCTGCAGGCTACAAGGCTGTAATGAACGAGCTGTTCAGGGTGATTGGTGAGCACTCCTCAGAGACCAAGAAAATGCCCTTACAGCAGATTTTTTATTCCTAAAGTAAATAAACACTTGTGTTGTTTTGTCTTCCAGCCAACTCGTCGTCCCAAATCGAAGTCCTGAGCACGGAACACGGCATCATCCTTCACTCCACGGTCACGTACTACCACCAGGACCAGCATGTCGGCTGGCTGCACAAGTACGTCCCATCCACACGACGGCCGAGCTCGTCCCAGCTGATTGTGTCTGTGTTCCTCCGCCAAGGGACGCTAAGATCTCTGCCTCGGAGAGAGTCAAGTCGGGAGTGACGGGTGAGCAGCTGTGGCTAAAGGTCAACGAGCCCACCGAGAGGGACAAGGGTAAATACACCATGGACGTGTTTGACGGCAAGGACGGCGTCAAGCGTGTGTTCGACCTGAGTGGCCGAGGTGAGTTCAAGCTTTTGGGAAAAAAGGGACTCCTTCGTAATTGTAAGAGAATATTCATCTGTGCATGATTCCCGTGCAGCTTGGGAGGAAGCCTTTGAGGAATTCCAACGACTGAAGTGAGTAAAAGAAGTCCTAAGTGGAGCTAAGTGTGCTTGTGATACAGCCAAGTGTGCTTGTGATACAGCCAAGTGTGCTTGTGATACAGCTAAGTGTGCTTGTGATTCAGCCAAGTGTGCTTGTGATACAGCCAAGTGTGCTTGTGATAAAGCCAAGTGTGCTTGTGATACAGCCAAGTGTGCTTGTGATACAGCCAAGTGTGCTTGTGATAAAGCCAAGTGTGCTTGTGATAAAGCCAAGTGTGCTTGTGATACAGCCAAGTGTGCTTGTGATACAGCCAAGTGTGCTTGTGATAAAGCCAAGTGTGCTTGTGATACAGCCAAGTGTGCTTGTGATACAGCTAAGTGTGCTTGTGATACAGCCAAGTGTGCTTGTGATACAGCCGAGTGTGCTTGTGATACAGCCGAGTGTGCTTGTGATACAGCCAAGTGTGCTTGTGATACAGCCGAGTGTGCTTGTGATACAGCTAAGTGTGCTTGTGATACAGCTAAGTGTGCTTGTGATACAGCCAAGTGTGCTTGTGATACAGCCAAGTGTGCTTGTGATACAGCCAAGTGTGCTTGTGATACAGCCAAGTGTGCTTGTGATACAGCCAAGTGTACTTGTGATACAGCCAAGTGTGCTTGTGATACAGCCAAGTGTGCTTGTGATACAGCCAAGTGTGCTTGTGATACAGCCAAGTGTGCTTGTGATACAGCTAAGTGTGCTTGTGATACAGCCAAGTGTGCTTGTGATACAGCCAAGTGTGCTTGTGATACAGCTAAGTGTGCTTGTGATACAGCTAAGTGTGCTTGTGATACAGCTAAGTGTGCTTGTGATACAGCTAAGTGTGCTTGTGATACAGCTAAGTGTGCTTGTGATACAGCTAAGTGTGCTTGTGATACAGCCAAGTGTGCTTGTGATACAGCCAAGTGTGCTTGTGATACAGCCAAGTGTGCTTGTGATACAGCCAAGTGTGCTTGTGATACAGCCAAGTGTGCTTGTGATACAGCCAAGTGTGCTTGTGATACAGCCAAGTGTGCTTGTGATACAGCTAAGTGTGCTTGTGATACAGCTAAGTGTGCTTGTGATACAGCCAAGTGTGCTTGTGATACAGCTAAGTGTGCTTGTGATACAGCCAAGTGTGCTTGTGATACAGCCAAGTGTGCTTGTGATACAGCCAAGTGTGCTTGTGATACAGCTAAGTGTGCTTGTGATACAGCTAAGTGTGCTTGTGATAAAGCCAAGTGTGCTTGTGATACAGCTAAGTGTGCTTGTGATACAGCTAAGTGTGCTTGTGATACAGCCTGCATGAACTCACAATGCCATCATCTTACACTGCATTTCCTGCCTTTGTGTTTACTGGATGCATTTTTTATCCAAGAGGCTCCTGACACTGTTGCTCTCCTTCCTTCCACAGGGCGGCCGCCATCGCAGAGAGAAGTAAGTTGATATTTACTGACTGTAGGAGCCTATTTAAGTTCATTTATATTTTGTGCAAGGTGCTTTGATTGATTGATTGAGACTTTTATTAGTAGGTTGCACAGTGAAGTACATATTCCGTACAATTGACCACTAAATGGTAACACCCCAATAAGTTTTTTCAACTTGTTTAAGTCGGGGTCCACTTAAATGGATTCATGATACAGATATATGCTATCATATATACTATCATCATAATACAGTCATCACACAAGATAATCACATTGAATTATTTACATTATTTACAATCAGGGGTGTGGAGGGGGGGGGGGGTAGGATATGGACAGCAAGTAGTGGACATAGAGAGAGAGAAAGAGAGAGAGAGAGAGAGAGAGAGAGAGAGAGAGAGAGAGAGATCAGAAGGCATAAGAAAAAGAAAAAGTATCTGCATTTGATTGTTTACATTTGATTAGCAATCCGGGGAGGGTGTTAGTTTAGGGTTGACCACGAAATCATCATCTCAGTTGATATTTACTAGCTGTAGGAGCCTATTTAAGTTCATTTATATTTTATGGAAGGTGCTTTATGTTTATTCAGCCAAAAGGGGACTACCGTACTTTTCGGACTATAAGTCGCTCCGGAGTATAAGTTGCACTGGCCCAAAATGCACAATAAAGAAGGAAAGAAACATATACAGGACTGCATACTTGCCAACCTTGAGACCTCCAATATCGGGGGGTGGGGGGTAGGGGGTGAGGGGGTGTGGTTGGGGGCGTGGTTATTTACAGCTAGAATTCACCAACTCGAGTATTTCATATATATATATATATATATATATATATATATATATATATATATATATATATATATATATATATATATATATATATATGTATGTATGAAATACTTGACTTTCAGTGAATTCTAGCTATATATATAAATATTTATTTTATTTACATATAAATAAAAGAAATACTTGAATTTCAGTGTTCCGATGGCTATCCATTAGATGGCAGTATTGTCCTGTTTAACTTCTCCGTTCATGACTGAGTATATATATAATTTCGGCCATCGTGTTCAATGGAGAAGTCTGTTCTACAAAATGTACAGGCAACATACCCCTTCCCCTTCGAACTGTCCTGGATGAACTGAAATTCTTGTTTCCATTCGTTTTGGAACTTGCAAGCGTATTTCTTCATCTTGCTCGTCGACGGCGTCGCCATGTCTGTAATTTCCTCGTTCTTCTGCTTCGTCTCCTTGTTGTGTGCGCAGTTGTGCACTCTACTCTCTAAAAGCCCTAGATGTTATGACGTCATTGGGCAGGCAAGCTGTTTATATTGTGGGAAAGCGGACGTGAGAACAGGCTGTCCCCACTCAGGTCCGCATTGAGCTGGAGGGGGCGTGGCCTCCAGCTCCGGCTGAATACCGGGAGTTTTTCGGGAGAAAAGCTCTGCCGGGAGGTTGTCGGGAGAGGCGCTGAATACCGGGATTCTCCCGCTAAAAACGGGAGGGTTGGCAAGTATGACAAGACTGTGTCAGAAAATTAGAATATTGTGATAAAGTCCTTTATTTTCTGTAATGCAATTAAAAACATGGAAATGTCATACATTCTGGATTCATTACACATCAACTGAAATATTGCAAGCCTTTTATTATTTTAATATTGCTGATTATAGCATACAGCTGAAGAAAACTCAAAAATCCCATCTCAAAAAATTAGAATATTTCCTCAGACCAATTAAAAAAAAAAAGATTTATAACAGCAAAACAAAATCAAACATTTGAAAATGTCAATTAATTCACTCAGTACTTGGTTGGGAATCCTTTTGCACGGATTACTGCACCAATGCGGCGTGACATGGAGGCAATCAGCCTGTGGCATTGCTGAGGTGTTATGGATGCCCAGGATGCTTCAATAGCAGCCTTTAGCTTATTTGCATTATTGTCTTTCAGCTTCTTCTTCACAATACCCCACAAATTCTCTATGGGGTTCAGGTCAGGGGAGTTGGCAGGCCAATGGAGGACAGTAATGCCATGGTCAGTACACCAGTTACTGGGGGTTTTGGCACTGTAGGCAGGTGCCAGATGATGCTGGAAAATGAAATCATCATCTCCATAGAGCTTTTCAACAGATGGAAGCATGTAGTGCTCTAAAATCTCTTGGTACACAGCTGCATTGACTCTGGACTTGATGAAACACAGTGGACCAAAACACCAGCAGCTGACATGGCTCCCCAAACCACTGCTGACTGTGGGAACTTCACACTGGATTTCAAGCAACTTGGATTTTGCTCCTCTCCAGCCTTCCTCCATACTCTAGCACCTTGACTTCCAAATGAAATACAAAACTTGCTTTCATCTGAAAACAGGACTCTGGACCACTCTGCAACTGTCCAGTGCTTCTTTTCCATAGCCCAAGTCAGACGCTTCTAGAGATTTTAGAGCACTACAGCCTTCCATCTGTTGAAAAGCTCTATGGAGATGATGATTTCATTTTCCAGCATGATCTGGCACCTGCCTACAGTGCCAAAACCCCCAGTAACTGGTGTACTGACCATGGCATTACTGTCCTCCATTGGCCTGCCAACTCCCCTGACCTGAACCCCATAGAGAAATTGTGGGGTATTGTGAAGAAGAAGCTGAAAGACAATAATGCAAATGAGCTAAAGGCTGCTATTGAAGCATCCTGGGCATCCATAACACCTCAGCAATGCCACAGGCTGATTGCCTCCATGCCACGCCGCATTGGTGCAGTAATCCGTGCAAAAGGATTCCCAACCAAGTACTGAGTGAATTAATTGACATTTTCAAATGTTTGATTTTATTTTGCTGTTATAAATCTTTTTTTTTTTACTTGGTCTAAGGAAATATTCTAATTTTTTGAGATAGGATTTTTGAGTTTTCTTAAGCTGTATGCCATAATCAGCAATATTAAAATAATGAAAGGCTTGCAATATTTCAGTTGATGTGTAATGAATCCAGAATGTATGACATTTCCATGTTTTTAATTGCATTACAGAAAATAAAGAACTTTATCACAATATTCTAATTTTCTGACACAGTCCTGTAAGTCGCACTGGAGTATAAGTCGCATTTTTGGGGGAAATGTATTTGATAAAAGCCAACAGCAAGAATAGACATTTAAAAGGCAATTTAAAATGTCTAAAGAATAGTGAACAACAGGCTGAATAAGTGTACGTTATATGAGGCATAAATAACCAACTGGTATGTTAACGTAACATATTATGGTAAGAGTCATTCAAATAACTATAACATATAGAACATGCTATACGTTTACCAAACAATCTGTCACTCCTAATCGCTAAATCCCATGAAATCTTATACGTCTAGTCTCTTATGTGAATGACATCAATAATATTATTTGATATTTTACGCTAATGTGTTCATCATTTCACACATAAGTCGCTCCTGAGTATAAGTCGCACCCCCGGCCAAACTATGAAAAATACTGCGATTTATAATTCTAAAAATACAGTAGTTATTTGTAATCAAGAGATGGCAACAACTCTAGTTTATTAGCAACTTCTTCCACTCAAAGGATGACATAAAAGTACTCCACCTCTCGTAAACAAACACTTAACTGATCGCTGTGTCTTGTATTTCTTGTCCAGATCGCGCTCGCGTCATTGGAGGCCTGCCAGATGTGGTGGCCATCCAAGAGGGCAAGGTAAATAACACATACTCTCTTATTGTAGTCCTATAACTCTCTTATTACAGTCCTATAACTCTCTTATTACAGTCCTATAACTATTATTACAGTCCTATAACTCTTATTACAGTCCTATAACTCTTATTACAGTCATATAACTATCTTATTACAGTCCTATAACTCTTATTACAGTCCTATAACTCTCTTATTGCACTCCTATAACTCTCTTATTGCAGTCCTATAACTCTCTTATTACAGTCCTATAACTCTTATTACAGTCCTATAACTCTCTTATTGCAGTCCTATAACTCTCTTATTACAGTCCTATAACTCTCTTATTACAGTCCTATAACTCTTATTACAGTCCTATAACTCTTATTACAGTCCTATAACTCTCTTATTACAGTCATATAACTCATTACGGTCCTATAACCCTCTTATTACAGTCCTATAACTCTCTTATTACAGTCATATAACTCTTATTACGGTCCTATAACTCTTATTAGTCATATAACTCTTATTACGGTCATAACTCTTATTACGTCCTATAACTCTCTTATTGCAGTCCTATAACTCTATAACTCTCTTATTGCAGTCCTATAACTCTTATTACAGTCCTATAACTCTTATTACAGTCCTATAACTCTCTTATTGCAGTCCTATAACTCTCTTATTGCAGTCCTATAACTCTCTTATTACAGTCCTATAACTCTCTTATTACAGTCATATAACTCATTATGGTCCTATAACTCTCTTATTACAGTCCTATAACTCTCTTATTACAGTCCTATAACTCTCTTATTGCAGTCCTATAACTCTCTTATTGCAGTCCTATAACTCTCTTATTACAGTCCTATAACTCTCTTATTACAGTCATATAACTCATTATGGTCCTATAACTCTCTTATTACAGTCCTATAACTCTCTTATTACAGTCTTATAACTCTTATTACGGTCCTATAACTCTTATTAGTCATATAACTCTTATTACGGTCCTATAACTCTTATTACGTCCTATAACTCTTATTACAGTCCTATGACTCTCTTATTACAGTCATATAACTCATTACGGTCCTATAACTCTCTTATTACAGTCCTATAACTCTTATTACGTCCTATAACTCTTATTACAGTCCTATAACTCTTATTACGGTCCTATAACTCGCTTATTACGGTCCTATAACTCTCTTATTACAGTCATATAACTCTTATTAGTCATATAACTCTTATTACGGTCCTATAACTCTTATTACAGTCCTATAACTCTTATTACGTCCTATAACTCTCTTATTACAGTCCTATAACTCTCTTATTACAGTCATATAACTCTTATTACGGTCCTATAACTCTTATTAGTCATATAACTCTTATTACGTCCTATAACTCTCTTATTATGTCCTATAACTCTTATTACAGTCCTATAACTCTTATTACGTGCTATAACTCTTATTACGTCCTATAACTCTTATTACAGTCCTATAACTCTTATTACGCCCTATAACTCTCTTATTATGTCCTATAACTCTTATTACGTCCTATAACTCTATTATTACAGTCCTATAACTCTTATTACGTGCTATAACTCTTATTACGTCCTATAACTCTCTTATTACAGTCCTATAACTCTTATTACGTGCTACAACTCTTATTACAGTCCTATAACTCTCTTATTACGTCCTATAACTCTTATAACGTGCTATAACTCTCTTATTACGTGCTATAACTCTTATTACGGTCCTATAACTCTTATAACGTGCTGTCAAACATGTTTTCAGTCGCTCAACCTGACGGGTAACGTGTGGGGTGATCCCTCGCCTGAGGTCAGCTGGACTAAGAACGAGAGAGAACTGGTCTCCGACGCCCGCTACCTGCTCAAGTTTGAGCACGGCAAGTTCGCCAGCATCACCATCCACGCGGTCAGCAGGGCCGACTCGGGCAAGTACGCCCTGGTGGTGAAGAACAAGTACGGCACGGAGGCGGGTGTGTTCACGGTCAGCGTGTACAACCCCGAGGACGAGGAAGGCGGGAAGTAGATGACATGAAATAAAGACAAATACAGCAGCGGCCATCTTGTGTCTTTATTGTGCTGCCACTGTGATGATTGACAGCAGCGGCCATCTTGTCTTTATTCTGCTGCCACTGTGATGATTGACAGCAGCGTCCATCTTGTCTTTATTGTGCTGCCACTTTGATGATTGACAGCAGCGGCCATCTTGTCTTTATTGTGCTGCCACTTTGATGATTGACAGCAGCACGAAGGAAAGTCAGGCATGTTTGCAGGGCTAGTTCAGATAACCTTTGACCCCTGAAAATAGGTCATCTTAAAGAAGTGTACAGTAAAAAGAGAGAAACAAATAAACGCCTTTTATCTTCATCTGATGTTTGTGTTGTGTTGGTAGATAACAGGTTTATGGAGGGGGCGGAGCCAAGCGAGAGTTGAAACAGGTTTACTTTGTAGAAATGAGCGTGCCTGAGGCGGGCGGCGGTCACGTGAGCGCCACCTGCTCAATGTGACACCTTGTTTGTACACAGCCAGGAAGTGACAATGTTGTGTTTGCTTGCTTTTTGGAGCACAGGCACATTTTTTGCGTTGAAAAAACTGCGGAGGCACATCACCAGCAGACATCATTCACAAACTAACTCAGCGGACAGTAAAAAGTCGTCATCGCAATTGTTGGATATGACTTTATAGGCCTACTGAAATGATTTTTTAAAATTTAAACGGGAATAGCAGATCCATTCTATGTGTCATACTTGATCATTTCGCGATATTGCCATATTTTTGCTGAAAGGATTTAGTAGAGAAAATCGACGATAAAGTTCGCAACTTTTGCTCGCTGATAAAAAAAAAGCCTTGCCTGTAGCGGAAGTAGCGTGACGTCACAGGAGCTAGTATTCCTCACAATTCCCCGTTGTTTACAATGGAGCGAGAGAGATACGGACCGAGAAAGTGATGATTACCCCATTAATTTGAGCGAGGATGAAAGATTATATATTCCTCTTGAAAATGAGAGTCGAGAACGCGAAATGGACATTCAGTGCCTTTTATCTCCACGACAATACATCGGCGAAATGCTTTAGCTACGAGCTAACGTGATAGCATCGTGCTTTAACTGCATATAGAAACAAAAAAATAAACCCCTGACTGGAAGGATAGATAGAAAATCAACAATACTATTAAACCGTGGACATGTAAATACACGGTTAATGTTTTCCAGGCTGGCGAAGGTTAACAATGCTGTGCTAACGACGCCATTGAAGCTAACTTAGCAACCGGACCGCACAGAGCTATGCTAAAAACATTAGCTCTCCACCTACGCCAGCCAGCCCTCATCTACTCATCAACACCCGTGCTCACCTGCGTTCCAGCAATCGGCAGAAGGACGAAGGACTTCACCCGATGCGTTTGGCGGCCCGGAGACGTAGGAAGTCAAGGTGAGGTCGGCGGCTAGCGCGGCTAGCGCTCCAACAAAGTCCTCCTGGTTGTGTTGCTGTAGTCCGCTGCTAATACACCGATCCCACCTACAACTGTCTTCTTTGCAGCCTTCATTGTTCATTAAACAAATTGCAAAAGATGTCCAGAATACTGTGGAATTATGAAATGAAAACAGAGCTTTTTGTATAGGATTCTACGGGGTACCATAACTTCCGTTACTCTGACTTCGTCACGCGCATACGTCATCATACCGCGACGTTTCAGCCGGATATTTCCCGGGAAATGTAAAATGTCACTTTATAAGTTAACCCGGCCGTATTGGCATGTGTTGCAATGTTAAGATTTCATCATTGATATATAAACTATCAGACTGCGTGGTCGCTAGTAGTGGCTTTCAGTAGGCCTTTAAAGCATAACCAAGCATGCATCACTATAGCTCTTGTCTCAAAGTAGGTGTACTGTCACCACCTGTCACATCACACCCTGACTTATTTGGACTTTTTTTTGCTGTTTTCCTGTGTGTAGTGTTTTACTTCTTGTCTTGCGCGCCTATTTTGGAGGCTTTTTCTCCTTTTTTTTAAAAATAATTTATTTTTATCGGCCGATATTATTGGCCGATAAATGCTTTAAAATGTAATATCGGAAATTATCGGTTTCGCTTTTTTTTTTTTTTTTATTAAATCCAGATAAAAAACACAAGATACACTTATAATTAGTGCACCAAGCCAAAAAACCTCCCTCCCCCATTTACACTCATTCACACAAAAGGGTTGTTTCTTTCTGTTATTAATATTCTGCTTCCTACATTATATATCAATATATATCAATACAGTCTGCAAGGGATACAGTCCGTAAGCACACATGATTGTGCGTGCTGCTGCTCCACTAATAGTACTAACCTTTAACACTTCATTTTACTCATTTTCATTCATTCCTAGTTTCTATCTAACTGTTTTTATATTGTTTTACTTTCTTTTTTATTCAAGAAAATGTTTTTAATTTTTACTTATCTTATTGCATTTTTTTTTTTTTTTTTTAAAGGACCTTATCTTCACCACACCTGGTTGTCCAAATTATGCATAATAATGTGTTAATTCCACGACTGTATATATCGGTATCGGTTGATATCGGTATCTGTAATTAATGAGTTGGACAATATCGGCAAAAAGCCATTATCGGACATCCCTAATTATTAATGTTGTCAATACATATCTTTATATATCTGGTGGTCCTAAAGAGGGTCCTAAAGAGGGAGGCATTTAGTAGGTCTCAAGCAGGTAAGAAATACGTGTGTGTGTGTGTTCTTGTATTTCTATCCTTCTTGAGACAGTTTGTTGCCATTTTTTTGGACGTTCTTGTAAAATAGTGACATTTTTTTTAGTAAAATTATAACTTTTGTCACAATTTTGCCGACTAAAATTCTGATTATTATTATAATGTTACCCAAATTTTTAAGTTTTCTGATAAAATTGTGACTTTTGTCGAGTAAAATGACGACTCTTTTCATAAAATTGCCAAAATGTTAAGCTTTTCTTGTAAAATTGCGAATGTTATTGAGTAAAATTCCAACTTTTATCATAATATTGCACAAATGTTCAGTTTTTCTTGTAAACTTTCGACTCACCTTGAGTAAAATGACGACTTTTATTATAATACTGCCAAAATTCTAGGTTTTTCTTGTGAAATTGTGACCTTTTTCTTGTGAAATTCCAACTCATTTTTCACAACAAGCTTTTTTTATATTTGCATAGTATGTATATAGGCTGGTACTAAAGAGGGAGGCATTTAGTAGGTCTCAAGCAGGTAAGAAATACGTGTGTGTGTTCTTGTATTTCTATCCTTCTTGAGACAGTTTGTTGCCATTTTTTTGGACGTTCTTGTAAAATAGTGACATTTTTTTGAGTAAAATTATGACTTTTGTCACAATTTTGCCAACTAAAATTCTGATTATTATTATAATATTGGCCAAATTTTTATGTTTTCTGATAAAATTGTGACTTTTGTCGAGTAAAATGACGACTCTTTTCATAAAATTGCCAAAATGTTAAGCTTTTCTTGTAAAATTGCGACTGTTATTGAGTAAAATCCAACTTTTATCATAATATTGCACAAATGTTCAGTTTTTTTGTAAACTTTCGACTCACCTTGAGTAAAATGAGGACTTTTATTATAATACTGCCAAAATTCTAGGTTTTTCTTGTGAAATTGTGACCTTTTTCTTGTGAAATTCCAACTCATTTTTCACAACAAGCTTTTTTTATATTTGCATAGTATGTATATATTATTAATGTTGTCAATACACATATCTAGAAAGGCTGGTCCTAAAGAGGGAGGCATTTAGTAGGTCTCAAGCAGGTAAGAAATACGTGTGTGTGTGTGTGTTCTTGTATTTCTATCCTTCTTGAGACAGTTTGTTGCCATTTTTTTGGACGTTCTTGTAAAATAGTGAAATTTTTTTGAGTAAAATTATGACTTTTGTCTCAATTTTGCCAACTAAATTCTGATTATTATTATAATTTTGCCCAAATTGTTAAGTTTTCTGATAAAATTGTGACTTGTCGAGTAAAATTACGACTCTTTTCATAAAATTGCCAAAATGTTAAGCTTTTCTTGTAAAATTGCGAATGTTATTGAGTAAAATCCAACTTTTATCATAATATTGCACAAATGTTCAGTTTTTCTTGTAAACTTTCGACTCACCTTGAGTAAAATGACGACTTTTATTACAATACTGCCAAAATTCTAGGTTTTTCTTGTGAAATTGTGACCTTTTTCTTGTGAAATTCCAACTCATTTTTCACAACAAGCTTTTTTTATATTTGCATAGTATGTATATAGGCTGGTACTAAAGAGGGAGGCATTTAGTAGGTCTCAAGCAGGTAAGAAATACGTGTGTGTGTTCTTGTATTTCTATCCTTCTTGAGACAGTTTGTTGCCATTTTTTTGGACGTTCTTGTAAAATACTGACATTTTTTTGAGTAAAATTATGACTTTTGTCACAATTTTGCCAACTAAAATTCTGATTATTATTATAATATTGCCCAAATTTGTATGTTTTCTAATAAAATTGTGACTTTTGTCGAGTAAAATGACGACTCTTTTCATAAAATTGCCAAAATGTTAAGCTTTTCTTGTAAAATTGCGACTGTTATTGAGTACAATTCCAACTTTTATCATAATATTGCACAAATGTTCAGCTTTTTTTGAAAAATTTTGACTTGCGTTGAGTAAAATGAGGACTTTTATTACAATACTGCCAAAATTCTAGGTTTTTCTTGTGAAATTATGACCTTCTTCTTGTGAAATTCCAACTCATTTTTCACAACAAGCTTTTTTATATTGGCATAGTATGTATATATTATTAATGTTGTCAATACACATATCTAGAAAGGCTGGTCCTAAAGAGGGAGGCATTTTTCTCAGGTCTCAAGAAGGTAAGAAAAAAAAGTGTGTGTGTGTGTGTGTGCATGCATGCATGCGTGTGTGTGTGTGTGTGCATGCATGCATGCGTGTGAGAGTGTGTGTGCATGCATGCATGCATGCGTGTGAGTGTGTGTGTGCATGCTTGCATGCGTGTGAGCGTGTGCGTGTTCACGAATGTGTGTGTGTGTGTGTGTGTACCGTGGGTGATGAAGAAGTGTGTAGTCTCGGTGGTCCACAGACACCAGCGACACGTCAGGAGGTTCCGGATGACTTTCCCAGGCGAGGACATGGAGGACATTAGAAGTATTTGACATCAAACTGGCACATCCTGCAGAAGACTTTAAAAGGTAAGAATAAAACAAAACAAACATTAACATTGTTAAACCGCGACGTTTTGTCATCTGCTCTCGCGACACACAGCTAATGCTTGCTAGCTTCCCAGCTAGCCTAGTTCTTTAGTCACGAATGATTCATTTGATAAAAAAACGAAATAAAAGTGTAATAAATAAAGACATTAGAGGCATAAATAGTTACTATAACGGTCAAGTCGCCAGCTAGCTTGACGAGCGCGGCTAGCGGCGCCTCATTCATTATGTTGTCTTCCAGTAACTTCCACATAAACGGCGCTCAATAAGCTCCAATAACCCAGCAGAGGCACATTAAACGTTTGCTTTTCCTCAAATGTTGTGTTTCTACTCCCAATGACGGCCGTGACGTGACGTCGAGTGGCCAGGTGACGTTGACGAGTCATGTTAGCTTTTATATGTGCTAGGCTAGCTCTAGTCGCGCTACTAGCACGTCTTTAAAGTACACCAAAGTCTACCTTTAGTCTTCTGTTCTAATATAATGATAATAATAATAATAATAATAATAAAACTCCCTTCAACTACTTACGTAAGTCATTTTTCATTTCCCCCTCAAAATGAATGGCGTTTATTCGCAAACTTGTCTTGTTACTAAGTGCAATAAAACATTCTGTGTGCCATATTAGACATAAAAACTTCATTATTCTTCCGCTCTTTTACATTTATTCACTGCAGCTTTAAAAGTCCTAAACACCTGCCAAAAATAGGTCAAATTGTGTCACAAGACTGGCTCGTACTTATATGTATTTATTTATTTAAGTAACTTGTTTTCATAGAAACAATCACTTATGTATACATTACAGCAATATAGACACTATTTATTAGTGATGTATATTTTGAAATAAATAATAATAATCTAATTTGGCTTTTGTTTTCTTAAATAGTTCAACAAAATGGTGACATTTACCCTTTTTTCGACAGTGACGTCACTATGTCCGCTTTCCCTCGCTTGTGTAGAAGTGCGTCCAAATGCTGTTTCCTACCATTTTGTTGTCTTTTCTAGTTGTTTACCGTATTTTTCGGACTATAAGTCGCAGTTTTTTTTCATAGTTTGGCCGGGGGTGCGACTTATACTCAGGAGCGACTTATGTGTGAAATGATGAACACATTAGCGTATAATATTATTGATGTCATTGACGTAAGAGACTAGACGTATAAGATTTCATGGGATTTAGCGATTAGGAGTGACAGATTGTTTGGTAAACGTATAGCATGTTCTATATGTTATAGTTATTTGAATGACTCTTACCATAATATGTTACGTTAACATACCAGTTGGTTATTTTAGCCTCATATAACGTATTATTCAGCCTGTTGTTCACTATTCTTTAGACATTTTAAATTGCCTTTCAAATGTCTATTCTTGCTGTTGGCTTTTATCAAATAAATTTCCCCCAAAAATGCGACTTATACTCCAGTGCGACTTATATATGTTTTTTTCCTTCGTTATTATGCTTTTTTGGCAGGTGTGACTTATACTCCGGAGCGACTCATACTCCGAAAAATACGGTATATATCTTTCTAATTCTAAATACAGCTGCTGAAAGGCTCCGGTAGATTCAGGTGCTTAATACAACTCCTCTAAGGCCCCTTCTACACTAAACCTGGCTAAGATTATCCAGGGTAAATCACACCTAACCTTATCCTTGTCCACACACACACACACACACACACACACACACACACACACACACACACACACACACACACACACACACACACACACACACAATGGTGGTTTAAGACCCCCTCCACCCCTCCGTCAGCCGGCGTAACTCGACCTAATACGCACGTCATGGTCGCCTAGAAAATGGATGGATGGCATTTATTCACAAACTTGTCTTGTTACTAAGTGCAATAAAACATTCTGTGTGCCATATCAGACATAAACACTTCATTATTCTTCCACTCTTTTACATTTATTCACTGCCGCTTTAAAAGTCCTAAACACCTGCCAAAAATAGGTCAAATTGTGTCACAAGACTGGCTCGTTCTTATATATATTTATTTATTTAAGTAACTTGTTTTCATGGAAACAATCACTTATGTATACATTACAGCAATATAGACACTATTTATTAGTGATGTATATTTTGAAATAAATAATAATAATCTAATTTGGCTTTTGTTTTCTTAAATAGTTCAACAAAATGGTGACATTTCCCTTTTTTTCGACAGTGACGTCACTATGTCCGCTTTCCCTCGCTTGTGTAGAAGTGCGTCCAAATGCTGTTTCCTACCATTTTGTTGTCTTTTCTAGTTGTTTACCGTATTTTTCGGACTATAAGTCGCAGTTTTTTTTCATAGTTTGGCCGGGGGTGCGACTTATACTCAGGAGCGACTTATGTGTGAAATGATGAACACATTAGCGTAAAATATCAAATAATATTATTGATGTCATTGACGTAAGAGACTAGACGTATAAGATTTCATGGGATTTAGCTATTAGGAGTGACAGATTGTTTGGTAAACGTATAGCATGTTCTATATGTTATGGTTATTTGAATGACTCTTACCATAATATGTTACGTTAACATACCAGTTGGTTATTTATGCCTCATATAACGTACACTTATTCAGCCTGTTGTTCACTATTCTTTAGACATTTTAAATTGCCTTTCAAATGTCTATTCTTGGTGTTGGCTTTTATCAAATACATTTCCCCCAAAAATGCGACTTATACGCGACTACCTTCTTTATTATGCATTTTCGGCCGGTGCAACTTATACTCCGGAGCGACTTATACTCCGAAAAATACGGTATATATCTTTCTAATTCTAAGTACAGCTGCTGAAAGGCTCCGGTAGATTCAGGTGTTTAATAAAACTCCTCTTCTAAGGCCCCTTCCCTTCTACACTAAACCGGCTAAGATTATCCAGGGTAAATCACACCTAACCTTATCCTTGTCCACACACACACACACACACAATGGTGGTTTAAGACCCCCTCCGTCAGACCTAATACGCATGCGCGGAAAATGCGCACGTCATAGTCACCTAGAAAATGGATGGATGGCATTTATTCACAAACTTGTCTTGTTACTAAGTGCAATAAAACATTCTGTGTGCCATATCAGACATAGAAACTTCATTATTCTTCCACTCTTTTAGATTTAAGTAACTTGTTTTCATGGAAACAATCACTTATGTATACATTACAGCAATATAGACACTATTAGTAATAATTATTTTGAAATAAATAATAATAATAATCTAATTTGGCTTTTGTTTTCTTAAATAGTTCAACAAAATGGTGACATTTCCCTTTTTTTCGACAGTGACGTCACTATGTCCGCTTTCCCTCGCTTGTGTTGAAGTGCGTCCAAATGCTGTTTCCTACCATACTTTTCCTTGTCCACACACACACACACAATGGTGGTTTAAGACCCCCTCCACCCCTCCGTCAGCCGGTGCAACGCGACCTAATACGCACGTCATAGTCGCCTAGAAAATGGATGGATGGCATTTATTCTAATTATTGTATTAACATATTTTTTCATACATAATATCATTTTGCTTTATTTTTCAATTGCTGCTGCTTAATATAGTATAATATATAGATTTTTTTTTGTAGAGATTTCTTCAATCCTTTTAGTTACGCTTTCTTTATTAAAATTAAAAACAAATCAAGCATCTATTGCTGGTGTTATTGAGACTCTACTACCTCTGTCGCTCCAAGTCCAAGCTTTCCTCTCCTTAAAAGCCGCCAGTGTCATCTTAAATTTTGAAGGTCGCTGTCCGCACGTTTATATCGGATACATTAAAGTACGTCTGCCTCCCATCCAGACAACACCGTGCGTATGGCTGACGTCATCACAACATTCGGTTTAGGCAGCGACGTTCCGCTGATCAAAGTACGTCTTTTTTCGGCAGCCAGATTTTTGGTGCATCACTAGTCAATAATGCGCAAATAATAAACTATACATATCCATTGATACTGTAACTACCTGCTGGTGTTAATATGTATGTAAGTGTGTTATGGTGTTCATTTTTCCCATGGTCTGTGAACACTTTGTGTCGGTGAGGAATGAAGACGTGTTTCTGTGTGTTTCGGAGTACCGTATTTTTCGGAGTATAAGTCGCGCTGGCTGAAAATGCACAATAAAGAAGGAACAAAACATATATAAGTCGCACTGGAGTATAAGTCACATTTTTTGGGGAAATGTATTTGATAAAAGCCAACACCAAGAATAAACCTTTGAAAGGCAATTTAAAATAAATAAAGAATAGTGAACAACAGGCTGGATAAGTGTACGTTATATGAGGCATAAATAACCAACTGAGAACGTGCCTGGTATGTTAACGTAACATATTATGGTAAGAGTCATTCAAATAACTATAACATATAGAACATGCTATACGTTTACCAAACAATCTGTCACTCCTAATCGCTAAATCCCATGAAATCTTATACGTCTAGTCTCTTACGTGAATGAGATCAATAATATTATTGGATATTTTACGCTAATGTGTTAATCATTTCACACATAAGTCGCTCCTGAGTATAAGTCGCACCCCCGGCCAAACTATGAAAAAAACTGCGACTTATAGTCCAAAAAATACGGTAAAACAGACGTGTGTGCGGAGGAAATACCTGTTGGAATTGGGCCGTTTTTAGCATGAGATTGGCAATAAAATCTAAAAAAAACGTCGGACTTTGGTTTCTTCTGGACGCTACCATACATCATTTTGTTTTCACGTTAAAAAAAACTAATTTTTAAGGTGTGGCGGGTGATAGGTTGCCGTGGCGCACTGCCACAACCGAATACATAAACTCTTGTGTAAAATTCTAGATTGCGTTGACTAGTGATGTCTGAGGGCCACAAATTGAACGATCAAAGGAGGCAGAGGGCCACTTTAATAAATGTTAAATATCTTCAAAAAAGACCAAAAGAACATTATACATATAGTTAATGACCGGGCTTTGTGTTTTTATGCGTTATTACATGGTATTATTATATCTTCAAGTCCAACAATTGGAATTTAAAGCCTTAAAATGTCTCAAATACTCATAAAATCTCACAAAATGTCTAAAATATAAATTTGAAAGGTCTTAAAAATCTATTGTTACTTTTATTCAAAACATGCATAAACTTCAGTCTTGTCTTTTTAAATATTTAGATTTTTGAGGATGCTATAACGTAACTACAAAACTGAACCAAAGTAGGTTAACTGCTTCCCGGTCAGAATTTATCACACACCACCAGCGATGTGTTTTTTACAGCTTAGCATAGCAGTGGAAAACAACTAAACGAAAGCCCACAGCAAAGCCACATTACATGCATAAGATGGGTAAGTGCAAGTTCATTGATTTATGGTCCCAGAAGGATCAATTGAATGCATGCTCATAGCCGGTGGATGGGAACATATAAAGTGTTTAGGACCCGGATTTGGAGCATCGAGGAGGTACGCTTTTGTGAAATTGAATGGAATAATGATGTAAAAGTCCAAAGTCCAGGATAAGTCCTGGTCAAAAAATACTGACACACCACAAACACTTGCACAACCATACAAGGATCAAGTTAACCCTCCTAAGGAGTGTTATGTGGGTACATTGGTGCCAATTGCCAAAGTAGATCAATGTGAGATGTTTACCAGTGAAATCATACTATTACATACAGTAAGCACACACTCATTTCTCTGTATTCACAGCAGAGAAACTATAACAAAAAATCTGTTATTATTTATTCCAATAATTTCAGGTCAGCTTCTCATGCCTAATATTTTTCCAACTTTATACAGCACGTGAAATTAAAAGCTATAAAAGTTGTCCTTTTAATGTTTTACACTCCGTTTATGGTTGGGTGAAAAAGCAAAGATGATTTGCAAATGTCTTCTTGTAAACTCCACCATGAACTTAGCGTGACATGAGAATGAGCCCGTCCACTGTTTTGCTTCTGTGCAGATCGATATTTCCATTCAGTACTCTTGTGATTGTGTAACCCGAACCTCAAATGAGGGTAATGTGCTCCTTGGGCTTGGCCTGTCTGTCTGCTTGGACAGATAGTAGTTGTTGTTGTTGTACCTCAGTCAAAAGTCAGTGGAGAAGGTTATGTCTTTGGGTTATCCCAGTTGTGGTTAAAAAAAAAAAAGTGGTATCTTACATGGGACATGAAAGTCAAAAAGACAGCCAAAAGTTGTTGGTAGATAAGAATAAATCTAAATTGCAGAAAATGTCTTGATTTCCGGAAAAAAATTCAGGGCTTGCGTGACTTTTTTTCCCCATCAGTTGTCACATGCCTGTTGATAACGTTGTCCTGTTTTATATTTTGAAAGCGTACAATCTTTTTTTAGGTGGTTGCTTTGCTTTGTTGTTTGCGTTGTTCACGGACTTCAGGAACGGCTTCACCTTAATTTGTTTCCACCGTTGACAACAGTTTGAAATGCACCACTATAGGGAACAGCAATGACTCAAACGCACAGTCAAAGTTGTGCCACAAGCGGTGTGAGTACAGTGTGGACACGGTGTGAGTACAGTGTGGACACGGTGTGAGTACAGTGTGGACACGGTGTGAGTAAAGTGACGTTGATAGGTTGTCAATGTTGTAAGTCCCTGGGAATTCAGTGTTTCCCATAAACTGCCAAGATACCTGTGGCGGTGGGGGCGTGGCTATGGACGTGGTCACCATGACATCATCGAGTAATTTGCATAATTTACTACAATGATATGATTTTCTCTAAAAAGGCTCAAAAAATGTATACTTACTAATTAATAATAACAGTTTTGTTTTAAACGTCCATCCATCCATCCATTTTACAATATAATTACAACACTTTATGTACATATTTATATACAGATTTGAACAATACGTTATTCACTGAAATATATTCATTAATTGTGGTTCTTACAAAAAATATATCTTATAAAAATATAAAAGCTAAAATGTCTCTTAAAGCTCTGCCCCTTTAATTAGTGCATACTAAATAATTTAACTTTAGCCTACTACTACAACCATATTATTTACCAGCAACATAAAGTGAAACAGAGGCAGAGGTGTCCTGCCACAGTCAGTAACAAATAAACAGAAAACAGTAGTGGTGGTAGATAGACACAAAGCTTCATCAAACATCTGATCCACTGAACAAAGAGCTCCAAAAATCTGATCCTACACTTCTCTTTTGTAAAGTAAATCGGCACAGCCGATATGGGCATCTACATCAACTATATGAGAAGCTGGACAGCACAAAAAAACCCCAAAACAAAACAAAACAAAAAACAAACAAAAAAAAATGTTTGTGGCGGCCTTAATTCTTTCGTGGCGGGCCGCAACAAATAAATGAATGTGTGGGAAACACTGGAATTCAATGGGTCCCAATTAAATAAAAAAACCCACCCAAAAACAAACATTTTGTTTTATGCTTCTTCTGCTTATATTGTAGTGTTAAACTCATTTCATGGTAGCAGTGATGGCGCTAGGAATTTTCAAAATGGGGTCCCAGGGACCCCATTAGGTCAAGAGCCATGAAATGTGTACGCTTTATTATCCAACTAGTCGACTAATCGTTAAGATAGTCGATGACTAATCGACTATCAAAATAATCGTTAGTTGTAGCCCTAGTTGGAAGTCGATGTATCATCCCAAAAGTTATGAAAATATTGGGTTGAAAAGTTACTTAGTGCTGCTTTAACCATTAACTTTTAAATTCAGCTTGAGATGGATTTAGGCATGTGCTAACTAACTCTAAAGATGTTTACTTATTCATAACTCAGCTGCTCATTAGGCTGTTACAAAAATAACATTTTAACTTTTGTCCATTTAAAAACAAGGGCAAGGAAACCGCTGATAAAAATGTACTATAATTTTTAGATAAAAACACAGTCAAAAAACAGCAATAACAACAAAACACCACCAAATCTATCTAGCTTCCTCAAAGAGATAAAATCATTTTGTGATGATGTGTTTAGAAAGATGCACACAGGTATGTAGACAGGTTTTCAGCTGGCGGACTCTGGCTAAACTGAAAGTGAAATATATTTTTTACACAACTTCGTCTCTCTTTTCGAGGTGTCTGACATGGCGCTGCTTCAAATGCTTCCTCATCACAGACGTATTGTCATTGAAAGCTTTGCAAACTAAGCAACCTATTCATGTATTTCACGTGTTGAGTTTTCACTTGCTGGGTTTTCGCTGTGGCCGTAGCCATTTGTCTTTTCTGTTCACAGTCACTCTGGCTGACACGAGCATGTCTGTTTCTGTACTGGAAAACAATAGTGATGACGTCACCGATTATATTGCCAAATTAATCTGTTGCCGCCGTTTTTAATTAATAAATCAAAGCCCAAGCAAGCAGTGTAAAGAATAAATTGTTTGACTTCAGAGGTTCCAGTATAGACAACTGTGTGTACACTGACCATATTTTCAAATGTTGTCATAAAATGGTATATGTTTAGTGAGTTGTATAGGGCTATGTAATGTGGTGTAGTTCCTACACCTTCTTAAAGAACTTTAGTATTTTCATCCTCTTTTATATCCTCTCGCGTGCTCCGGATATAAATAGTTGAAGTATAATGATAATGATAAGCTGTAAGCTGACGATTCCTAGTGGTTGAAACCTGCAGCCAGGAAAAGCCACAAACCGTGTGGATTAGTCATGAACTTTAACAAGCAGACATAGCAATGATTGTATCGCACACGTGACTGAGTGTGCAAGAATGTCACACCACAGAGAACTGTTTGTTTGTTTTTTTTCATTCTCTTATCGGGGAAAAACACTAATGGCTCTCACTGGAATTGAGCAGCTCCTTATCAGTCATAAACACCTTAAAGAAGATACTTCATGAACTCAGCACTTACTGCGGTTAAGGGGAAAAACAGTTTATGACAGTGTTTTTTCCAAGTCACCAAGGTGATAAGGTAGGGGTATAAATAAAGAGAGCATTCAGGATAGTTGACATAAGATGTCATAGTGATCAAAGTACCGTAATTTCCGGACTATAAGCCGCTACTTTTTCCCCTTGTTCTGGTCCCTGCGGCTTATACAAGGGTGCGGCTTATTTACGGCCTGTTCTTCTTTGACACCGACAAAGAGGATTTCGGTGGTTTTAGTACGCAGGAGGAAGACGATGACACAATGATTAAAGACTGACTTTTCATATACCGGTAGGCTGGTTATTTTGATAACGTACATGCGAGCACTTTGTATTACTTTGCACCGTTGTATTATTTGTACTCTGCACGAATGCTGTTCGCCATGTCAAAGATGTGAAAGTTTGATTGACTGATTGAAAGATTTATTGTTAATAAATGGGACGCTTTGCGTTCCCAAACGGTCATCTCTGTCCCGACAATCCCCTCCGTGGTAGCAGGAACCCCTATATACTACGCTAATTACACATCAAAACCCTGCAGCTTATAGTCAGGTGCGGCTTATATATGGAGCAATCTGTATTTTCCCCTAAATTTAGCTGGTGCGGCTCATAGTCAGGTGCGGCTTATAGTCCGGAAATTACGGTAGGTGCTCCTCTGAGCACAATGACCAGACAAATATTCTCCGTGGATCGCAGGGGTCCAAAAACCAGCTGTGAGGACGACAGTGAACTAGACGACTCCTCAAAGTAGGTACATACGGTTGTACTTTTGCCTCATTCCTGTGAGAATCCTGCGTGTGACTGAAGCATTAAGGAATGAGACTATCTAGGACTAGCTGCAGTGTTCAAACAACCACCAGGTAGCGTCTCTGAGCAGATAAATTCTATATCATCGCTTTCTCTTTCGGACTTATCAGGTCAGTAGTGCGTTATTCACGCTAGGGCTGGGCGATGATATGATTGTGATTGTTGATCGCGGTTCATTTGAGTTCGATTACGGTGATCAACAGTTAGCATATTTTCTCCATCAAACATGGCGGACATTTCCGTTAGAAGTTACCACAGTAGTAAACAGTAGGGAAGTAATGATGCTTGGTATAATCCTGCGTGTGTCTGTGAATGTGTTTGTGTACGTTTGCGTGTGTATGTGTTGGTGTGACTGCGCGACCTCCTGTTCCGCCGTCGCGAAAGTGAGGCTCGTCACGACGTAATGAATGTTCAATCAGCGTTGTGCCTCTTCCCCCTCACACAGTTGGAAGTGCATACCAGAAACACAAAGTAAAGAAATATGACTAACACTAGCACAGATGTTGAAAAAACAATTCAAAGGAGCAGCGGCTTTAGTCACAGTCTTTACTTTCACTATCTGCTGCAGCGCGCCAGTAATCCTGCCCTGAATGCGGACTTGCGGGCACTTAGAACATCTATGTGACTGTATCAGTCCCGACTGGGAGAATCAACACACCCACTAATTTAATCAGAAAAGGCATTTTTATATCTAAATATTTTTTAATCTGACTTTTTGTTGATGTGTCCACAAATTTCCACCACTGATATGACATGTTCTAAAAAAAACTCAGTGGATAAAACAAACATTTTGTTCCTGAAATTATCAGTAAACTTGTTTTATGTGTTGGTATTAGGGTTGCAAAGGGGTGGAAAGTTTCCGGTAAATTTTCGGAAACTTTCCGGAAATTTACCACGGGAAGTTAAGCTCGGGAAGTTTGGAAGTTTAGAAAATGTTTTGATTATTCAAAGTTGGACACCGTCCATCTTATTGTGTAGAATAAGATGAAAAGCTTGTAAAACACTAATGCAATGCCACACACAGATATAAATAGTCAGCTAAACAATTGGAGTAGGCTTTAAAAATATTTGACTGATGGACAAATAAATAGAAATAGGCTAGATGAATAAATGAACAGTCAATCAGCATGCTAAATCAAACTATAAGCTACATTCTTGTATGACAACAGAATGGCTAGCAGAACAGAAGGCAGAGGAAACTACAACTTTTGATTTAGTATTTGCTAGTTGAACTTTACACATCACAAAAAAGGTACGTTCGGATCGCTAACGTTGTTAGCATAAACAAATCGGATTTAACATATAGTAAATTAGCATCACGGCTAAAGGAGAAATATTTTCGGTTCATTACGAGACTGTGGTGGTACATAAACCTAGCTAGCTAGAGATATTGGCCCCAAAATAATTTAACAAGTACAGGAACAGCTAGTCTGCTGGAGTAGTCTGCAGTAATACAGTAACAAGCAATTACACCTCTTATAAACTTAAATACCATAGATCAAATATATTTACTCCAGTAATATCATCAAAACTTACCTGACTGGATGAAGTCCTTGGGCTCAAATACTAGTGTGGCCTCAATAGCCCTGCTGTAGTGTGTAGCATGCTGGGAATTATCTGTGCATGTGATGGAAGAATGCACTGCACATGTGATGGAGGAATGCACTGTGCAGGGTTGAAATTAAACTGAATTTGCATTAAATCAGGTTGTTTTAGCTAATAATCATGCTGCAAGATTTAGCATGTTGCATTCAATGTTTATTCCCATTCATTTCCCGTTAATTCCCATATATTCCCGTTAATTCCCATTGAAAGTTTCCAACTTTGAATATTCCTGGAATTTTGCAACCCTAGTTGGTATATATTTATTTTACAGTACCTCAAATTCAAACTGCACTTTAATGTATTTTCATTCAAAATAAGATACAGAATTTGGGTTGTAAAAACTCCACAATCTGGGTCACCGCGTATTGTGTGAGAAGGATTTATGTATACAAGTAATTAAAGAATACAAATAATAATTTACCATTTGGGAAGTGTTGTTTAGTGAATGTTAACTTGAAAAAAATCTTATAGTATTCACTACACCAATTATACTTCACTGCAAAAAAAACCAAATAACTTTGTGGAGTGTGGATTGTTACTTAACGAGCTCAAGTCTGTCAATGTCGCTTTGCCCCTCCAGCTGGACACCATGAACTATGTGGGTCAGCTGGCTGGCCAGGTGCTGGTCACCGTCAAAGAACTCTACAAAGGAATCAACCAGGCCACGCTGTCCGGCTGCATCGACGTCGTGGTCGTCCACCAGAGGGACGGCACCCACCAGTGTTCGCCCTTCCACGTACGCTTCGGCAAGCTCGGTGTGCTGCGCTCTAAAGAGAAAGTGGTGAGTTCTTCAGCAGCTTCGTAAACCAGAAATGCATATATGTTTAGCATCATATCATGCATTATTTTAAATACACAATAGCCTGACTTAATACCTAATCATTAGATAGTTTATTCATGTGACACTCTTTGTCTTCAGGTCACATTTTGGGTCAAAAGCAATCTGAAGTTTGAAATGTAAGCCTCGAGGTGGAACTAATCTGTTAAGATACATTACACAAGGTGCATGAACAACTAGGGACGCTTTAATGCCAGCCTACCTGCTTGAACTATAATTCCTGGTAGTGTTAATAAAGCAATTAGACCAGTTGTAATTGCCTCAATGAAATTGGATAAGCACCTCACTGTGCATAATAAAAAAGTCATCTAGTTTCCATTCTAATTTAGGCATTCGCTGGATTTATTTGCTCACTGAAGGGTTTCCAGAACTTCATACGGTGGCATAGTGCAGTGTTTTTCAACCACTGTGCCAGTGAGATATTGTCTGGTGTGCCGTGGGAAATTATGCAACTTCACCTCATTGGTCCCAAAAATATTTTTTTCAAATCAATAATTATAATATGCAATTAATGTGCCGTTCCTTAGTGTCCGTGCTGTGTAGAGCTCGGCAGGGTAACCACGTAATACTCCATGTCAGTAGGTGGCGGTTGGTAGTTACCGTATTTTCCGCACTGTAAGGCGCACCGGATTATAAGGCGCACCTTCAATGAATGGCATATTTCAAAACTTTGTTCATATATAAGGCGCACCGGATTATAAGGCGCACCTATGCATCCGTTAGATGGAGCTGCGCTAAAGAGAATGTCAACAAAACAGTCAGATAGGTCAGTCAAACTTTATTAATAGATTACAAACCAGCGTTCTGACAACTCTGTTCACTCCCAAAATGAATAAACAGCTGTTTTATTATTTTCCCTGAGGTAAAGTCAGTGACGTGGTGTTTTGTTTATCTTTTAGCTACAGAAAGCTGTAACATGTAGTGCAACATTTATATCACATAGTGGAGGGGAACTTTTCCCTGATTCAATAAACAGATAAAAACCAGTGATACTGTTACGGTAAATTAAACGTTAGTGCAATCACAATATAGTAACACTCGAAATAGTGCAGAGCAATAACAATATCAATAACTCAACATTGCTCAAACGTTAATGTCACACAACACACAAAATAAACATGTGAAGCTCACTTTATGAAGTTATTCCTCATCCACAAATCCCTCGAATTCTTCTTCAGTGTCCGAATTAAACACCATTGATTCGTTTATGTTAAATTCTCTCGCTGCTGCTCTATTCCCGTGTTCTACTGCGTGACTGATCGTCTTAAGTTCAAACTCTGCGTCGTAAGCGTATAGGAGCCATTTTTGGGTTAGAAGCGCTTCTTCTACGGGGGAAAATGAACTTGGCAGCTGCTTACCGTAGAAGAAGAACTACTTCTTCTACGGGGGAAAATTAACTCGGCGGCTGCTTACCTATAAGGCGCACCTAAAAACCTCCAATTTTCTCAAAAGCTGACAGTGCGCCTTATATATGGACCAATTTTGAGCCACAACAAACCTAAACTTCATTTTCATAAAGTTTAGGTCTCGCAACTACAGTAAACAGCCGGCAACTTATTTTTTACCCCGTAGAAGAAGAAGAACTTCTTCTTCTACGGGGGAAAATGAAGTTGGTGGCTGCTTACCACAGAAGAAGAAGCGCTTCTTCTACGGGGGAAAAAATAAGTTGCCGGCTGTTTACCGTAGTTGCGAGACCTAAACTTTATGAAAATGAAGTTTAGGTTTGTTGTGGCTCAATATTGGTCCATATATAAGGCGCACTGTCAGCTTTTGAGAAAATTGGAGGTTTTTAGGTGCGCCTTATAGTGCGGAAAATACGATAATTGCTTTGTAAAAGTCGGAATGTGTCGGGTGAGACGAGGATGGTTTGTTGTGATCAAAATATGCAGGTAAAAACGTATATAATGCTTAAACCAAAAATTAACATAAGGAAAAGGCAATGAAGCATACGAATGGCTATGCAAAACACAAGTAAAACTGAACTGGCCACCAAGTAAACAGAAACAGAATGCTGGACGACAGCAAAAACTTACGGCGTCCACAAAGTACATCCGTACATGACAATCAACACAAAGCCGGTGCGGGGAATAACGCTCAAAGGAAGACATGAAACTGCTACAGGAAAACACCAACAAAACAGGAAGGGCCACCAAAATAACAGCGCAAGACAAAAACTATAGCACTACACAGGAAAACACCAACAAACTCAAAATAAGGCACGACGACCTGGTGGAGTTTCATTTTTTAACGTTTTCTGGTGGTGTGCCTCTGGAATTTTTAATGGAAAAAAACGTGCCTTGCCTCCAAAAAGGTTGAAAAACACTGGCATAGTGGTTAGCGTGTAGGCTGCACAGTCAGGAGATCTGGATTCGAATCTCCTTCTGGGCATCTCTGTGTGGCGTTTGCATGTTCTCCCTGTGCGTGGGTTTTCTCCGGGTACTTTGGCTTTCTCCCACATTCCAAAAATATCCAATGAGTTAAGGTAATCAGAGACTCCAAATTGTCCACAGGTGTGAATAATGAATGGTTGCTTGGCGATATTTGTTTGACATTGACTGGCGACCACAGATCACAAATGAGGGGACATTCTCTGATTTTTCTGCCCCATATTGGACTTTTAACAACATGCTAGTGCAAGTATTTTCAGTGCTTCTAAAAGGAATGGTCCTGGGGGGGATCACACAGAGTTTTGGACTTTCTCGCCAGCTCCCCAGAATGCTGATGAACAAGCAGGAAGAATGAATGAGTGGTTCCCATGGCAACAGTGTTACCACTTAAATGCGTGGGAGGTGGTGGTGGTGAGAAACGAAAGGAGGAAGAAGGGCAGCCTAACAAGAGGATGTTGTGTAACCTTTCCCCGCTACAGCTCATCTTTTACTGCACTAAAATAAGTACATCACAAAAGTAAACATTTGATTAGATCTAGTCAAGGAACATTACTGTAGGAATTAAACTTGGATATACTTAGTTCAGAGTAGTCTGTGTATATTTTTTTAGATTTCCTATCCAGTTAAGGTTATTTATGCCAGTGTTTTTCAACCTTTTTTGAGCCAAGGCACATTTTTTGCATTGAAAAAATGTGGAGGCACACCCCCAGCAGAAATCATTAAAAAACGAAACTCAGTTGACAGTAAAAAGTCATTGACTATGACTTTAAAGCATAACCAAGCATGCATCACTATAGCTCTTGTCTCAAAGTAGGTGTACAGTCACCACCTGTCACATCACACCCTGACTTATTTGGACTTTTTTGCTGTTTTCCTGTGTGTAGTGTTTTACTTCTTGTCTTGCGCTCCTATATGGGTGGCTTTTTCTCTTTTTTTGGTATTTTCCTGTAGCAGTTTCATGTCTTCCTTTAAACGATATTTCCCGCCTCTACTTTGTTTTAGCAATCAAACATATTTCAGTTGTTTTTATCCTTCTTTGTGGGGACATTGTTGATTGTCATGTCATGTTCGGATGTACATTGTCTTTGCTCCGCAGTAAGTCTTTGCTGTCGTCCAGCATTCTGTTTTTGTTTACTTTGTAGCCAGTTCAGTTTTAGTTTTGTTCTACATAGTCTTCCCTAAGCTTCAATGCCTTTTCTTAGGGGCACCCTTCTTTTGTTTATTTTTGGTTTAAGCATTAGACACAATTTTACCTTCACAATGCCTCCCGCTGTTTCCGACATCCATAAAGCAATTAGCTACCGGCTGCCACCTACTGATATGGAAAAGTATTACACGGTTACTCTGCCAAGCTCTAGACCGCACCGACACTCAACAACAACACATACTTTGCAGACTACAATTACTGGTTTGCAAACATTTTTTTTAACCCAAATAGGTGAAATTAGACAATCTCTCACGGCACACCAGATTTTATCAGTGGTTGAAAAACACTGATTTATGCAAACAGTCATTATTGTAAATAGCACCTGTGTAGCTAGGTTATGCTTTGCCAACAGTCACACTCAAGCTACCGGCATTGAAGGCCTGCACTTTATAGAAGGAAAATCAGAATTTGACCATGCACTGTTACTAAGGTTGTCAAAAGTATCGATATTTTGATATAAAGTCGATACAAACACACACAAAAAATATTGATAACCTGCTTTTTTCCCAGTATCGTCAATTGTGAATACTGGACAACATGTTTTCCTCGGCGAGCCACGTTAATTCTCGGCTCATGAGCACTGAGTCAGCGCCAAAGAATACCTGTTGTCTTTAAAAAATCTTGCCAGTGTTTCAATATATTATTTGTGAAAGCCTGTCACAAACACAAATGTGTTACTTCTGGTTCGCCCTTGTTGGGCTGCAGCGATTAATCGATCAAATGAATGAGTTCTTTTAGAAAAAAGCTTCGATTCATATGTTGTTGCTTCGATTAATCGTTAACATAATAAAGATTTATCAAATCCGGACCGTACGGAGTGCCTGGGATCTTTGATACGCGAACATAATTTCCGCATGTCTGTGGCAATAATAGGTTTTTTTTTTTTTTACAATGTAAAATAGTTGACTATTGTTATTTATGATCAAATTCATAAGCACAGTATTGCTTGTTTTTATATACTGTGAGGTAATAGAACACGGCTGTGTTTTTTAATGTATAGTATTTGGCAGCTGATACTGAATTAAAAATTATGTGCAAAAAGATGTTGAAGCGTAGTGATCTGAAATGTTTGACACTTTTCATTAAAGTAGTGAATTTCAAAGTACATGTATTCATTTTGTTATTGTTATTATGGTATTGAATATTGAGAATTGTTTAAATTCTTCTTTGACTAATGACCTTTTGGTGTCGGGACAAGTGTAGGAAGCAAAAACCTGTTCACATCGCAGTTTCCAACATAAGAAGTACCAACACCTCCAAGATGACAAGAGTCTTGCTGAGTAAGATGACAATGGTGGAGTTCACAAGTACCGTATTTTTCTGAGTATAAGTCGCACCGGCCGAAAATGCATAATAAAGAAGGAAAAAAACATATATAAGTCGCACTGGAGTATAAGTCGCATTTTTGGGGGAAATGTATTTGATGAAAGCCAACACCAAGAATAGACATTTGAAAGGCAATTTAAAATGTCTAAAGAATAGTGAACAACAGGCTGAATAAGTGTACGTTATATGAGGCATAAATAACCAACTGGTATGTTAACGTAACATATTATGGTAAGAGCCATTCAAATAACTATAACATATAGAACATGCTATACGTTTACCAAACAATCTGTCACTCCTAATCGCTAAATCCCATGAAATCTTATACGTCTAGTCTCTTACGTGAATGAGCTAAAAAATATTATTTGATATTTTACGCTAATGTGTTAATCATTTCACACATAAGTCGCTCCCCCGGCCAAACTATGAAAAAAACTGCGACTTATAGTCCAAAAAATACGGTATGTCAACCTCCACATCTGAAACCAATTAAGCACCTTCTGGGGCGTCCTCAAACGGGACCAATGAAGGTAGAGGAGCTCAAGGTGTGTAACATTCACCAGCTCCAGCTGTGATGTCATCATGGAGGAGTGGAAAAAGTCGATTGCAGTCACATGTGCATCTTTGCTCAAGATCTGTGTACAAGCGGATTAAGGCAGAATGATCACATTTAATACTCTCTCTAGTGTCGCCAGCTCTTTTAATTTGGCATTTTAAGCTGCGCTGCCATACAAGCTGTGCACTGACTAAAGTATCAATTAAGTGTCAACCTTCTATAGTGTTGTAGAAGATATGATACATTTCTTCTTGAAATGTGAGTGGTTTTGTCACATTTGTGAGCTACTGTACAGTAAGTTCCTTTTTAGAGAGACCCTGGTGTGGTGCAACAGCCTCCAGCAATCCAGCTGATGTTGGAAAGGATGAATATGAGCTGTCACACACTTGGCGAGGTTTAAAGACTGACCCTCATTTATTCTGGCTCATTAGCTAATTAGGCATTACAGTCAACGACCATTCCTAGCCGTCACACATAAATTCCCACCAACCGCCCAGAGGGGGTGAATTTAACTTGTGATTAGGGTTGTTCGGTATACTGGTACTAATAAATTACCGCGATACTAATTGATTGAAATCGGTACAGTACTGCCTTTGAAAAGTACCGGTACCGTTCTTTCATCTGAATCCCCGCTGTGTGGCGGTGACTACAGAGCCGAGGCGCATGATGTTGAGTGTGTCAAAACGCACATACAAAGTGCATACAAGCGAGGGTTGTACGGTTTACCGGTACTAGTATAGTATCGCGGTACTAATGAATCAAAAACGGTACTAAACTCTTCACAATTTATTAGTGTTATTTTTTTAACGGGCGTGACGGCGCACCATTGCTGGGTTTACGAGCAGAGGAGCGTGTTCGGCAGCACACAATCACGGAGTACTCACAAGCAGACACAGTGTGTAGACAGAAAAGGGAGATTGGACGCATTTTGGCCTAAAAACTGACGATAAAGGTGAAGCTATAACACTGTAAGGCCCTCAGGGAGAGGTGCTTTAAGACATCGCTAGATAACTAGCAGCGAAGTGTTTTAGCTACTTCTAAATCGCTAATCCTCGCCTCCATGGCGACGAATAAAGTGTGTTTCTTACAAGTAGCATTATCACTGCAGGACGAGGAATAGCTAAACATGCTTCACTACACACCGTAGGACAGGGGTCACCAACCTTTTTTAAACCAAGAGCTACTTCTTGGGTACTGATTCATGCAAAGGGCTACCAGTTTGATACACACTTAAATAAATTGCCAGAAATATTCAATTTGCTCATTTTACCTTTAACTCTATGTTATTATTAATAATTAATGATATGTACACTTAATTGAACGGTTTAAAAGAGGAGAAAACACGAAAAAAATTACAATTACATTTTGAAACATAGTTTATCTTCAATTTCGACTCTTTAAAATTCAAAATTCAACCGAAAAAAAAGAAGAGAAAAATAAAAAAAAAGAATTTATGAAACATCATTAGTAATTTTTCCTGATTAAGATTAATTTTAGAATTTTGATGACATGTTTTAAATAGGTTAAAATCCAATCTACACTTTGTTAGAATATATAACAAATTGGGCCAAGCTATATTTCTAACAAAGACAAATCATTATTTCTTCTAGATTTTCCAAAACAAACATTTTAAAATAAATTCAAAAGACTTTGAAATAAGATTTAAATTTGATTCTATAGATTTTCTGGATTTGCCAGAATAATTTTTTTGAATTTTAATCATAATAAGTTTGAAGAAATATTTCACAAATATTCTTCGTTTAAAAAACAGAAGCTAAAATGAAGAATTAAATTAAAATGTATTTATTATTCTTTACAATAAAACATTTTTTTTTTACTTGAACATTGATTTAAATTGTCAGGAAAGAAAAGGAAGAAATTTAAAAGGTAAAAAGGTATGTGTTTAAAAATCCTAAAATCATTTTTAAGGTTGTATTTTTTTCTCTAAAATTGTCTTTCTGAAAGTTATAAGAAGCAGAGTAAAAAAATTAATGAATTTATTTAAACAAGTGAAGACCAAGTCTTTAAAATATTTTCTTGGATTTTCAAATTCTATTTGAGTTTTGTCTCAGAATTAAAAATGTCGGGCAAAGCGAGACCAGCTTGCTAGTAAATAAATAAAATAGAAAAAATAGAGGCAGCTCACTGGTAAGTGCTGCTATTTGAGCTATTTTTAGAACAGGCCGGCGGGCGACTCATCTGGTCCTTACCGCGTTGGTGACCCCTGCCGTAGGAGGATACAACAGTTCACTGTAACAAAAGCTATCGCGCCTGAATGTAAACAAATACCATGGGTGGATCTACAGCTGACATCCACTGTAATGATACCAAGTACAATAGCATATCTAGTCGATACTACTATGATTGCCATGTTTTTCGGAGTATACTGTAAGTTGCTCCGGAGTATAAGTCGCACCGGCCGAAAATGCATAATAAAGAAGGAAAAAAACATATATAAGTCGCACTGGAGTATAAGTCACATTTTTTGGGGAAACTTATTTGATAAAAGCCAACATCAAGAATAGACATTTGAAAGACAATTTAAAATAAATAAAGGATAGTGAACAACAGGCTGAATAAGTGTATGAGGCATAAATAACCAACTGAGAACGTGCCTGGTATGTTAACGTAACATATTATGGTAAGAGTCATTCAAATAACTATAACATATAGAACATGCTATACGTTTACCAAACAATCTGTCACTCCTAATCGCTAAATCCCATGAAATCTTATACGTCTAGTCTCTTACGTGAATGAGATCAATAATATTATTTGATATTTTACGCTAATGTGTTCATCATTTCACACATAAGTCGCTCCTGAGTATAAGTCGCACCCCCGGCCAAACTATGAAAAAAACTGCGACTTATAGTCTGAAAAATACGGAACATCCATTTTTTATCTTCACAAAATATTTTTTTCTTTAAAAAAAAAATTCATATTATGTTTATAAAGTCAGTAAATACGTCCCTGGACACATGAGGACTTTGAATATGACCAATGTATGATCCTGTAACTACTTGGTATCAGATCCATACCTAAATTTGTGGTATCATCCAAAACTAATGTAAAGTATCCAAACAGAAGAATAAGTGATTATTACATTTTAACAGAAGTGTAGATAGAACATGTTGAAATGGAAAATAACCAGATATTAACAGTATATTAACAAGTAGATTGATAATCCATTTTTACAGCTTGTCCTTTATAATTTTGACAAAATAATAGGTGTATAAATGACACAATATGTTACTGCATACGTCAGCAACCAAATTAGGAGCCTTTGTTTGTTTACTTACTACTAAAAGACAAGTTGTCTAGTATGTTCACTATTTTATTTAAGGACAACATTGTGCTTTGATTGAAATAAGAAACATATGTTTAATGTACCGTAAGATATATTAATATTTGTGAGGACGTCTATTTATTTATCTAGGGCATCATTTTGCCAGCTATTGTTGTCATATTGTGTTCTTATGACTGCAGCGCCACTTAGGCAGTGTGACTGTGCGCTCTTATCACGCCGTCACGTGAGGACCGGCACGTCCTGCTCTCTCTGTGGCCAGGAGAGCGAGGACACACCTGTAAAGCGCGCTGTCACAAAGACAATATCAGTGTTGTGACTTGGAGAAGATAACGTTCATATGACGCCGTATAAAGTGCGCCTTGGCGTGCTTTTCGAAGGTCATGTGACCAATGGTCACATAATAAGTTTCAGCTGATGACGTAATGGATACATAGACATATATTGGATCATGTTTAGCATGCAATATTGTCAGTTATTATCTCTATGTACATTAAGGGTACAAGTTTGTTTTTTCACCCTTTTCCCCCTGTCAGTGGTATGCCCGAGGGAGGGGCTTGGACTATTTATTTTTTTCATGGTCTTAAAACACACCGTGTTCGTGGAGAATGAGGAAGTGTTGCTGTGTGTCTAGTAGTGAAACACGGTGACGGATTTGTGTGCACGGAGGAAATACGTATTGGAAATGGGCCCGTTCTTGTTATAAGATTTGCAATAAAAGCTAAAAAGAGTGTCAGGCGCTCTTTTTTTTTTTTTGATGCTACAATTCATTATATTTAATTTGTTTTCACGTAAAAATCCTAATTTGTTAGGTGTGGCAGCTGATATTTTGCCATGGCCCACCGCTACGATCAAATACATTTAGGAAAAACTCTGCTGTCAAAGACAACAGACCTAGGAGAAACTGAAATTTATATTGTACTTCCTAGCGAGACTCAACTGTACGAAAACATCATATTATAACTGGACCGCAAACTTATCATTGTTAAAATATTTTAAAAAACAACAACATTTACTACCACATGAACACACACAAAAGTACCGACACTGTAGGTAGAATAAGTCAAACAATGTACTAATATGATCAAGTTTAAGAAACTGTTCAAACTTAAAAGTATTTACAAAGGACATGGAAGAATAATCCTGATAAACACTTTAAACCTTATTAAAAAAATAGATAAACTTATCATCTCATTATGTGAAATATAACTTACTTAACTATTTATTCATGAGAAACGTATTTATTTAATGATTGATTTTCTTACTCTCTAATTTATTCATGTATCCACTGTTTGTTTTACAGATTGAATTAGGGCTGCAACTAACAACTAATTTGATAATCGATTAATCTGTCGATTATTACCTCGATTAATCGATTAATAATCTGATAAAAGGGACAAACTACATTTCTATCCTTTCCAGTATTTTATTGGAAAAAAAACAGCATACTGGCACCATACTTATTTTGATTATTGTTTCTCAGCTGTTTGTAAATGTTGCAGTTTATAAATAAAAGTTTATTTAAAAAAAAAAAAGTAGCCTATGCGCATGCGCATAGCATAGATCCAATGAATCGATTACTAAATTAATCGCCAACTATTTTTATAATCAATTTTAATTGATTTAATATGATTAGTTGTTGCAGCCCTAGATTGAATACAAACAATTTGTTAGAAATTGCTATGAAATTGGAAATGGATAGGATTAAATAAGTTCTGCTTCTTCCTACTCTTTTTCGGACATGCTCTAATGAAAAACTGGATGTGATGTACCAAATTGTAATGGTATGCATGTTGGAAATAAATTATTACCATAACCGTTACCAGGTTACGGGAATTGGTATCGTATCGGTTCAAATGGTAACGGTACCCATCCCTACATGTGACTGCAATGGACGCTGTGTGAATGACGAATAAGAGTGGGAGAGACAAAATGTTATCAAAAACATGGAATGCATAACAAATGTTTAGAAATACAAATCAACTTTCTCCTGTCACTTGTTGAGAACAGCGATGCATGCTTTCATGTTGGTCTCAAAGTGTCCAGTACGCTAAATACTCGCTAAATATAGCAACACTGATGCTCCTGCTATGAAATTTTATTCTCTGGCAGACCAGGAAACACAAGTGCGTTAAGAAGCCAAGTTGCGATGTAATCTACTGTGTGGACTTTGTAGTGACGAGCTACTTTGCCATTATAATGTGGTTATGGACGAGGGCGAACAGGTTATGCCAAATCTATTTGTGGCGGGGCGTCACTAATGAATGAATGTGCTGCAGTAGTATCAAATATAGTTTCGGACAGGACGTTCATTTTAAACCACTTGTTCCTATCCCAGCTGCACTCGGGTGGGAGGCAAGGTACAGACGTGACCTGGTTTAAATTTGTGGTGTTGAATTTCTGGAGCACTCAGTCGGTAGAAAACCTTGTCAGTCTTTTTTTATGTTGAGTTGCAATGTCACATAGGAGGAATGCTAAATGTGCCTGATGTACTTGAACCATATTCAGTGGTTTTCAAATGTTTTTTTCCTGTTCTAGATTGACATCGAAGTGAATGGAGAGCCTGTAGAATTGCAAATGAAACTCGGGGACAACGGCGAAGCTTTCTTCGTACAGGAAGCCGAGCAGCTGAATGTAAGTTATGAGAGATTATGATTTCTTTATCTAAAACGCTTCCTTGTGGTTTACATGTGTTTTTTTTTGGTCCAAATTCTGAATAGATTGTTTTACAGACTATCTTCAAGCCGTTTTCTGAACGTCTCTTCAGGATGTGCCGTTTTGTGTTCTGTTATTTACGTGTCTGCACTTCGACTGCGTCTTCTCTCCGTCATCCATGTTGTAGATTTGAGTACTTCCATAGCGAGTCTACTGACAAATACAAGTGAAAACTATACGCTTCCATGTGCATGTACCATGCCAGTTTTCCCCACAACAAGAGGATGGAGAAAAAGGAGTTTATTGACTACAAAGTCAACTGCAAGGTCTTTTGGTTGATTTCTACCATAATGGAAATAACCGCTGATGTCACAGGTTAGAAAACATCACAAGTCAGAGAAAATTCCAAACGTATGGAAGTGTTATTGTAGCAATTTTTTTTGCAAATGTGTATCTCAATCTGTGCGTCTGTAGTCCAATTTGTGTGTCTGTACTAATCTGTGTGTCTCTATCTCAATGTGTGTGTTTGTAATCAAAGCCATTTTAAGTTGTGTCTGTATTATGATTTGTCAGTGGGTAAAAAAAAAAAAAAAGCCGTATGTCCCTATTTTCTCGATTAGCTGTCTTTTTAGACTTGGACAAACTTTAAAGGCCTACTGAAAGCCACTACTAGCGACCACGCAGTCTGATAGTTTATATATCCATGATGAAATCTTAACATTGCAACACATGCCAATACGGCCGGGTTAACTTATAAAGTGACATTTTAAAATTCCCGCCACACTTCCGGTTGAAAAAGCCTTCGGAGGATGAGTATGCGCGTGACGTCAATCATTGAACCGGAAGTATTGAATACAATACAAAAAAGCTCTGTTTTCATTTCATAATTCCACAGTATTCTGGACATCTGTGTTGGTGAATCTTTTGCAATTTGTTTAATGAACAATGGAGGCTGCAAAGAAGAACGTTGTAGGTGGGTCGATGTATAGCGGCTGGCTGTAGCAACACAACAAGGATTACTCACTTGGATAGCAGACGCGCTAGCCGATGCTAACCGGCCACCGCACGAATGATCGGGTGAAGTCCTTCGTCGCGCCGTTGATCGCTGGAACGCAGGTGAGCACGGGTGTTGATGAGCTGGGCAGATGATGGCTGGCTGGCGTAGGTGGAGCGCTAATGTTTTTATCATAGCTCTGTGAGGTCCGGTTGCTAAGTTGCTAAGTCAGCCTTAGCGTCGTTAGCAACAGCATTGTTAAGCTTTGCCAGGCTGAGATCTATTAACCGTGTAGTTGCATGTCCATGGTTTAATAGTATTGTTGATCTTCTGTCTATCCTTCCAGTCAGGGATTTATTTATTTAGTTTCTATCTGCATTTGAGACAGATGCTATCACGTTAGCTTATGCTGATTAGCATGAGCTTCGCCGATGTATTGTCGTGGAGATAAAAGGCACTGAATGTCCATTTCGCGTTCTGGACTCTCATTTTCAAGAGGATATAGTATCCGAGGTGATTTAAAATACAAATCCGTGATCCACAATAGAAAAAGGAGAGAGTGTGGAATCCAATGAGCCAGCTTGTACCTAAGTTACGGTCAGAGCGAAAAAAAACATGTATTTCACTGCATTCTAGTCCGTCACTCTAACGTTCCTCGTCCACGAATCTTTCATCCTCGCTCAAATTAATGGGGTAATGGTCCGAATAGCTCTAGCTGCGTTGAAAACAATAGGAAAATATGAGGGAGTGAACAACTGACAACGTCACGCTACTTCCGGTAGGGGCAAGGTTTTTTTTTTATCAGAGACCAAAAGTTACGAACTTTATCGACGTTGTTCTCTACTAAATCCTTTCAGCAAAAATATGGCAATATCGCAAAATGATCAAGTATGACACATAGAATGGATCTGCTATCCCCGTTTGAATAAAAAAAATTCATTTCAGTAGGCCTTTAATGATCCACAAGAGAAATTGTTCCACACAGTAGCTCGGTTACAAAGGATGGAAAGGGTAAGGATGGAAAGGATAATGCACACAAGGGCACCAAAAGAGAGCGAAAACAACAGGTTTTTGATTGATTGATTGAGACTTTTATTAGTAGATTGCACAGTACAGTACATATTCCGTACAATTGACCACTAAATGGTAACACCCCAATAAGTTTTTCAACTTGTTTAAGTCGGGGTCCACGTTAATCAATTCATGATACAAATATATACTATCATCATAATACAGTCATCACACAAGTTCATCATTAGAGTACATACATTGAATTATTTATTATTTTGGTTGATATCAGCACTTCAGTCATCAACAATTATATAATCTGAGAAAGGGACATTGTAACAGTGGAGGTCTGACTTTGTAGGATATGTACAGCGAGCAGTGAACATAGTGAGTTCAGATAGCATAAGAACAAGTATATACAGGTAGAAAGTAGATAAAAAATGTACTATAGTAGCAATATAAAATATAACATATATGTAATATTTACATATTATATACACAGTATATAATATATATGCTGATATATTATATACAATATATAACCAAAGACATGCACCTGGGGATAGGTTGTTTGGCAACACTAAATTGGCCCTAGTGTGTGAATGTTGTCTGTCTATCTGTGTTGGCCCTGCGATGAGGTGGCGACTTGTCCAGGGTGTACCCCGCCTACCGCCCGAATGCAGCCGAGATAGGCTCCAGCACCCCGAAAGGGATAAGCAGTCGAAAATGGATGGCTATAACAAATCTCAATAACCATGTACAATATTACGATATATGTAACAGCTGCAGCAAAAAAAGGGAAGCATAAAATAAAGAGTAGGTCCGGCAGAAAATCTACATTATGAACTAAAAGAGAGGTAGATAACATAGATGTGGTCAGGTAATAGACAAATGCTGTATGGTGAGTGATTATACAGCTGGATGGAGTGCGGAATGAAGGAGTTCTTGAATACACATGACTTGTTAGTTTCTGGCGTGAAAGAGTTGTGTGTGTGTGTGCATAATTATATTTGTGTGTATCTGTGTCTAAAAGTTGTGTGTGCGTTTAAAGATGTGTGTGTCTGTAATTAGATTCATGTGAGGCACAAACTCTGATTGGCTGTCTTTTTACACGTGACTTTTGGACACTTGAGTGGTGTTTGTCCGTGCAGCGATCCCAACTTGTAAAAAGAGTTGTCCTTTGGTTACTTCACCTTGCCTTTCCCTATGCTCACCACTGGTCGGCACCCTCTCATGTTGATGTTGAAGCCAAAAACATATCCATCCTTTTATGAAAAAAAAAAGAAAAAAAAAAAGTCAATGTTTTAGCAGTAGTTGTCAGAAGTATTTTGTACTCAAATAAGTTATCAGCAATTTTATAACATGTATCAGCTAATTTAATCGCGTTTCCTCTGTCGGGGGAGGAGGCTCTCTTAACGATAGGGTGACTACTAGGGTTGGGTATCGTTTGAATTTGAACGATTCCGATTCCGATTCTTTGTTTCGATTCCGATTCTTTTAAGAGGCAGGGTCAAAAAAAAGTTTAGGATATTTTAAATGAGCTAGCTAACCTACAGTCTTTCTGAATGAAATAGTCTGACATTCTCCATCAATTTTAATTCTATTAACTTTTTATGAACTTTACTATAAATTCCTCACAGGGCTGTTTTCAACTAGAATATAAATATCAAGTCTATGAAATTTAATATAAAATATAAATATTATAAATTATGGATACATTTTCCCAGGGGTACACTTTCCTCAAGAGAGCTTTATTTTTGAAAACCTCATGAAAACACATTTACACACACAAGTGTATGATGCTGCAGGAAACCTCATGAAAACACATTTACACATAAGTGTATGATGCTGCAGGAAACCTAATGAAAACACATTTACACATAAGTGTATGATGCTGCAGGAAACCTCATGAAAACACATTTACACACACAAGTTTATGATGCTGCAGGTACTTAAAAATGTTACCGTGCTCCCACTGATGGGCTAACCTGGTGCAGAAAAGCAAATAAACAATAAGAAACAACTTGCAAAACCCAGTCCAGATTAGCAGCAGGTAAAGTATAAAATCAGAGACAGTTCTTGTTTAGGAAAATGACCATATCCGCCTTCTCAGGCAGGATGCGTGAGCGTTCTGGACAGATAGTGTCTCCTGCTGTGGAAAATACACGTTCGCTGGGGGTGGAAGAAGCTTGAACGCATAAATAGGAGAAAGCGAGATCTGACAGCAAAGGATAAGTCTTTTGTTGGTTCCACCGGACCACCACCATGTAGCAAGGTCGTCAGACATAAGTATCGGTGGAACGTCCTGGTACATCTGCAGCTCTCTCTCCACTCGTTTCTTGATGGACATGGAGCTCTGTTATTTCGCGGTTATTTCATTTTTTTTTTATAAAGTAAAGCCACACTTTCGACCGCCGACGCCCGCTATCCATGCTTGAGCTTGACTGACTCGCTCGGCTATGCTAACACTTCAGGCGGTGGGCGCTTCTTCGTTGGTGTTCAGCGGCTTCTTCTTCTGGTTCGGCGGACATATTTTTTTCCGGTCGTCTGACTGGGTATTGAAAATAGGAATCGAAATTTAAACTTTTGAACGATTCCGGGAGAATCGGAAAGTTAGTCCCGGTTCCAATCGATACTCAACCCTAATTTCACCTATTTGATAATAATCCGCAAATGTGCCATTGTTGAGTGTCGGTGCTGTCGAGAGCTCGGCAGAATAACCATGACTATGAATAACTCTTCCATATCAGTAGGTGGCAGCAAGTAGCTAATAAATTTGTAAATGTCGGGAACATGATTTGTTGTGATCCCAATATGCAGACTAGGGATGTGCGTATCGATCCTGTGGTATCGATATATCGATACTCACACGCTACTCATTTGGCATCACTTTTCTGAAAAAAGTATCGATATAAACCAAAAAAACGGCGTGTGGGGGGTGCAAGCATCACTTTCAGATGTTTTTGATGACTTACTATGTGCTGGGACACCCCTGTACCTGGCAGAGTATAGAGCTGGCCCAGTCACGTGACAGGAGACAGCGAATGAGCGTCGTCAACGTGCAACACACACACAGCCAGACGACAGCGATGCAGCCAGGCATATCCAGTGTTGTCCAATTGTTGACTTAAACAGGCATTGTTTTTGTTTTTTTTAGTAATGTTTACTGTATATTTTTGTTTAAATGATTATCCTAAATTCAAATCATTTCCACACGGGAATTTACTGTTAGTTGAAAATTGCTTGAGTATTTAAAACAAGATAAGAAAGAGATAAAATTTGGAGATTCTTCATCTTTGCATTACAGTTTTATTTTTTTCCAAGAAAATCTTGATATATATGATTTAATGTGATTTTGGTTTTAATCTGTAACATGATTTCTTACATTTCGAAAACATTAGCCTATTTCATATTTCATTAATTGGTAATTATATTACAAACTTTAAAAAATAACTGCAGCTTCTTGCGATTTTCGGATTTGACAGTTAATTGGAAAGCCCTAATATCTAATTATTATTTTATATAATATATAATTATTATTATATATAATTAATTTATTTTTAATATTTATGTTATTTATTTTAATTTTACTTTTATTATATATTGACCATAATAAATGTGGTATAAATGGTCTGTATTTGTCTTGTGATTTGTCTTAAATAATAACAATAGTAATAATATTTTTGACTGACAAAAATTGCCAATAAGAAATTAATGGTATCGGTATCGGTATCGATGAAAATGCAAGAAAAAGTATCGGTATCGTATCGAATCCTAAAAGTGTGATGTCGCCCATCCCTAATGCAGACGACAGCGTGCAGGTAAAAAGGCATCTAACGATTAAACCAAAAATAAACAAAAGGCTAGTGCCGCTAAGAAAAGGCATTGAAGCTTAGGAAAGGCTATGCAAAACTAAACTAAAACTGAACTGGTTGCAAAGTAAACGACGACAATGCTGGACAACAGCAAAGACTTACAGCGTGTGGAGCAGACAGCGTCCACAAAGTACATCCGAACATGACATGACAATCAACAATGTCCCCGCAAAGGATAGCGACAACCTAAATATTCTTGATTGCTAAAACAAAGTCGATGTGGGAAAACATGAAACTGCTACAGGAAAGTAGCAAAAAAAAGAGAAAAAGCCACCCAAATAGGAGCGCAAGACAAGAAGTAAAACACTACACACAGGAAGACACCAAAAAACTCCAAATAAGTCAGGGTGTGATGTGACAGGTGGTGACAATACACACAGTCTCACAGTCACCCTATTAGGAAACATCATCATTTCGGACGCTATTTGTCATAACAGGTGCCGTTGATTCTCACCAGACTGCAGAATGTAGCTGTCATGTCACCCATGTTTCTGTCATTTGGCCGGGACATCATAACAAATGTACGTTTCTTCATTCTGACCCTGTCTTCGAGCAGCTTGTCCCAGCCCATCTGGCGACATCCCCCATACCGACAGAGAGCAACCTTTTCTGGATATCAGAGGTGGAGCGCAGGTCGGCCAGCCTTGAAGATCGGCCGGAGACTCCCCTCCCCACCAGTGTGGCCACGAAAAAGAAGAAGAAACGGAGGAAGAAGCACAAAGGGGACCCCCGAAGGGAAGAACTGACCCCCCCCATGCCTGTCACTGCTGCTAATGTTAACGCTGCCAACACACATGCTGCTGCCGCGAGCCCTGCTGCCTCAACTTTGGGCCAAAACGAGGAGATATTTGAGATGGAACTGAGCTCTGATGAGGAGGCTCTGGTGCAACATATATCCAGGTGAATTTAGGTTCTGTCTTTGCTTTTGTGGCCATTTCATGCCGAAATAATTGTTTTTTTGCACCTTTTGATGCAGATCACCTTCAGGGGTCACAGGACGAGACATTGATCCAAAACTACCTTCAGCCAGACACAACCTGGATGGTTATGCTTTGTCTGATGGCGACTGGGCAGCAGATAATAGGTGGGTTTGAATCTTAATTTGAAATGTACACTTAAACACAAAATAACAGGTGGTACCACAAGGGAGCAGCATTTCTTTTACTTTTACAACAAAGGTATGGTCTTACAGCCTTGCAGGGCAGCAAGTGCAACAGTAGAGATACTTTTAAGGCAGTTGTGCCTTATGTTGTTAACAATTACCGCTGCAATTTGAGTATGGAAATAACAGCACTGCAGTCCAATGGTTCCTAAATGTTCACACCAAGTACCACATCAAAAAACTACTACTGTTTTTGCTACCTGAGATTTAGCTCGTGGCTTGTACTGATAAATATAGATAGTGCAGAAAAGAAAAAAATCATTTCTATTGAATTTCAGCAAATTTTGGGCTAATGACTGTTTAAAAAAAAAAAAAATAATAATAATGTTTCCAATATTTTATTTGTATAAAATAAACTAATGTTCAGGCGTCCCACTATTTTATGCTACTCGTACCACAGTTTGAGAATCAATGCTCAAAACCAGTGTTTTTCAACCTTTTTTGAGCCAAGGCACATTTTTTTTATTGAAAAAATGCAGAGGCACAACACCAGCAGAAATCATTAAAAAACGAAACTCAGTAGCCGATATTGACAATAAAAAGTCGTTCTCGCAATTGTTGGATATGACTTTAAAGCATAACCAAGCATGCATCACTATAGCTCTTGTCTCAAAGTAGGTGCACTGTCACCACCTGTCACATTATACCATGACTTTTTTTGTGTTTTTCTGTGGGTAGTGTTTTAGTCCTTCTCTTGCGCTCCTATTTTGGTGTTTTTTTCCCTGTTTTTTTGGTATTTTCCTGTGTCTTACTTGAGCGCTATTCCCCACACCTGCTTTGTTTTAGCAATCCAGACTATTTAAGTTGTGCGGACGCTTTCCTCTGTGGGGACATTGTTGATTGTCATGTACGGATGTACTTTGTGGACGCCGTCTTTGCTCCACACGCTGTAAGTCTTTGCTGTCGTCCAGCATTTTGTGTTTTGTTTACTTTGCAGCCAGTTCAATTTTAGTTTCGTTTTGCGTAGCCATGCCTAAGCTTCAATGCCTTTTCTTTTTGGTTTAAGCATAAGATTCCTTATTACCTGCACGCTGCTTCCCGCTGTTGTCTGCATGTTCTGATCACGACGCGACGTGTTCCCGACATCTACAAAGCAATTAGCTACCTGCTGCCACCTACTGATATGGTATAAGTATTACACGGTTACTCTGCCGAGCTCTAGACAGCACAGACACTCAACAACGGCACATTATTTACGGATTATAATTACTTGTGTGCAAAAAATATTTTTAACCCAATTAGGTGAAATTACTTAATCTCCCACGGCACACCAGACGGTATTTCACGGCACACAAGTGTGCTGCGGCACAGTGGTTGAAAAACTCTGCTCTAGACCAGTGTTTTTCAACCACTGTGCCGCGGCACACTAGTGTGCCGTGAAATACAGTCTGGTGTGCCGTGGGAGATTATGTAATTTCACCTAACTGGGTTAAAAATATTTTTTGCACACAAGTAATTATAATCCGTAAATAATGTGCCGGATTGCAAATAATGTAAATAATTCAATGTATATACCCTGATGATTATCTTGTGAGATGACTGTATTATGATGATATAGTATATATATGATAGTATATATCTGTATCATGAATCAATTTAAGTGGACCCCGATTTAAACAAGTTGAAAAACTTATTCGAGTGTTACCATTTAGTGGTCAATTGTGCGGTACTTCACTGTGAAACCTACTAATAAAGTCTCAATCAATCAATCAAAAAATTGTAGAGTGTCGGTGCTGTCTAGAGCTCGGCAGAGTAACCGTGTAATACTCTTCCATATCAGTAGGTGGCAGCGGGGAGTTAATTGCTTTGTAGATGTCGGAAACACGTTGTCGTGATCACAATATGCAGACGACAGCGGGAGGCAGCGTGCAGGTACTAAGGTATCTTATGCTTTAACCAAAAATAAACAAAAGGTGAGTGCCGCTAAGAAGTGAAGTATATTTATATAGTGCTTTTCTCTAGTGACTCAAAGCTCTTTTACATAGTGAAAACCAATATCTAAGTAACATTTAAACCAGTGTGGGTGGCACTGGGAGCAGGTGGGTAAAGTGTCTTGCCCTAGGACACAACGGCAGTGACTAGGATGGCGGAAGCAGGGATCGAACCTGCAACCCTCAAGTTTCTGGCACGGCCACTCTACCAACAGAGCTATACCACAGAAAAGGGCATTGAAGCTAAGGCATGGCTATGCAAAACGAAACTAAAACTGACCTAGCTGCAAAGTAAACAAAACACAAAATGCTGGACGACAGCAAAGACTTACAGCGTGTGGAACAGAGACGGCGTCCACAAAGTACATCCGTACATGTCATGACAATAAACAATGTCCCCACAAAGAAGGAAAGCGTCCGCACAATTTAAATAGTCTGGATTGCGAAAACAAAGCAGGTGCGGGGCGCTCAAGGAAGACATGAGACAGGAAACAGGAAAATACCAACAAAACAGGAAAAAAACACCAAAATTGGAGCGCAAAACAAGGACTAAAACACTACACACAGGAAAACAGCAAAAAACTCAAAATAAGTCACGGCGTGATGTGACAGGTCATGACAGTACACCTACTTTGAGACAAGAGCTAAAGTGATGCATGCGTGTTTATGGTTTGAATTTATATCCAACAATTGCGAGAACTACTTTTTATTGTCAATATCGGCTACTGAGTTTCGTTTTTTAATGATTGTGGTGTGCCTCAGGAGTTTTTCAATGCAAAAAATGTGCCTTGGCTCAAAAAAGGTTGAAAAACTCTGCTCTAGACAATGTAAGCGTCCACCCATCAATTTGAATGTGTACTTTTTAATTGATGGGAAAAGGTAATTACTGCTAATAAACTGGTTTCAATGTATTTCTTTCTTTGTACTTTTTAGCCACAGCTTATCTCAGGCGTTTTCGCCCAAGAGTGACTCAGAACTGGTGGTGAGACCCTCAGAGTCTTTGCTCAGAGCCGAGTCGCACATGCAGTGGACCTGGGGAGAGTTTCCAGAAACCACCAGGGTGAGAAAGCACCCTGCCAACATTCAAGATGACACTTCCAGGCTGGGCTTTTGAGTTGAAGTGTTTTTTTTTGCTCAGGTCACAAAAAAGGACAAAGCAGAATTAATGAAAACGATGACCATCACCCCTTCAGAGAGCACCCACTTCCGTGTCATCCTCAGCTCAGAGGCCATGGAAAATGAGTGTGAGCTTATGGGAAAAGAGGAAGCGTCCTGCTCTGTGTGCGCCATCGTCAAGCCAGAGCCTCGCTCCCCTACCACTACCACCATGTGTGAGGGTCTCGTCACTCTCACAGAGCCTGTGGACGTCCTGCCATACAATGTGGTCACCTCCACTCCGTCCAGCCAGCAGAGTGACTCGCCCTCTAAAAAGAAAGGTACGCTCGGTAGATGTTAGCTGGAGCGCTCGTAAGATGCTGACTAATTTATCTTGTTAAACATAGGTGTCCCTAAGAGGAGCCACCATCAGGGCCCTGAGGACATCTACTTAGATGACCTGAAGGCACTTGAGCCCGACGTAGCTGCGAGATACTTTCCCAAAAGGTTAGATTGGCGTCAACACTTTGAAGTAGCATCATGTGACAGGTTAGGGCGCCATGTCGAGTTTGGTTGAACCCAACTCTGTTTGATCCGCTTTTCACCATCTGATAGATGGGTCTCGGTCCGCTTGATGGTCTGTTTCATTTGAACTCAAACGCTACACTGATCAAATACACAGGCCAGTGTTAAAATGCCACCAAAAAGCATGCAGAAATAGCAAATATTTAAGAGAAAAGTGCTGTCTGTCAGACTTGCTACCTCCCTGTGTGTATGTGTGCAAGCACAACAACCCTTTAAAGCAGGGGTCACCGACGCGGTGCCCGCGGGCACCAGGTAGCCCGTAAGGACCAGATGAGTCGCCCGCTGGCCTGTTCTAAAAATAGCTCAAATAGCAGCACTTACCAGTGAGCTGCCTCTATTTTTTAAATTTTATTTATTTACTAGCAAGCTGGTCTCGCTTTGCTCGACATTTTTAATTCTAAGAGAGACAAAACTCAAATAGAATTTGAATATCCAAGAAAATATTTTAAAGACTTGGTCTTCACTTGTTTAAATAAATTCATTCATTTTTTTTTACTTTGCTTCTTATAACTTTCAGAAAGACAATTTTAGAGAAAAAATACAACCTTAAAAATGATTTTAGGATTTTTAAACACATATACCTTTTTACCTTTTAAATTCCTTCCTCTTCTTTCCTGACATTTTAAATCAATGTTCAAGTAAATTTATTTTTTTTATTGTAAAGAATAATAAATACATTTTTATTTAATTCTTAATTTTAGCTTCTGTTTTTTCGACAAAGAATATTTGTGAAATATTTCTTCAAACTTATTATGATTAAAATTCAAAAAAATGATTCTGGCAAATCTAGAAAATCTGTAGAATGAAATTTAAATCTTATTTCAAAGTCTTTTGAATTTCTTTTAAAATTTTTGTTCTGGAAAATCTAGAAGAAATAATGATTTGTCTTTGTTAGAAATATAACTTTGTCCAATTTGTTATATATTCTAACAAAGTGCAGATTGGATTTTAACCTATTTAAAACATGTCATCAAAATTCTAAAATTAATCTTAATCAGGAAAAATTACTAATGATGTTCCATAAATTCTTTTTTTAATTTTTTCAAAAAGATTCGAATTAGCTAGTTTTTCTCTTCTTTTTTTCGGTTGAATTTTGAATTTTAAAGAGTCGAAATTGAAAATAAACTATGTTTCAAAATGTAATTGTAATTTTTTCCGTGTTTTCTCCTCTTTTAAACCGTTCAATTAAGTGTAAATATCATTAATTATTAATAATAACATAGCGTTAAAGGTAAATTGAGCAAATTGGCTATTTCTGGCAATTTATCTAAGTGTGTATCAAACTGGTAGCCCTTCGCATTAATCACTACCCAAGAAGTAGCTCTTGGTTTCAAAAAGGTTGGTGACTCCTGCTTTAAAGTGTATTTTAGAAGCTTTTTTGAAGTAGATGTCTAAATTGTCAGGTTCAAACACTGATGACATCTATTAAACAGACAAGAAGCAAGGAATCATGCAGAGACGGAGTTAAATTTGGCTCAATGAGGAGAGACGTTTTTGGGCTGTGCTCTAGTTACAGATCCAAACTACGCTCTAAAGTCCAGCCCACGTGCTCCAGTATTTATTTGGGAGGTCCCTGGTTACATCACAGAAGCTGCTGCTGAAGGAGGTGGGGTAATTTCAGCAACCCCAGTTAGACACAATATATGATTATTCATGAAATGCAAATGTGCTGACACTCGTGATATCGCCCTGTCTCTGCTCTGTCTGCGTCACGGCACTCGATGTTCTGGACCAGTGGTTCTTAACCTTGTTGGAGGTACCGAACCCCACCAGTTTCATATGCGCATTCACCCAACCCTTCTTTAGTGAAAGATAACTTCAATGAACCTAACATTTTTTCAAATTCAAGACAAAGTTATATGTTTTTGGTAACACTTTAGTATGGGGAACATATTCTAAGTAACAAAGACTTAATTTAGAGTTATTTGGTTAGGGTTAGTGTTATAATAAGGCCATGCCGAATAAGGCATTAATAAGTACTTAATAATGACTAGTTAAGAGCCAATATGTTACTAATTTGCATGTTAATAAGCAACTAATTAATGGTGAATATGTTCCCCATACTAAAGTGTTACCATGTTGTTTTACTGGTGCACAAAATGAAGCGTGCATGAACATCACCTTGTTCAAACAACAAAACCAACACAGTGCATAAACTCACAACAAATTACACACCCGCAAATCAGTCTGACTTCTGCTGTTGCCGTAATACGCCGATAGGGAGAAGTATGTATTTACACGATGAGTCGGGTGTGTTTTGACCTCCGCCGAACCCCTGAGGCCGACTCACTGAACCCCTAGGGTTCCATCCAACCCAGGTTAAGAACCATTGTTCTGGACACAAACAACACTGATACGAGACGATGTCCCTTTGCACAGATAGAATAGTACAACTTCAGCACAATTGATAATAACTATAGCAACGGCCTTTAAGCATAAGAGTTGTGTGATAACTTACACATAATTATTCTAGCATTTAAGTCTAAATTGGCCCTATTGTGTGAATTTGAACCCCGCCTTCCGCCCGAATGCAGCTGAGATAGGCTGCAGCACCCCTCGCGACCCCGAAAGGGACAAGCAGTAGAAAATGGATGGATGGATGGATGGATGGATGGATGGATGTTGGTGAATATAACAAAATAAAAATATAGTCAACCTAGCACACCACATTTTTGTTTGAAATATTGAAGTTACGTCATGAATATGTCACAAAAGCTGGCCGTCCTGACTGACAGAATTGTGAATGCTCAGCGCACGGAGCCACAAAGGGTAAACGCAATCTCATTCTAGGCTCATTTGTTGCCGTCTGCTCTGTGCATCCGCAGTGAGGCCGAGGCGGCCGGTAAGCACTGGATGGACACAGAGATCCCGTCCGGTTCTCAGTCGCCGCAGTCGGTGGGAAGCGCTGCGGCAGACAGTGGGACTGAGTGTCTCTCGGACTCCGCCAGCGACCTCCCGGACGTCACTCTGTCGCTGTGTGGAGGCCTCACAGAGAACGCAGAAATCTCCAAAGGTACTCTTAAAAAGGCGTCTGTTAAAGATATATATCCTGAAAGGCCTACTGAAATGAATTTTTTTTTATTCAAACGGGAATAGCAGATCCATTCTATGTGTCATACTTGATCATTTTGCGATATTGCCATATTTTTGCTGAAAGGATTTAGTAGAGAACATCGACGATAAAGTTCGCAACTTTTGCTCGCTGATAAAAAAAAGCCTTGCCTGTAGCGGAAGTAGCGTGACGTCACAGGAGCTAGTATTCCTCACAATTCCCCGTTGTTTACAATGGAGCGAGAGAGATTCGGACCGAGAAAGTGACGATTACCCCATTAATTTGAGCGAGGATGAAAGATTCGTAGATGAGGAACGTTACAGTGAAGGACTTGAGAGGCAGTGATGGACGTATCTTTTTTCGCTCTGACCGTAACTTAGGTACAAGCTGGCTCATTGGATTCCACACTCTCTCCTTTTTCTATTGTGGATCACGGATTTGTATTTTAAACCACCTCAGATACTATATCCTCTTGAAAATGAGAGTCGAGCACGCGAAATGGACATTCACAGTGACTGAACATGTAAATACACGATTAATAATATTCAGCTCTGCGAAGCTAAAAAAATAGAAGCTAACCAACAACGTAGCCAACGTGATAGCATAGCAGTCTCAAATGCAGATAGAAACTAAATTTAAAAAAAACCCTGACTGGATGGATAGACAGAAGATCAAAAATACTATTGAACCATGAACATGTAAATACACGATTAATAATATTCAGCTTTTTGAAGCTAAAAAAAATAGAAGCTAACCTAGCTACATAGCCAACGTGATAGCATAGCAGTCTCAAATGCAGATAGAAACTAAATAAAAAAAAAACCCTGACTGGATGGATAGACAGAAAATCAAAAATACTATTAAGCCATGAACAGGTAAATACACGATTAATAATATTCAGCTTTTCGAAGCTAAAAAAATAGAAGCTAACCTAGCTACGTAGCCAACGTGATAGCATAGCAGTCTCAAATGCAGATAGAAACTAAATTTAAAAAAACCCTGACTGGATGGATAGACAGAAGATCAAAAATACTATTAAACCATGAACATGTAAATACACGATTAATAATATTCAGCTTGGCGAAGCTAAAAAAACAGAAGCTAACTTAGATGCGGCGGGCTTACTCACTGTAGTGCGTCTGCTATCCTGCTCAAAACACAACACAACCTCCTGGTGTTGGGGTTGCTGTAGTCCGCCGCTCCACCGATCGCACCTACAACTTTCTTATTTGCAGTCTCCATTGTCCATTAAACAAATTGCAAAAGATTCACCAACACAGATGTCCAGAATACTGTGGAATTTTGTCGAAGAAAACAGAGGTATTTGAATTGGGTCCAAACACTTCCCTTGACCTCGTGACGTCACGCGCATACGTCATCATACCGCGACGTTTTCAAGCGGAAGTTTCCTGGGAAGTTTAAAATTGCACTTTATAAGTTAACCCGGCCGTATTGGCATGTGTTGCAATGTTAAGATTTCATCATTGATATATAAACTATCAGACTGCGTGGTCGCTAGTAGTGGCTTTCAGTAGGCCCTGAAGTACACGTTACGGAGTAGCCACTGAAAACACATGTTAGAACTTTTGCTTCCTCTACTCTTCCTCTAAGGTTCTTTTTTTTTTTTGCAGAAAAGTTCATGGAGCATATCATTACCTACAATGAATTTGCTGAAAATCCTGCAATTATAGATAACCCCAACCTTGTTGTAAAGATAGGAAATAGGTAAGCATTTAAAAGAGCTAACATTGATGCGCACAACAGTTTATATGGTTGTCAACTCTTTTTGTGCACACAGATATTATAACTGGACTCTCGCTGCTCCCTTGATTCTGAGTCTACAAGCATTCCAGAAGAATTTACCAAAGGTAATTTAAATGTACTGTATATAATGATGGTAATCCCATATGTATTTTAAACATGCTTAGCAGAGTTACCATGAAGAAAGCCATGTCGAAAGCCACAATTCAATTGATTTATTTATTGCAGAGATGTTTAACAAATTACATTAAGGAACATCATGTGTAGTGTTTAATATTGGCAGAATACAATAAGAAAAATAATGAATACGGAAGTAAAAATAGAGAGCTGGACAAATAAGTGAATGATAAGTAATATTTTCATTGAATAACAAGGATACATGAATAATAACTACATAAAGTAAAAAACTGACACCAGACTATATAATAACTCAAACTGAAGTGAATCTAGGGTAAATTATGTCATACCTTGGTAGTTGATAAATAATAATTAATTCATTCATTCAGGAGTAAAATATATTAGACACTGTGGTTTATAATAAACGATTCAGCATCCAGGAATACATTATATTGTGCTAATAATACTGTGCTATTCATTACATAAAAAATTATGGAATTCAAAAATAAATCATATCAGACACTATGGTATTCATTTATTAATGTATGATGGAATTCAGGAATAAATGTCAGAAACTGTGGTACTTATTAAATAATGAGATAAAATAATTAATTCAGGAATACATCATAACAGATTGTTGTATTCATGAAAATACCACATAACAGAATCCTGAAATAAATGAAATAGGACCCTGTGGTACTCATTAAATAATAAGATAAAATAATAAAATCAGGAAAACTGCAGTTTTAATGTCCCTTGCCACATTGCGCTTTAAATATTGTGGATTCTTTTTTGTAAAACATATTGTAAACAATGTTGGCCTAATTTGAGCATTTTCAAGCATAAACATTAGCTAATTAAACAAAACATATTATTACTAAAGTAGAATTGACCAGAAGAGGAATCCAAACCAATTAGAGCACACTGTTCAGTATCATAGCCCCTGATTGGCTCAGCCTCAGGCAGCATTGCTATATTGAATTAAAAGGTGACTGAAGGGGGGGGTGGTTATTTCATATCTACCGGGCTCTCGTAAAGTTCAAAAACATATTTAAAAGGTTGTAGACACGTTTTTTTTTATGCTCTAGGTATTGAAATATTCGATTGATTCCCACTTTGCTGAAATTCCTTTATCGCAATCAGGCCCGGAACCAACTAACGGCGATAATCGAGGGACAGCTGCAAATGTTATCAAACACTGTAGTACTCATTAAATAATAAAATCATTAATTTAGTAAGAAATCATATCCGACACTGTGGTTCTCATTAGTTTATAAGATAAGATAATGAATTCAGGAATAAATGATATCAGACACTGTAATACTTGTTGAATAATAAGATACAAATAAATCATATCAGATCTTCCATGTACCTGGAGAACACGCTGTGCTTGTTTCTTTAAACATGTCAGTATGTTGTATGAGCTTCTTGCTTAAAGGGGACCTAATATGATGGTTTTTGTACTTATAAAACACTACCTTGTGGCTTCCATAGTATGTAATGGTGTTTCTTTGGTCAAAATGTGGTATAGATGATGTTTTACAGACCGTCTTTAAGCAGCTTTCTGTCCGTCTTTTGAGGATGCGCCGTTTTGTGGGCGGTCTTATTCACTTGGCTCCACTTCGACTGTGTCTTCTCCGCGTCATCCATGTTGTGGTTTTTACCCCTTCCATAGCGAGTCTACTGAGATATAAGTTAGAACCATATGCTGCTTCGTTTTAGAAATGGCAATAGCGGAGGACGCAGGTGCATGTACGAGCCAGTCTGCCCCACAACAAGAGGATAGACAAAAAGGAGCATAATATTGTGAGAGTCTAGTCCATAGCGGATCTAACATAATAGTGTGAGAGTCCAGTCCATAGTGGATCTAACATAATAGTGTGAGAGTCCAGTCCATAGTGGATCTAACATAATAGTGTGAGAGTCCAGTCCATAGTGGATCTAACATAATAGTGTGAGAGTCCAGTCCATAGTGGATCTAACATAATAGTGTGAGAGTCCAGTCCATAGTGGATCTAACATAATAGTGTGAGAGTCCAGTCCATAGTGGATCTAACATAATAGTGTGAGAGTCCAGTCCATAGTGGATGTAACATAATAGTGTGAGAGTCCAGTCCATAGTGGATCTAACATAGTAGTGTGAGAATCCAGTCCATAGTGGATCTAACATAATAGTGTGAGAGTCCAGTCCATAGTGGATCTAACATAATAGTGTGAGAGTCCAGTTCATAGTGGATCTAACATAATAGTGTGAGAGTCCAGTCCATAGTGGATCTAACATAATAGTGAGAGTCCAGTCCATAGTGGATCTAACATAATAGTGTGAGAGTCCAGTCCATAGTGGATCTAACATAATAGTGAGAGTCCAGTCCATAGTGGATCTAACATAATAGTGTGAGAGTCCAGTCCATAGTGGATCTAACATAATAGTGAGAGTCCAATCCATAGTGGATCTAACATAATAGTGAGAATCCAGTCCATAGTGGATCTAACATAATAGTGTGAGAGTCCAGTCCATAGTGGGGCCAGCAGGAGACCATCCTGAGTGGAGACAGGTCAGCAGCGCAGAGATGTCCCCAACCGATGCACAGACGAGTGGTCCACCCCGGGTCCCGACCCTGGACAGCCAGCGCTTCATCCGTGCCCCCCCTCCACAAAGGAGAGGGGGGCAGAGCAGAAAAGAAACGGCAGATCAACTGGTCTAAAAGGGGGTCTATTTAAAGGCTAGAGTATACAAATGAGTTTTAAGATGGGACTTAAATGCTTCTACTGAGGTAGCATCTCCAACTGTTACTGCTAGAACATTCCAGAGTACTGGAGTCCCAATAGAAAACGCTCTATAGCCCGCAGTCTTTTTTTGGGCTCTGGGAATCACTAATAAGCCGGAGTTCTTTGAAGGCAGATTTCTTGCCGGGACATATGGTACAATACACTCATCAAGATAGGATGGAGCTAGACCGAGTAGTATTTTAAACCAATACTTTAAACCACTCGGTAGTGTATTGATACACTAAACATTTTTAGTGTGCTCGCATAGAAATGTTTTACATGTAATTTATACTGCACAGGTTTTTGTGCTATTGCTCCTGTCATGTATGTAATGTTGCCTTGTATGCTGCAGGCTGCTGAGGAGGCCTGGATGAAAGAGAAAATGCCAAAGAAGTCAGGCCGCTGGTGGTTCTGGCGAAAAAGGGCGGACAGTGCAATCAAGCAGGTTGGTGCAGCATCGGTGATTTGTTTTGGAATAAATGGGTGTAAGAACACTGGTATTAGATCTGTTTGGTTCCCTCCTCTTTTGCAGTCTGAGACTAAGCTTGAAACCAAGGAGGAGTTGCATTTAGGGGAGGAAGGATCCTCCATTGCACAGGAGAATCTCACCTTATTGTAAGTACAAAACTTTTAAAAGATAAGTTTTGGATAAAGTGTGCGCATAATTGAAAATATTTCGACTGCTACTTTAAAGGATTAAGACCACCGACTCTTCCAGCGATGAGGAGGGCAAAGAGGTGAGTGCTGCGTCGTGTCAGGAGAGACTCCAGCTGAGTGATGGCCAGCAGCACGCCAGCACGCACACTTACAGGAAGTCACTGCGCCTCTCTTCGGCTCAGATAGTGAGTGCATTGATTTTTCTATTTTGTTCATTCATTATCAATCAGCATTTTAATGTAAGATGAAATTGAAGTAGTGGTACTGGGAATTTGAAAGCACATATCTCCATCTGCTGGTTGGATGTGGTACTGACACCATTAAAGCTTCCAGTACCTTTTCATGTCAAGTAGCAAATTATATTTTTGAAACCCATTTTAGTGCTTTTCTTATGTTTGCTAGGCTAGTCTGAAACTGAAGGAAGGTCCCAACGATGTGACATTCAGCATTACCACCCAGTACCAAGGCACATGCCGCTGCGAGGGCACCATCTACTTGTGGAACTGGGATGACAAAGTCATCATCTCCGACATTGACGGCACCATCACCAAGTGAGTCTGCGCCTGGAATGCTTCTTTCGTATTCCTCAAACTCGTTTGAGGGACCTATGATGTTTTTAATCTACTTGGCACTCTTCTTATTGGTCGACATCAGGGGTCCATTAGGTCAATCGCGAGCTACCGATTGATCGTGCACTGCAAAAAGTCAGTGTTCAAAAACAATAAAAAAATTAGGGGTATTTTATTTGAACTAAGCAAAAATATCTGCCAATAGAACAAGAAAATTTGGCTTGTCAATACTTTCCGAAACAAGTAAAATTAGCTAACTTCAATGAACCCAAAAATAGCTTAAAATAAGTATATTCTCACTAATAACACGTGCACTTTTCTTGGTAGAAAAAACAAAGAGACCTTTTTGCTCAATATGTTGACAAATATTCTTAGATTAAGTAAATGCTAGTGCCATTATCTTGACATAATGATATGCGCTCGGCATTACATTTCTTGAAACCAGCAAACTTATACTAAAAACTAATTTATTGTGCTTAATGGAAAGGCAACAAGGCAAGCGCTTGTTACTCTCGGGGTCTCCTAGCCGCTCAGGCAAATCATATGGTCTAAAAATGCATTTTTCCATGGATAACATGACATCATCGCGCCAAGTGCGTGCTCTTTCAGTCAATTAGTGCGCATATATACAGCCCGGCCCCCGGCCCAAAAATGTTTTATTGTCATTTTGAAGAATTAATCTGAATGTGCATGAACTATTTCTGTTCAAAATGGTTTGAAATGTTAAATGTTTAAATATTAACTTGTCAGTTTACTGTACTGTGCCAACTGTACTACTATATGAGTACGTATTTTCTATTGTTTCATTGAAAATAAAACAGCAAAGTCCATTTGGCTGTCATCTGTTTTAATTATGAGACACAATTGCGTCAAAGTCATGATTTTTTTTTTCATGCTTGAAATAAGAAATTATTACTTTAAAAAAGTAGTTTTATACTTGTGAGTGTTGATGACACAGCTTTGCAACACTTGATATTCTAGTTTCAAGCATGTTTTACTCAATATAGGTCAGGGGTCACCAGCGCGGTGCCCGCGGGCACCAGGTCGCCCGTAAGGACCAGATGAGTAGCCCGCCGGCCTGTTCTAAAAATAGCTCAAATAGCAGCACTTACCAGTGAGCTGCCTCTATTTTTTAAATTGTATTTATTTACTAGCAAGCTGGTCTCGCTTTGCCCGACATTTTTAATTCTAAGAGAGACAAAACTCAAATAGAATTTGAAAATCCAAGAAAATATTTTAAAGACTTGGTCTTCACTTGTTTAAATAAATTCTTTTTTTTTTTTACTTTGCTTCTTATAACTTTCAGAAAGACAATTTTAGAGAAAAAAATACAACCTTAAAAATGATTTTAGGATTTTTAAACACATATACCTTTTTACCTTTTAAATTCCTTCCTCTTCTTTCCTGAAAATTTAAATCAATGTTCAAGTACATTTTTTTTTTATTGTAAAGAATAATACATAAATTTAAATTTAATTCTTCATTTTAGCTTCTGTTTTTTCGACGAAGAATATTTGTGAAATATTTCTTCAAACTTATTATGATTAAAATTCAAAAAAATTATTCTGGGCAAAATCTAGAAAATCTGTAGAATCAAATTTAAATCTTATTTCAAAGTCTTTTGAATTTCTTTTAAAATTTTTGTTCTGGAAAATCTAGAAGAAATAATGATTTGTCTTTGTTAGAAATATAGCTTGGTCCAATTTGTTATATATTCTAACAAAGTGTAGATTGGATTTTAACCTATTTAAAACATGTCATCAAAATTCTAAAATGAATCTTAATCAGGAAAAATTACTAATGATGTTCCATAAATTCTTTTTTTAAGTTTCTCTTCTTTTTTTTGGTTGAATTTTGAATTTTAAAGAGTCGAAATTGAAGATAAACTTAGTTTCAAAATGTAACTGTCATTTTTGTCGTATTTTCTCCTCTTTTAAACCGTTCAATTAAGTGTAAATATCATTAATTATTAATAATAACATAGAGTTAAAGGTAAATTGAGCAAATTGGCTATTTCTGGCAATTTATTTAAGTGTGTATCAAACTGGTAGCCCTTCGCATTAATCACTACCCAAGAAGTAGCTCTTGCTTTCAAAAAGGTTGGTGACCCCTGGACTAGACGTATAAGATTTCATGGGATTTAGCGATTAGGAGTGACAGATTGTTTGGTAAACGTATAGCATGTTCTATATGTTATAGTTATTTGAATGACTCTTACCATAATATGTTACGTTAACATACCAGTTGGTTATTTATGCCTCATATAACGTACACTTATTCAGCCTGTTGTTCACTATTCTTTAGACATTTTAAATTGCCTTTCAAATGTCTATTCTTGGTGTTGGCTTTTATCAAATACATTTCCCCAAAAAATGCGACATATATGTTTTTTTCCTTCTTTATTATGCATTTTCGGCAGGTGCGATTTATACTCCGGTGCGATTTATACTCCGAAAAATACGGTAATCTAAACTAATCTTATCTAAAGACATTCGAGCAGGCGGGAGCACAGAAAAAAATGAGAAGCAATAACACCGGAGGCTGCAGTTTTATAGCCTAAAGCAGAGGAGGAGAAGGCTGGCTGGCTGACAGCACATAGGCTTACTAGAAATGTCTAAATAAGTATGTCCACCACACTTAAAAAAAACTACAAAACATGGTGGTCAGAAGCTTCCAAAATTGTGTCCAAGCTCACGCCCAAATGCATTTACCTTCTGATTTAACACTAATAGGCAACATTGTAACAACATTTATAAGTGAGAAAAGTGTAAAATCATCATAGGTCCTCTTTAAGTCACACGTTATGACAGGAAAAATCTCCTGCAAAGTTTGTTTAATGAGGGAATGAAGCTATCAGCCTGTGACAAGCCCACACGTGGATCTAAAACTGGGCTTCCTTATGAGTTGTATTCTTGGTAAAGCCAATGAAGTGCAGAAGCACTACATACTGTATGTATAAAACAGATCACTTCTTCTTTCTTAATTGCCTCCTACGTCTTTCTCAAAATAGCAGATGTTTTCTCCTTCCATTATCATTTCTATTTGTGCTGTGCCATTTAATTAGCTTACGGCTAACTCCTGTCACTGCTGACATGCAATTGAAGTCTACTTCCTTCCCTCAAAAGCTCGCCCGGCGAGGCGCCTAGGTGGTCCACATCAAAACCAGTTAAAATGATCGCGCCTTATTATCTCCGCGACCCCGCAGGAGTCCTGTGACATGTGGCTTTTTTGGCGTAGCGGCAAGAAGAACTACAGGGGCTATAATGAGCTCATTTACATTTGTGTATTGAAGCCCACATAACACTTCCTGCATGCTGCTAATGCTTCTTTTTACAGGATAACGTTCTGTCCTGTTCTATCTATCATGCGGTGACATGACGGCGGCTTCATTTTTGTGTTTCTCGCTGCTTCCAGGTCTGATGTGTTTGGACAGATCTTGCCGCAGTTAGGGAAAGACTGGACGCACCAGGGAATTGCCAAGCTCTACCACTCAGTAGCCGAGTAAGCGCAACACAACAACACTGATTGATGACAGGGAGGTAGTGTTGATTCCCTGTAATCTACACCGCAGGGTTTGCCTCTACCATCACCAGCATGTGTGCGCCTAACAGGCTTCAGTGCCTACATTTTCACTGAATATACAGGACTGTCTCAGAAAATTAGAATATTGTGATAAAGTCCTTTATTTTCTGTAATGCAATTAAAAACATGGAAATGTCATACATTCTGGATTCATTACACATCAACTGATCTATTGCAAGCCTTTTATTATTTTAATATTGCTGATTATAGCATACAGCTGAAGAAAACTCAAAAATCCCATCTCAAAAAATTTGAATATTTCCTCAGACCAATTAAAAAAAAAAAGATTTATAACAGCAAAATAAAATCAAACATTTGAAAATGTCAATTAATTCACTCAGTACTTGGTTGGGAATCCTTTTGCACGGATTACTGCACCAATGCGGCGTGGCATGGAGGCAATCAGCCTGTGGCATTGCTGAGGTGTTATGGATGCCCAGGATGCTTCAATAGCAGCCTTTAGCTCATTTGCATTATTGTCTTTCAGCTTCTTCTTCACAATACCCCACAAATTCTCTATGGGGTTCAGGTCAGGGGAGTTGGCAGGCCAATGGAGGACAGTAATGCCATGGTCAGTACACCAGTTACTGGTGGTTTTGGCACTTAAGGCAGGTGCCAGATGATGCTGGAAAATGAAATCATCATCTCCATAGAGCTTTTCAACAGATGGAAGCATGTAGTGCTCTAAAATCTCTTGGTACACAGCTGCATTGACTCTGGACTTGATGAAACACAGTGGACCAAAACACCAGCAGCTGACATGGCTCCCCAAACCACTGCTGACTGTGGGAACTTCACACTGGATTTCAAGCAACTTGGATTTTGCTCCTCTCCAGCCTTCCTCCATACTCTAGCACCTTGACTTCCAAATGAAATACAAAACTTGCTTTCATCTGAAAACAGGACTCTGGACCACTCTGCAACTGTCCAGTGCTTCTTTTCCATAGCCCAAGTCAGACGCTTCTAGAGATTGTAGAGCACTACAGCCTTCCATCTGTTGAAAAGCTCTATGGAGATGATGATTTCATTTTCCAGCATGATCTGGCACCTGCCTACAGTGCCAAAACCCCCAATAACTGGTGTACTGACCATGGCATTACTGTCCTCCATTGGCCTGCCAACTCCCCTGACCTGAACCCCATAGAGAAATTGTGGGGTATTGTGAAGAAGAAGCTGAAAGACAATAATGCAAATGAGCTAAAGGCTGCTATTGAAGCATCCTGGGCATCCATAACACCTCAGCAATGCCACAGGCTGATTGCCTCCATGCCACGCCGCATTGGTGCAGTAATCTGTGCAAAAGGATTCCCAACCAAGTACTGAGTGAATTAATTGACATTTTCAAATGTTTGATTTTATTTTGCTGTTATAAATCTTTTTTTTTTACTTGGTCTAAGGAAATATTCTAATTTTTTGAAATAGGATTTTTGAGTTTTCTTAAGCTGTATGCCATAATCAGCAATATTAAAATAATGAAAGGCTTGCAATATTTCAGTTGATGTGTAATGAATCCAGAATGTATGACATTTCCATGTTTTTAGTTGCATTACAGAAAATAAAGAACTTTATCACAATATTCTAATTTTCTGAGACAGTCCTGTAGATCTAAAAGGACCTCAGTGTATAATAATGAAGATGTATCTTTTGGTAAAACAGTCATTTCACTTTGTGTCTTTATATAGCTGATCTAATTAGCGTGCTATTCTGAGTGCTGTCTCGCTCTACTCTGCGGCAGGAACGGCTATAAGTTCCTGTACTGCTCAGCGCGCGCCATTGGCATGGCGGACATGACCAGGGGCTACCTGCAGTGGGTCAACGACGGCGGCACCATCCTTCCGCGGGGTCCTCTCATGTTGTCTCCCAGCAGCCTATTCTCCGCCTTCCACAGGTAAACAAAACAGCAATAATGCTGTTTATCGGCTTCAAAAATTTCCTTTCGGCCCAGCTGTTATCCGCTTGGTCAAGCCCCTGCTCCCGGTCAGCCTGAGACTTGAATCTGGGTTGTTCGAATTAAAAGTGTAGCGTGCTTATGAGCTAAAAGCTAAAATGTGCTCATGCTGTGGTGAAAACGGGAAAAGGAATACATGTCGGGGAAAATGTGGAAATGCAAATTTCAGCAAAAGTGACTGGCTGGCTAACTTTTCAAAACCTGGTTAAAGCCTGTCGATTGTAAACACAGAGAGGAGTTTTGCAGCATGTGCATTTAGACCTCCAAACTTTGCTCAATGGGCATCAATGCAATGAAATCACACACGTTATCGGCAAATCACGAGTTGGTGATTCAAGGCAGGCAGCAGATAACAATGCCACATTTCTTTAGCATGACCAACAAAACAACTTCTGCTGTCAGCTGCTTCTACCACTACATAAAACAAATCCTCCAGTTCAACATAGGCTTGCAAGGGGGTGGAAAGTTTCTGGAAATTTACCACGGGAAGTTAAGCTCGGGAAGTTTGGAAATTTTGACCATTTTTTGATCATTCAAAGTTGGACACTGTCCATCTTATTCTGTAGAATAAGATGAGAAGCTTGTGAAAGACTAATGCAATGCCACACACAGATATAAATAGTCAGCTAAACAATTGGAGTAGTCTTTAAAAATATGTTACTGATGGACAAATGAATAGAAATAGGCTAGATGAATAAATGAACAGTCAATCAGCAAGCTAAATCAAACTATAAGCTACATTCTTGTATGACAACAGAATGGCTAGCAGAACAGAAGGCAGAGGAAACTACACCTTTTGATTTAGTATTTGCTAGTTGAACTTTACACATCACCAAAAAGGTAAATTCGGATCGCTTAAGTTGTTAGCATAAATGAATGGGATTTATCATAGAAAATTAGCATCACGGCTAACGGAGAAATATTTTTGGTTCATTATGAGACTGTGGTGGTACATAAACCTAGCTAGCTAGAGATATTGGCCCCAAAATCATTGAACAAGTACAGGAACAGCTAGCTAGCTTGAGTGTAAGTCTGCTGGAGTAGTCTACAGTAATACAGTAACAAGCAATTACACCTCTATTACACTTAAATACCATAGATCAAATATATTTACCCCATCAACACTTACCTGACTAGATGAAGTCCTTGGGCTCAAATACTAGTGTGGCCTCAATAGCCCTGCTATAGTGTCTAGCATGCTGGGAAATATCTGTGCATGTGATGGAGGAATGCACAGTGCAGGGTTGAAATTCTACTGAATTTGCATTAAATCAGGTTGTTTCAGCTAATAATCATGCTGCAAGATCTAGCATGTTGCATTCAATGTTTATTCCCGTTAATTCCCGTGGAAAGTTTCCAACTTTGAATATTTCCGGAATTTTGCAACCCTCGTAATGAATAACTGTCATTAAATACTTTTTTAAAGTAATTTTCCTAACAATGGTTACAAATGCACAATGTTGATCTAAAAGCAGCTCTATATTATAGAGTACTTTCACTTTAATTACACTGGACTGCAGCGGGCGTTGTCTGTTATATTTACCGCTGTGTGCAGCCGTCTTGCTGCGTAACCACAGCAACGTCTTACAGTTCCCGCCAACTACCCCGCCGCATCTGTCATAATATTCAGTTCAGGATTTTGGAATGGATGCTTTTCTCCGTGCATCATGCATGTCTGCTGGAAAACAAAGTCTTGTAAAGTCACCGTGCCCAAAATGACGCCCACGCTATAACCAAGCTGTCCGTTTGCCCCAGGGAGGTCATCGAGAAGAAACCGGAGATCTTCAAGATCGAATGCCTCACTGACATCAAGAACCTGTTCCAGCACAACAAGCAGCCCTTCTATGCTGCCTTCGGGAATAGAGCTAACGTGAGTTAAACGCTGGTTTTGAAGATGTCAGAGAATGCTTCTCCTCCGCAGACATAAACACATGAAGTCAGCTCTCATGTGACCTCATCGGGCCGGGAACATCTTCACCAAGCGAATGACTGCGTGTCTACAACACTCGTCCTGGAACACTGACACGCTTCGAAAACATCCAGTCTGAGGTGTCATCGTTATGACGATACATGGAAACTTTTAGCTAGTGTTTCCTAATCAGTTACATAATTCATTATGAGCTCTGCTTAGATGCTTTCAATGTAATAGTTTGCTTTTGTTTGAATCGCACGTTTAAAATTCAACATGTCTGAAAAGAAGTCGAAAGAAGCAGAGTATTTATTACTACCCCTTTTCCACCTCCCAGCAATTACAGATGGTTTGTTCACTTCCTGTCTTTAACAAATACAAGGTAACCAGTGTTTCCCATAAACTGCCAAGATACCTGTGGCGGTGGGGGCGTGGCTATGGGCGTGGTCACCCTGACATCATCGATTAATTTGCATAATTTACTACAATGATATGATTTTCTCTAAAAAGGCTAAAAAAATGTATACTTACTAATTAATAATAACAGTTTTGTTTTAAACATCCATCCATCCATCCATTTTACAATATAATTACAACACTTTATGTACATATTTATATACAGATTTGAACAATATGTTATTCACTGAAATATATTTATTAATTGTGGTTCTTACAAAAAATATATCTTATAAAATATAAAAGCTAAAATGTCTCAGAAAGCTCTGCCCCTTTAATTAGTGCATACTAAATAATTTAACTTTAGCCTACTACAACCATATTATTTACCAGCAACATAAAGTGAAACAGAGGCAGAGGTGTCCTGCCACAGTCAGTAACAAATAAACAGAAAACAGTAGTGGTCAAATACAAATAAGGCAACAAGAGAAGTATCCTACACTTCTCTTTTGTAAAGTAAATGTGAACAGCCTATATGGGCATCTACATCAACTATATGATTTGCCTGAGAAGCTGGACAGGACAAAAAAAAAAAAAACATTAGAAAAAAAAAATACAAAAAAATAAACTACAAATCTATTTGTGGCAGACGTAATTCTTTCGTGGCGGGCCACCACAAATAAATGAATATGTGGGAAACACTGGTAACCGTTTTTTTCTAATAGGGAAAGAAAAGTGTCTTTACACTGTGCTCTACAGGATAAAAACAGTATTAAATGCATCATGGATCATATAATGCAGTGTTTTTCAACCACTGTGCCGCGGCACACTATTGTGCCGCGGCACACTATTGGGCCGTGAGATACAGTCTGGTGTGCCATGGGAGATTATCTAATTTCACCTATTTGGGTTAAAAATATTTTTTGCAAAGCAGTAATTATAGTCTGCAAATGATGTGTTGTTGTTGAGTGTCGGTGCTGTCTAGAGCTCGGCAGAGTAACCGTGAAATACTCTTCCATATCAGTAGGTGGCAGCAGGTAGCTAATTGCTTTGTAGATGTTGGAAACAGTGGGAGCCAGCGTGCAGGTAAAAAGGTGTCTAATGCTTAAACCATAAATAAACAAAAGGTGAGTGCACCTAAGAAAAGGCTTTGAAGCTTAGGGAAGGGTATGCAGACCAAAACTAAAACTGAACTGGCTACAAAGTAAACAAAAACAGAATGCTGGACGACAGCAAAGACTTACTGTGGAGCAAATACAAAGTACATCCAGACATGACATGACAATCAACAATGTCCCCACAAAGAAAGATGAAAACAACTGAAATATTCTTGATTGCTAAAACAAAGTAGATGCAGGGAAATATCGTTTAAAAGAAGACATGAAACTGCTACAGGAAAATACCAAAAAAAGAGAAAAAGCCACCAAAATAAGAGCGCAAGACAAGAAGTAAAACACTACACACAGGAAAACAGCAAAAAAGTCCAAATAAGTCAGGGTGTGATGTGACAGGTGGTGACAGTACCCCTACTTTGAGACAAGAGCTATAGTGATGCATGCTTGGTTATACTTTAAAGTCATATCCAACAATTGCAACGACGACTCTTTACTGTCAACTGAGTTTCGTTTTTTTAATGATGTCTGCTGTTGGTGTGCCTCCGCATTTTTTCAACTCAAAAAATGTGCCTTGGCTCAAAAAAGGTTGAAAAACACTGATATAATGGACCCTGGGGATATAACTTAAAATGTTATAAAAAGCTCTAAACAGTGCATCCGTTAAGTAATCGCAGCTCTTCACTTTTTCCACATTTTGTTACGTGTTGTTTTGTTTGCCTGACTCCAAAATGAAATGCATACATTTTTGTCCTTAAAATTATACAGACAATACCCCATAATGACAATGCCAATTTTGAAACATTTTTGAAAATAAACTAAAAACATCACATGTTCCTAACCAAGTATTCACAGCCTTTGCTCAATACTTTGCTGATGCATCTTTGGAAGCAATTACAGCCTCAAGTATGTTTGAATACAAGTTAAGTTAAAGTACCAAAGATTGTCACACACACACTAGGTGTGGTGAACATTGTCCTCTTCATTTGACCCATCACCCTTGTTCACCCCCTGGGAGGTGAGCATACTTGCCAACCCTCTCAATTTTTCCGGTAGACTCCTGAATTTCAGTGCCCCTCCTGAAAATCTCCCGGGGCAACCATTCTCCCGAATTTCTCCCGATTTTCACCCGGACAACAATATTGGGGGCGTGCCGTGATGGCACTGCCTTTAGCGTCCTCTACAACCTGTCGTCGCTTCCGCTATTTTACCATACAAACAGCGTGCCGGCCCAGCCACATGTTGTATGAGGCTTCTACAGACACGTAAGTGACGGCAAGGCATACTTGGTCAACAGCCACACAGGTCACACTGAGGGTGGGCGTATAAACAACTTTAACACTGTTACAAATATGCGCCACACTGTGAACCCACACCAAACAAGAATGACAAACACATTTCGGGAGAACATCTGCACCGTAACACAACAGAACAAATACCCAGAATCCCTACTTTCGGGCTAGAATATACACCCCCGCTACCACCAAACCCCAGCAGCATTGCCGTGCCCGGGAATCATTTTTGGTGATTTAACCCCCAATTCCAACCCTTGATGCTGAGTGCCAAGCAGGGAGGTAATGGCTCCCATTTGTATAGTCTTTGGTTTGACTCGGCCGGGGTTTGAACTCACAACCTAGGCCACTGAGTAGGTCAATACAATGCCACAAGCTTGATTCTGTATGTAGTGTGAATGGTTGTTTCTCTGTATGTGCCCTACGGTTGGCTGGCAACCAATCTAGGGTGTACCGTATTTTTCGGACTATAAGTTGCAGTTTTTTTCATAGTTTGGCCGGGGGTGCGACTTATACTCAGGAGCGACTTATGTGTGAAATGATGAACACATTAGCGTAAAATATCAAATAATAATAATTATCTCATTCACGTAAGAGACTAGACGTATAAGATTTCATGGGATTTAGTGATTAGGAGTGACAGATTGTTTGGTAAACGTATAGCATGTTCAATATGTTATAGTTATTTGAATGACTCTTACCATAATATGTTACGTTAACATAGCAGTTGGTTATTTATGCCTCATATAACGTACACTTATTCAGCCTGTTGTTCACTATTCTTTAGACATTTTAAATTGCCTTTCAAATGTCTATTCTTGGTGTTGGCTTTTATCAAATACATTTCCCCCCAAAAATGCGACTTATACTCCAGTGCGACTTATATATGTTTTTTTCCTTCTTTATTATGCATTTTTGGCCGGTGCGACTTATACTCCGGAGCGACTTATACTCTGAAAAATACGGTACTCCGCCTCTCACCCGAAGTCAGCTGGAAAAGGCTGCAGCATACCCGCAACCAATGTTCCCTCTAAGGTGCGCGCCTGTGCAATTGCGCACTGCTCAAGCGTCCTCTGCGCACAGCAAATCTATGCCACGCACAAAATCAAATAAAAAAATAAGCGCATAACAATTTTCGACACGGACACGACAGAGAAAACAGTTTTCGTCATCATTGTTCAAATATTGTAACGTCTGTCGAGACGCTTTGAGGACATGAATTCCATCCATCACTTTACTGAGCAAAACTCTTTATTGTCGGCCATAAACACATCACCAAAACATTAGTAAAAAAAAATGATATCTAGCAAAAGTGGTCATTTTCTGCAGTACAAACCAGACCAAAAGCAACTTTGTTATATCAACAGCAGCCGCTCGCTCTTTCTCACTTGCGCCAACACATGCACATATGGCACTTAGCCAGTGATGCGTTTACAGCCACACAAAAAGTCGGACAACTCCAACACCACACATAAAGTGTCATTCCAGGTCGTTACACTATGATTTACCAATCAAATGTGTGCTTATTCTAGTGTCATTTATTAGGAATCTTCATTTATAAATATTAATCATGAAATGCTGTTAGTATATTAAATAAATACTAATACAAATATATTTTTTAAAAGCAGGAAGTTGCAGGAATGTACACATGATCCCCTGCTTACATCTCATTGTGCAACATGTGAATGTTTTACTGGGAACTAAATGCAATGTCTGAAAGGGCTACAAATTATTTCCAAAGCAGGACCTCCACCCAGACAAACAATACAAGTACACAGTTCATGAAAAACTATATTTGTTGTTATTGTCATTGTAAGTGGGCCTAAACACTTATATTAGAAATGGAAATGACTGCTGTCATTTGATTATAATAATAAGAGAATGTTGTCTGTGTATCTGTGTTGGCCCTGCGATGAGGTGGGGACTGTCCAGGGTGCCCGAATACAGCTGAGATAGGCTCCAGCACCCCATGCGACCCTGAAAGGGACAAGCGGTAGAAAATGGATGGATGGATGGAGATGTAAGTTGTTATTTAGTCAGGTTTGGGACAGGTGTGCTGCTGGTGTAGCCACAGTGTGCACGTCTGATGTTGCTCACATGGCCTCCACTCAATGCTCACGGACTTTTTGCCTTTGCTCACACACATGAACAATTAGAGGGAACATTGCCCGCAACCCTAATAAGGATAAGTGGTATAGAAATGGATGGATGAATAGATGGAATTCAGTCGGTACCTATAAAAGTATCAAATTCGGCCCCCCATCCCTACTTGTGATATTTGAAATGTAAGCTACTGCCATCTTGTAGAACTAATAAACACTACCTCATGAGTTTGTCTACAGCCACAGCTGTTAATGTTTTACAGCGGTTATTTGTGCTTGTTGGCCCCGCACCATAAGAAACAGTGGTTAGTTGAATAAAGGCAATATTATTTGAGTGGGAAAACATACCTAAGTCTTGTTTTGTGTGTGTGTAGGATGTGTTTGCGTACAAGGAGGTGGGAGTTCCTGTCTGCAGGATTTTCACAGTCAACCCAAAGGGAGAGCTGATCCAGGAGCAGACCAAGGGCAACAAGTCCTCGTACGTACACATGCCATTCACTAGGGGTGTAACGGTACACACAAATTTCGGTTCGGTACGTACCTCAGTTTAGAGGTCACGGATCGGTTCATTTTCGGCACAGTAAGAAAACAACAAAATATAAATTTTTGGTTTATTTATTTACCAAATTTGCAAAATCTTCCACCAAAAATATTTTTCTTAGTGGAATATTTGATTTGAAGTAATGGGAACCTTGGATAGGTCAATAATTCGTAATAACATTGATTTTGATTCAATATTATGTTTTGAGTAGGGATGTCCAATAATGGCTTTTTGCCGATATCCGATATGCCGATATTGTCCAACTCTTTAATTACCGATACCGATATCAACCAATACCGATATATACAGTCGTGGAATTAACACATTATTATGCCTAATTTGGACAACCAGGTATGGTGAAGACAAGGTACTTTTTAAAAAAATTAATACAATAAAATAAGATAAATAAATTAAAAACATTTTCTTGAATAAAAAAGAAAGTAAAACAATATAAAAACAGTTACATAGAAACTAGTAATTAATGAAAGTTTGTAAAATTAACTGTTAAAGGTTAGTACTATTAGTGGAGCAGCAGCACGCACAATCATGTGTGCTTACGGACTGTATCCCTTGCAGACTGTATTGATATATATTGATATATAATGTAGGAAGCAGAATATTAATAACAGAAAGAAACAACCCTTTTGTTTGAATGGGGGAGGGAGGTTTTTTGGCTTGGTGCACTAATTGTAAGTGTATCTTGTGTTTTTTATGTGGATTTAATAAAAACCAAAAATAAAAATAAAAACCAAAAAAAAACAACCCCGATACTGATAATAAAAAAAACCATACCGATAATTTCCGATATTACGTTTTAACACATTTATCGGCCAATAATATCGGCAGACCGATATTATCGGACATCTCTAGTTTTGAGCAATGACAGTTTGAAAGGAAAAAAAAACAGCTTTGTTTTATTAGTCAACATTGCAACTTTTTCTAAATGACATTTAACCTTTAAGCTTTTTTATTTCACTTTTGTTTATTTGAATAGTATTTTAAGAATGTGCCGTGGGCCTTTAAAACATTAGCTGTGGGCCGCAAATGGCCTCCGGGGCACACTTTTGACACCCCTGCTATAGATAATAAGAAATTAAATGTGATAAATCTATGGATAAAAAGCAGAGCCTGGCATGCGTGTTTATCATAACTCTCTCTCTCTCTCTCTCTCTGCCCCTCCCTCACCAATGCTGCTGTTTGTTTTGTTTTTAACCCCTTCTTAACCCTGAACGTACATTGAAAATACACGCAACCCTAACTCAAAATGCCGGACATTTGAGGCATTTAAGAAAGTCCGCCCTGACAGCTCCACAAAAGAGGACATGTCCGGTGAAAAGAGGACGTATGTCAGTCTATCCTAGCCCGTTAGCTGCTAGCGTGCTGTGTGTTGTGCCTCGGTGTGCATTGTTTACACAACGTGTGTTACGCTACTTAATATGTCCGTGTGGAAACTCGTTCGGTACACCTCCGAACTGAACCGGAACCCCCGTACCGTAACGGTTCAATACAAATACACGTACCGTTACACCCCTACCATTCACACATCAAAAGTTCCTTTTTGACTTTCTTTTTTTAGGAATGAGTAGTTTTTATGGTGTGTAGTTACAAACTAAACGGGCCGCTGCGGTCTCTCTGCTCGCCAGTTACAGCAGGCTGAGCGAGCTGGTGGAGCACGTGTTCCCGCTCCTAAGCAAGGAGCAGAACGAGGCCTTCCTCATGCCCGAGTACAGCTCTTTCTGCTTCTGGAGGCAGCCCATACCAGCCATCAACGCCGATGACCTCCTCTGATCCCTGCAGGCCATCAGGTACACGCTGAGGAAAGAATGACAGAACAGACCGCCGTCTTTCATCACTTTATGACAACTTTGTGACTCCTCTCTTCAGCACCACCACAGCAACACACTTAAGAGGATCCCATCTTTTTTTTACAGGACTTAACTGTAAACGTGAAAGACAAAAGAGGCACCTGTGGTTTGCTGTGCATGCCGAGAGTAATAGTTAGCTCAATAACGCTAGGGGAAAGATAGGCGTTTGCTTGTTTTTTCCCGTGCCTTCAAGCACTCGTGGACTT